>NW_009648041.1:1933237-2007175 GCF_000708025.1 Charadrius vociferus | reverse complement strand
GTGGTCCAGGCTGGCCTGAGCATCCGCAATTGTGCAGCTGCAGATACTTCTGTAAATAGCTCCCAATAAAAATAAATCTCCAGAATGAATAACTGCAGGCTGTGCGCTTTGTATCTATTACTGCTCTCACTGTGGTGATAGAAATTCCCCGGCAAGTCTTTCTTGTTTTATTCAAGCGAGCAGATTTCTATTGAAGTTAGTGGCATGACTGTCATGTACAGTGAGCTGGATTTGTGCGTCGTTTTGCCCCAAGTAATTTTATAGGCAAGTGAGTCCCGTGACGAGCCGATCGGATATCCTGCACAACGCAAGCCATATAACTTTGTCCCGTGACTCCTGTGTGAAGCCTGACTGTTGCTAACTAACTCTGTAAGTGTGGCGTGCTCAGGAGGAATTAGCTGCCTTTTAAAAATAGATTACTTCCCGTCACATTCCAGTATTTTTACTGAGTGTTTTTCGCACTAATTTTCTGTGTCTCACTGATACTAACATTTCTGAAGATTTTTTTTTTTATAAACAACATACGATTAAAAAAAAAAAAACCCTGGAAGAAAATCCATAAGGATAGTGCCAAGGAACTGTGGAGTACTGGAAGAATGAACATTTTTTTTTGCCTGGATGCGAGTTCAAAATGGATCTCATTTTCCTGAAATGTTTGCAAGAAGCAGGAACATAGAGTAACAAAATTGCTGTAATGGCTATTAAAATCTTTCAGGTCGGTTGTGCCCGCAAGATTTGCCAAGAGGACCAGTTCAGCATCTCCATGTCAGAGATGATGCTGGGGCAGAAGCACCCACAGTGCCGTGCAGCATCACCCAGCGAGGGCTTACAAGTGGCGGCAGATCTTTGCGCAGGGGATACAGGACCAACCCAAAGCCTAAACTTCTGCCATAGCCTCACCTTAATAAACCCACTCGCAGCCTCTCTTACAGCTGCAATGGAATGTAAAATATAAATTGGAAGACAAAGGATACACTTTTGCCTGTTAGTAGCAGTTTATGATGGGATATTCAGAATGACTCTGACAGTCTCGTCCTCTCTCCCCTACAAAGAACACCCAAGCGAGGGCTATTCACTTGGCCTCTCCTCAGAGAAGAAGGAGGCTTTCAGCTTCATGATTGAATCTATCTAAACTGCTTAAAAAAGTCTTCACTCCCATGCTAGAGCAATTTGCATTAGGTTTTTGCCAAGCAATTTTTTTTTCAGGCATGTTTTTTTGCTTTATTCTGCTCATGAATAGAGTCCAGGTAAAATATTTTTAATTCATTTCAGGCTGGATTAGTTATTGGAAAAAAAGAGGTATTTTTTTTTCCTTGTTGTTACTTGATTTAATTAGTGCTCTGTTTTTAAAGTGGCAAGCCCAACTTTGCCAAGTCTGGCTCTCTGACTCATGCTAACAGGGTTTTATAGCCCCACCTGCGTCTAAGAGAAGGAAAAAAGCCCCAAAGCTTTATTTTTAACTCCACGTACGTACCTTGTCCATTCCATTAAAACACACACACAAGTCCCAGCGCCCGCTGCCTGCCCAGCGCTGGTCTGCGGGGGGCTGAGCCAAAGCCCACCGAAACCCACGGCGCTGGTGGTCTGTGGGATCTGCGGGAGACTGCTGCTGCGGGCGGGGGGAGGCAGGCAAGGAAGCTCACTGCTGTACCGTGTTCGCTAGAGACAGCGCCTAAGTGAGCTTCAGGGAGAGAGCTTTTAATTTTGTATTATTAATATTCTTCTTGCCTTATAGGAATTTGTGCCTTCGCACCCCTCCATCAGCCGAGCACCGTGTGGGCGGATGAGGGGCTGCCTCCAACGGGTGACCCAAAAACCTCACTGTTTTACCCAACCTCTATGTCAGGTGCGGGAAAGAGAAAAGATGCAACTGCAATTCCCATCTTTGGTTGTTTTTTTGTTTTGTTTTTTTTTCTTCTATCTTTTCCCTTTCTCAAACCAGAGACCCATGACTGTAGCTGTGCTTTGCACTCCTGGACCACACGCAGATGGGGATGGAGGCTGCGGGGATGAGCGTGCAGATGTGCACGCGTGTGCTCCACAGTCCCCTTCCCACCTCACTGACCATGAGGTAGGTCTCCCTCCAGACTTGCCAGCAATCTGGGCATGAACCTTTAATCCCATTGGGAAAATGACATATTTACCCTTGCTGGGGCTTTTTGCAGGATGATGAGGCCTGTTGTGGCAAATCTCTTCAGTCTGAGAAGGTTTTGAATAAAAAAAGGTCTTTTAAGTTATGAAAACTGTCCAAGTTTTGACATTTTAAAATTTTCCTTTGTGCTTTGAAATTTTCATTTCTTTATTCTTTAGGCTAAAACAAATAAAAATTCTATAAGGTAAAAAATGGAAGAAAAGATTTCAAAATTATCAAAATGAGTGATTTGCTTTAACTCTACTTTTTTTTCCCCATGGTCAGCTCAGAAAAGATTATTTTTTAACACCCCTCCTTTCTTTATCTTGAACAGGGGCAGAAAAAAACACCGATTTGTCAAAAACTCTGACAAGGAGGGAGAACCCCGTCGTCCCAGGCTTTGCACAGAGCAACCCTCCCGCGAAGGTATCAGTGTCTCCTCCCTCTGTGGGTCCCAAATCCCTTTGCTGGAGGATGAGGGATGGAGAAGGATGCTCCCAGAGGAGCACTGGGCTTTGCTTATCTGCTCTCCCACCACCTTGCCTCATCCCGTTGGCCCATGAGGGCCTCGATCCTGCTCTTCCCAACGCCGCTGGCAACCTCCCCGCTGGCTTTGGCAGGAACGGGCCTTTCACTGTTGATTTTTTCCCTGTCAATCAGTTACTTTGACATCTAAATGTCAAATGACACCACATGGCATTTTTTTTTCTTTTTTTTTTTTTTTCCTTGCTTGTAATTTAATTGCAAGCACAAAATGGTGGGTGCAGCGCGAAGGGTTTCGAGAGAATGTATCATTAGCAAATTCAATTAGCTGGCACTTGCGCTTGCTGGCATGGAGGGCTCTGACGACGGTGCCAGGGAGGCTGCTGCCGCTCAGAGGGGGCCACGGCAGAGCGGCAGCTCTCCCAGGCTTTTCTGGCTCACCTTTTCTCCATCCCCTTCGGGAGCAGGAGAGCCGTCCCTCCTAAACAGCTCGGTATAAGAGGCTGTGCAGTCAAATTCTCCTTCTGCAATGATAATAACACAAGGGTCTCTCCTGCTTCCAGGAATTGTCTTACTGTATGAGCAAATCAGCATTTCTTCAATTGTAACATCATTCCTGGAAATAGCGTTACATGACATGCCCTCGCTGCCTGTCTCGGTGTGAATGAGAATACAGCAAAGCTCATGTTTTCCATTGTTGAAATACTAGCATAAATCTTTCACTAATGCACTGCTGTCTTTTATTATAACAGTCACTGCAGCATAGAAAAGTACGTCAAATCTCTCCTTGTTGGTACAGTCAGTTGTTGGCATCGCCCTGACATGTTGTTTCTTTCCTTAAAATGGCTTTGTAAAGGGACTAAAATGAGTTGCTCAGCCTCTGGCAGCACCTTTGCATGTTTTGACAAATCTGAGACTTCAATGTTGTACGTAAGAAGGTTCAAAACAGTGGGGAAACAGAGTCCTAATGACAGGTTTTGACAAAAGTCAGCCCCATGTCAGAAGTGACAGTCCCAGATTTCGTTATCGGGGCAGATTCTGCACAAGGAGAGGGAGGTGATGAGAGGGACGGGGGCAAGAGCCTGGGGAGGGATCTCCCTTCGGTCACGGGGTGGCCAGAAGCATCCATCCTGCCCTTTCAGGATGCTCCTGTGTTCTCTGCGACACCCACGCATGTGGAGGACCAGGTCCTCCCCTGGCAGCTGTTAGCAGGGGCCCTCACTTCAGCATGTGGATGCCAGCTTGCAGGAGCCCAGGATAAGGCACAGCTGTGTTTAAGTCAAAATCAACTGTCCTTTGCAAAGGACAGATTTAGGCTGACCTGTGAGGGCAGTGGTTTGGGAGCTGCCTCTGCCTGTGCTTTCTGAGGGAGGCTGAGGTTGCTGTGAGGTGTGAAGGTACCTCTGCGCTTTGTCTTTCCCCTTCAGAGCTGAGTATTTCTGTTGTGTTGGAAGGGGAGCTAACAGTTGGAGACTTGAGGCTGGTTAAGCAAATGGTTGTATAGAGAAATAATAAAGCCACACTGAGGTAAGGAACTAATGAAGAGCTGCCTGAATCCCGGAGCATCCCATATCCCTCTGTATCTGCCTTCTCCCATCATTTGTCTTATGTTGTTGTTGCCTTCCTGTGTTGCAAACTCCTCAAACAGGTTTATGCCTTCTTGGATATCTGTGTGGCCCCTTGTGACTTTTGAATGCTCCCCCAATAGAAGAAGTTACTCTTTTGTGATAAAAGGCTTCACCGCAGCTTGTGGCAGCACCAGGAGTTGGGGCTGCCCTGCTGCCAGGGAAAAGGCTGCTGAGGCAGAAGCACCCCATGCTTCACCCCAGGCTGCCAGGACCAGCCGGCGGGGAACGATCACTGGCAAAGGAAACAAAATACAGAGGGGGAAAGCCTGTTCATCCAAAAAGTGCTTATCTTCACCACTCTTCCCCTGACCAGTGCTTGGCTGGCACCTTGCTGTCGCTCTCACCCCACATGTAGTGCAGGATGCTCCCGATCACCCACCCCAACCAGGACACCGGCTTTTCTCCACTGCTTAAAAATTGCTGCACTTAAAACTGCCTCTTCTCTCTCTGCAAGAGGTGAACATAGCTCCTCTCAGCTCCTTTCAGAGCAGCAAAGGGCACAGCCTAAGTCAGCTCTGCCCTTGGTTCGCTTTCTCTCCAAGCTTTCTTCCTTCTGGGCAAGAAGGAACTTCTTCTTACCTGTAAGGCCCTTCTCCTACTCCCAGACTGGGAAAAACTGCTTCTCCTGAAGACAAAGGTTCTTGTTAGGTGTGGAGAAGAGCTTGTCTCATAGGTCCTTACAGCACAGTGTGGGCAGCAATGCCAAACTGCTGCAGAAGCTCAAGTCCTCTTCAGGAAGAGGATAGCTCGTGTCCCCTATTTTCCTGTTTCTCTGCTTCTTGGTTTCCAAACTATGTGATTCCAAAGCAGAAGTCCCTTCAGCGCCCACGACAGCTGTGTAAAGGACAATTTTTTCTGCATGGGGAAACTGAGGCAAGACTCTTGTGAGAATCAGCCAGGCTGCAAAGGGATTCTGTGGCAGGACTGGGATTAAACGGTGCCTCAGAGAGTTTTCTCCCCAAAGGCATCAGACAGCCTAACCTCTATGCAGACAGCACAAAACTACAGCAGTTTCTCAGGAACGCGAGCTCTGCCCCAGCCTTTTTTCTCAGGGCGCTGGAGGAAGGGACGGCCCCGCTTCCCAGGGCTGCTGCGGGGTAACTTTTTGATGCCCCCTGCAAAAGACTGCCACGCACTTGGCATGGGTGCAAATAAGCAGAAAGTGTTTGGCAAAGCTCCCTGGCATTTTTTGGGGGCTGGGTTTGTTGGTTTTTTTTTCTCTTCTCCCCCTCCCAGTTCTGCACAAGATGTTTTACAGCCTTTGTGAGCCCGTATAGATGCTGGTTTCTGGCATGTGGTGTGCTGGAGACTGCAGGCGGTTGCTGAAGCCTCGGCAGCGCAGCTGGCCTTTAAACTCGCCTTTATAGGAAGGAAACTCTCCGGTCCCGCTGGAGGGAGGTATGATCTTGTGACACTTAGTGGAAATAGAGCAGGTTTAGTTTGGTCAAAGGGAGAGTATTTCCAAGGAAACATGAGGTTTTTAGGAGTGTTCCAAAGCCAGTCCAAAACTTTTCAGTCCAATTGTCTTGCTTTCCCAGGCTAATTTTATGAGGAGGCCCTAAGATGTGAACGAGGAGTGATCTTGTGCAGCCTGAAAAATAAAATTAACACCAGTGTGAAGAGGACTGAAGCCCAGAGAACTGCAAGCGTCTTATTTTTTTTTCTTTTTAACTGAAGGATGCAAAGGCTGAGCTCAACATGTAACTCAGGTCCTTTTGGAATAATGTATTTCATACTTGCTTATAAGAAGAAAGTAAAGTAAGATCCCTTTGGATGGAGGCAAGCTGTTTTTTAGTTCAATAAAGGAGAATAGGGATGTTCTTTCTCTTCCTTCTCTTGTAGGACTTTCTGCCCTGTCTGGGGTCCTTTCCCCTCAACCTGCCATTTCTCCTTCTTTTGGGTAGGTAACTCCATCCCTCAAAAATCAGTGTGTCCTTCATTTTCTTTCCATTTCAGTGCTTAGCGCCATTGCAGTTCTCAGACAAAGTTCAACAAAAATGTGTATCCCCCTAGCCAAGAAGCAAGCTTGGACTGTACCACATCCCTCCTCAAAACTGACGGTCACGTTTCTCTTTCTTGACAGCAACTTTGCAGCTGCCCTTGACTTTCTGTACTTTTGTTTTGTGCCTTATATGCATTTTGATCCCCTCTCTTTCTCTTTCCCACTCCAGCCCTTCCCACCAGCTCACCCTCCCGCTGTAGGCATCCCTGCTACGTCCCCTCCAGGGTTTCAGAGGGGTTGTTAGAGAGCAGGGAACGACAAAACCTGGGTAACCTGGGTTGGGATGGATGGATGCAACGTCTGCCAGCGGCGGCTTGAACTGATATTTATACCACTTAAGTTGCCTCACTCCCCCGAGGGACTCTCCACAGAGTTGCTTTCCCAGGTGCAACTGTTTAGAGTACAGTCCTCCCTGTAAGTTAGATATTCTGTAACAAAATAGGCTTCAGCAACTTCATTGCTATATATAAAGTTTCCCTCAAACCTTTGTCAAACTAAGTCCTGTCTCCTCCCTAGGAAGCATCTGCTTCCCATTGCCAAATTCTTCTGCGTTCCTGTCCCTTTGGTCGTGTTTTCTCTGAATCCTTTAAAAAATGTGCATTTTGGCTGCGCGGTCATGCCAAGGAGTGTGAGAGTTTGCACATTTCGAGCAGGGATTGGCCCGTCTCGAATTGGTGCATCCAGAGAACCTGTCACAAGTTCCTTGAAGCACTTCTGCCTTCTGTTGTGCTGGCACCGAGCTGACGGGCGCTCATTTTGCATGTCTCGGCTCCGCGCTTGGCTGGTGAGGATATTTGCAAGGCTGGATATTTCTGGTTCTACTCCACAGAAGCCTTAAATGGAGTACTCGCTGTGCCCTGCCTTACGAAAAGGAGCCTAGTAATAAAACTTTGAAGGCTCCTGTTCAAAACCCTTATGTCAGACCTGCCTGGGCGGTGGTATGTCTCTCTCCCTGTTTGCTGAAGGAGTCTCTGAATTTTTTGGCTGTCGCCACACTCCCTTAGCTCCCCTGCAGCTCTCCTTGCTTTGCCTTACCAGTGGGTTTCATAGGGCTTACCAGTGCCATTTCTTCCTATACCATTCAAGCATTTCACGTGTAGATTCAAAGGTTTGGAAGTGCCTTGCGAGGGGGCTCCGACTATTTGCTGTTCTGCAGGACTGCACTGATGCTGTTCCCAGTGCTTTGAACCACCCCGTAGGGCCGACAGCAGAAAGTGCTTGCAGCCTGAAACCCCAGAGCAGCTCCTTTTCCATGAAATGATGTCTTTAGAGCCTTAAAAGCTACATTTCTGCTCAGCCCCTTAGGACTTTTCCATCAGGCGGTGGCAGAAGGAGCCTGTGCTGACCGATTAGCAAACACCAGCAGCTGTAGATCGCTATCGTGCAGCGTGAGCCACATCCCTTGAGGTTACCAAACTAGATGTGATAGCATATGGATGCAGGTCTATCACCCGTCTCATCTGTCAGTGGTGACTTAATTATCTGGCACCTGGAATCCTCTTACTGCCCAAACTGAAGTAAGAGGAAGGAATGACTGATTTAAAACCTCCTTTCTCCGAGTAGATGCCGATCTTGTGTTGCCAGATAATTTTAATGGTGCCTTCTGACCTTAAGAGGGATGAATCTAAGTTAAATATCAGGCATTTGGATCTCGGCAAAGTTCAGATTTCCAAAATGAAGAAATACAAACAGCTAGAAAGGCGACACTGCGCCTTCTCTGGATGGCTGAACAAGTGCCATTAGCGCTTGAGTGTATTCCCAACTAGATATAAAAGGAATCGGGGGTGTTAAGGAAAAACAGAGTAAAGTGAATGCCTATTACAGCTGTCGCAATAGGAAAGTTGCAACATTTGCTTGTAGGAAAAGATGCAGAAGCACATAGAGTACCTGTTAGTGCGAGCGAAGCCAGACTCGGGCAGGATTTCAAGTGTTACAGACACAATCCTGAAGGCTATATGCAGAGCAGCGTGACTTTTCCATGATGCTGGTTAAGAAGACGTGCCATTGCAAAATCTTTTTTTTTTTTTTTAAGGCTGCTTAAGTTTTCTTGGGCCTTTATAAAGTAGATACAGCTTAGGAGCGTTGAGTGCACCGGGGGACTGAACCAAGGAAACAGCGTCCCTGGCCGGGTTATAGACACGGCTTGTCCCTTGGCCCCCCTCGCTGCAGATCAGATTTCTAGCTGAGAAATAAAGTTCTCAGAGGAAAAAATCCACCCTTGGTCCCTTTGTTCTGCTTTCCTGTTTGTAGGCTGTACAGTCTTACACTTCTCCCTCTTTCATCTTTAAAATTAGGAGCTCTCTGGGTCAGACGTATTCTCCTCCCATGCCTTATAAAACACATTACAGGCAAGATGACGGGGGTTATTCCACCAGAGATTCTGAAGTTTGGGGAAAAATATTGGTTCAGATAGATTTTAGACAACAAAAGAACTCATGTAGAAGGATAGTCAAAGAAAACTCATTCTGGAAAAAAAGGAGTTTCTGTTCTAGTTATCATTTTGTATTTTAATGAATCAGAACAGATGGTTGACTTGAATCTCAAGGACTTCCCAGGCTCCCAGTAAAGCACCTGGGTCATTCTTCTTCCTGTGGGCTTCTTTCTGTCGCCAAAGCCCCATGGAGCCTTCCAGAGAAACGAGCAGTTCCCAGTGTTACGTTGCCCATGATGCTGCAAGGTCTGCTTTAGCAAATGACCACTCTGTCATGAACAACCATTTTACTGGAAAACTTCGCTCAGCCTTAGCTCTGATAATTATACAGCTTCTAAAGGTATTAACAAATAATGTTGGATCTGGCTTTATCTTAAGAAGGTTTCTGTCACAATTAATCTTTGCCCACTCTCCATCCTTCCTTGCTTCTTGGAACACAGAGGTACTGCTATAAATATCTGTGAGTATAAATATAGATTTCTAAGTACACATATACACTCAAGTGCACAAATTGATATTTTATCATATCATACCATACAGTGTCATATAACTTAATATATTATTACATGTCTGCAATGAGAAGACACATTTTTTTGTCCTGGTTAGTCAAAGTGAAGAATCAAAGGTTAATTTCTTTCTGTCTGAAATTTGCACAAAGTAAGTTAGATCTGACTTTGCTGCGCCATGATAAACTTTGCACAGTATATCTTGTATAAAGGTAAAATACATTTTCCATGACTTAAACCTTTGTGGATCGGTGCTATGCTAAGGGCAATTAGATTTACCATCCCTGGAAGCTCCAAAGGCATTTTAAAGGACTCGCTCTTTTGTTCCAACTCTAGCGCTCAGAGAGACCAAGACATTTTTGGAATGGCTTTTGATGGACTTACATGAAAATTTATATGACTAAGACCTGGACTTGTTCCTCTGGAATATTATGGATTATTTTTATGTTGGAATTACATAAGTGTGCAGAGCTGTATGCAGTTGGCTTAATGTAGCTAAAAATATATCTTCTGATTTCCATTTGGAAAGGTAGCTGGATTTTTCCAACTTCCCCTCTCAGTGGTGACTTTATGGTGTGTATGGGTTATAGATTATAGGAAAAAATGAAATTTATAGTAAAATCAAGGGTTTTAAAATGGATTAATTTTGATTATACCTTTGAGAAGATGAATATTGAAGCATGTCCTTCTCCACTCCTGATTTTGAACTGTGTTGAAATCCCTTACAAATGAAACTTATTTCAGAGAGCCCATCTGGATGTAAACAAGGACAGGAGTGGGCGGCGCATGAGGAAGCAGAAGTCTCCAGGAGCTGGGGCAAAGGCCCGCTGATGCTTGTCCTGCTTTCATATCATGGCTCATTTGCCTCCGGTACAGCTGGAATCACAGAGACTACCCGGTTCCAGGGAGCAATCGGAGGTCATGAGCTACTAAAAACTGCTATCAGTTACACTAGCCAAAGCTACCCCTTCTCTTTCTGCTTTTTAATTGTTTACCTGTCTCTCCTTCTCTCTCTTTGTATATATATACACAGGAGACTTTGTTGGACACTGTACTATCCAAAAAATGCTTCTTGGAGAGAGATTTTTCCAGCTCCATTTTTGATGAAAAGGGTCATGAAGTGGAGAGTGAGCTCTCCTGTTCCAAAGCAGAACAGATTAGAAAACCCGATCCTTGTATTTCTAACAGTTGTCTGTCCCATTTAGCACCAACCTTCGGCGCATTGTGCTTCACCCTCCACGTGGAGCAAAGTTACAACACCCCAAAAGCTTTTTAGGAGCTGAAACTGTGGTTCTGTGGGCAGCCTTGCTGTTTCCTGAGTAGAGGAGTTTGTGTAGATGACAATCGTACCAAGTGATAAGGCACATTGACGCTCTGAGGGAATGAATGATGCAATTGCACTGCAATAAAGGTGAACAAACGGTGTTCCTGTAAATTAACTGCACACTTTTTACTTACCTAGAACAAGTGCAGTGTAAAATTGAGGTGCTAACAGGATAGTTCCACCAGTTTTTTAAATGCCATGTAAGATGGAACACGTTTTACAGCACAGAACCAAAATCTGACTTTTGTTTTGCTTCTTCTGTCCCAGCATGTATGTTTTCTAAAAGGGACATGTCACTTTGGCTGTATAATCTTATCATATTTAGATTTGATTTAAATCCTGCCTTTTCTCAGCTGTGCTAATGGAATCACTCATGCTTTTTATACAGTTGATCTAATAATATTTTCCTCACTGCTCTCTGGTATTATTTTTTACTTCGTAGAAATCATGGCAAAACTGGCAATATAAATTGAGTCTGCATTTTAATGATATTGATGGTGATTTTCTGGTGCACTTTTATAAGGTATTTTTTTCTCTCTCTCTTTGTACCATAGTCTTTTAATATACTGTGGCATGAGCCACAGGAATGACTGTTTCAGTTGCAAG
Organism: Charadrius vociferus; assembly: GCF_000708025.1. Taxonomy (NCBI): domain Eukaryota; kingdom Metazoa; phylum Chordata; class Aves; order Charadriiformes; family Charadriidae; genus Charadrius; species Charadrius vociferus. Next base: position 1,996,064 of record NW_009648041.1, on the reverse strand, counting down.
ATTCTCTGATAAGGAAGCAGACTATTCCATAATTACTTTGTCACTTAAACTGCTCTGCTCAGGCAGGCCATCAACAGAAGGTCCACGAGACACCTTCTTTTTTGTTTTTTATTTTATAAGCAAGATAGTCTAGTGGCCTGTGAACTTGCCAGTTGGAAGTCCATGGTCCCTCTTCAATGCACAAAGAATGGTGGCTCACCACTGGAAAGCTCTAGGAAACGATAAGTCGGTGACTTGTGGCATTTTCTGATTTGTAGATTTCTTAGATTTCAAATGTGGATTGATGAATAGACACTTTTTGTTTAGTGACAATAGATTTTTTTTTTTCTGGATACACCTAGAAAGAGGACAAAGTACCTATTGTAAGAATGACTGACTCTGTTTCATTTTCTACTTGTGCAGCCTCCATGATGACTTTAATGGGTGTGGGCACGATGAGTATGTCCCTTAAGAGTGAATTTTCTCCTTATTTTAAAGGGGATCTGAGATGCCAACTGCTACCTCAGGAGAGTGAAGCCCTTTGCAGAGGCAGCAGATGCAATGCAGCATTGCTCTTTCTACTGTGCTTTGACTCTGACCATGGAAGAGAGAGCTCTTGGGACAGAAAGTGCTCTGTTTACACTCAGAACTTGGCATTCTTCCTAAGGGTACCAATTATAATGGTGTTTTTTTGTGAGATGGGCACACATCCATTATGACTTGGCTTTCACCCACCAACTCATTTTGCACAGGCCATGGAACATGCATCAGATGGCAACGATTCCTGTTCGTGTGCAAATTTAAGGAAATCTAGATCCTTACCAGCAGAATCATGGATTCCATAGAATTGTTCTGTTGCGCAATTGTATGAAGTATGCTAAGAGAAAGTGCAGTTTCTCAATAATTCCCTCCCTCTTTTTAAAAAAAAAAACCACACCACAGGAATGATAGGTTATTAATCATGATTAATACTCAGTTACTGTGAATTATAGTGGAGCAGTGCCTGGAAATCCCAGCCTGTTTGGTAAACTTATTTTCTTGCATAACGTTTCCTTGCATTTAAGAGGCCTAAAATACAGCTTGTCATAGATGAAGATTAAAGTGATAGAACCACACACTTCATGTAATTAAAAGAAAAATTTAATAGATACATACTTTCTTAGTCCAAAGCTATTGAATGTTTTTCAATACTGTACAAGCATAAGAACAGAAGAAATACAATTGTGAACGTCTTAATTATTACCGTATTTTGCTTTCTTCCTGAGAACCAGTCTTCTAGAGCTCAACTGTAGCATTCAGCCTGAATCCCTAAGCAGCACTGGAGTTAAGGCAAAGTTGTGTGTTGTCTTGACATTGGAAGATGTGGTCATTCTACTTGCAATTGCTTAAGAGAGTATGAACAACCAAAATGCTCCGGGAAACAGAGGAATGTCAAAGGAGATAATATACTACGCTCCATTTGGGGGTATGCATGGGCTAATTTTTGTTAGCCCATATCTAAAGGGACTTGTAGTGTGCATGGAGATTAAGGCACCGGAATGACATTATGGAAGGGCTCATGTTCAGTCAGAGAATTTAATTTCCTTTGAGATAACTGGTCTACAGCCTTTCAGAAGCACCCTGAGGCCTTTCTCGTTCAGTCCTCTGTGTGCAGGGTGCAGTACGATATTTAGCAAATGACAATTTCTGCTGTAAAGAGCTTGCGTCCTAATCTGTATTGTGTCCAGAGAACACAGTGAAAGGAGGTGAAAAGACATTTTCCTCTTAAGGCTGAGACTGCTGGGTCATTTCCAAGAGCAGATCCTTAGAGAGCATCCCATGGTCCCTTCCTGTAGAAGGTAGCAATATAGCTCTTCATTATTATCTCTGTCTCTCTCTTCCCCCAACCAATCTGTCAGCGCATTTATGGTGCTGAAGGGAGGCGTCGTGTCGGAGCGATGTTCCCGTTTGCAAAATGGAAACTTCTATTTGTTGTTCTGAGGAGCTGGTTTCACACGCTGCGGAGCTGACATCTCTCCGGGAGCACAGCTGAGTCCAACATGTTCAGAACAGCCATCCACCCAAACGCCTCCTACTCAAGCGCTCAGACCTTCCTTCCCAGTAAATAAAAAATACAGAGACAGCCTTGAATTGTTCCAAATATTTCTGTTTCAGTGGAATGTCTACCCATGTTCAGATCTGATAAATGGCTGTTTCTGTGGCCTAGGAAGTCAGTTTAGTGAGGGAATAGGATGGCTCTCCAAAGAGGAAACTCACTTTCTGGAATAGTTAATGGAAGTCTGACTGGTTTTGTCTGGTGTCAATGTATTAAAGGGTTCCTGTATGACGTGAAAATACAATGTTGCAATTAACAATTTTATGACAGAAAACAAAGTCATCGTAAGCTGCTGCTTCTACTATGTTGTAGGAAATAACACTCTCTTCGAGGTTTGATTGCTCTTACAGAAGACCTCTAAAAATCTACTTCCTAAACCAGGAAACAGAGCAATGTGCCATCGTACACTTTAGGCAAGGAGATATTGCTGCATTATTTAAAGCACCACCATTCACTCGAACAGCAGGTCTCAATATATCCCACAGTGAGATTGAATTCATATTGTTGGGACATCCTGTCTAGCCATGGCTATGGCCATCACCATTGTAATTCTGCCTTTGAGCTTACCCATGCCCTATAGTAGACATGACCTCAGTTTGCCAACCTACGGATTACAACAGGAAAAAAAGCTCTTTTGAATAACGATTCCTAAGAAAAGGGTTGAAAAACAAATTATTTGTGCTGGTAGTCCTTAATTCAGCTCCACAGCTGATGCATGGAGACCCACTTGCCATGGAGACCCACTTGCCCAGTGTGGTCAATGTGTAATACCTTGCAGGCTCAGAGCTGGCTTGAAAGACAAGTTCCCCATCTCTGGGTCCCTCACCAGCAGCATTTTGGGGTATGCCACCCTCTGGTTTCCTCTCTTGGGCTCCTTCCAGCCATTGCATATGAAATCTCCCCTTTCGGATGGCAGCATCAAGATTGGTACTTCCCTAAGAAATGATATGTGGGCAAGTTTTCTCCTTTTCTGACTCTTAAATGCTTTGGGTCATTGTCTTTACTCATACATGCCCACTCGCCACTTTGTCAAGGACAACCTATGGTAGAAAGTGGAATGATCCAAGCCTCTGTGGCCTGATAACATTGCACTGAGAGTTTAGTTGTGAGTCTCAGTATTGGGAGATTTAAGATCAAAAATCTATAGGAGAGCGCAAACTGGAGCATTATAACTCAGCATTGCCCAGCCCTGGGTATGTAAAACCAGTGCCTCCCAGGTGGTGCTGGTTAGTGCTTTTTGGGTTAGGGTCCAGACCCAGCCGGCAGGCTAGCACAGGTGTGGCAATTAAGAACTAATGACTTTCTTCCTTTAGGTGGCTACAGCTTGCAATATGATGTTGCAATTAAAATAAGCAAACCTCTTTTACTCCCCACCGATGTCCTGAAGGAGCACAGAAACGAGGTACGCTGGGCTATTTGCTGCATTTCTATCTTCTGTTGTCCTTAAGTCACTGAGTCTTGTAAGATACTTTTACAGACATCGTTAACAGTCCTACCTGCTTCTTACCTTCTAATTTTTTGAAAACATTAGTTTTCCAGAAGTGCGGGGGGTGGTGTGGTGGTGGTGGGGAGGAAATTCACAAGGATTTTTGTTTGCATTAAATATCCATGTGTCAGGACTACGGATTTGAAACTCAGATTATTAAACAAGTGGCTTCAATGATTTCAGCAATGCTGAGTATCCCAGCATCTGGTCCAGGATTCTTGTTTGGGATTCCCCAGGCACTTCTGCACTGAGATCAGTGGGGTTTGGGGGGGAAGTTTTAGTGCCTACACAAAGCAAACACTGTGCTGTTAGTCTATAAATATCAAATGTGAGCAAGCAACTGTGTTTTCCACTGTGCTTAATACCTGCATTCTGCACCCCCAGGCAGCTGAATTTACATGCTTTTGTTGTCATATGTGTAATGTGCAATATGTATTTCCTTTTTATTAACCAGACGTGCCATCAGAAAAGAGATAAAGGGAGTTTGAAAGCACAACCAGGATAGATACTGTCATTTTGCAATCTTTTGTGCACAGGTGGAGATGCCTGTTTCCACTAGAACGAGTGGCAATACTCTGCTGCTTGCAGAAATCTTACAAATGGAAATCAGGCAAAAGGAGTTATTGGCTATCCATGGGGTAATTCTCCTCTGGAAGTGTGCAGTCAATTCCCATTTAGGCTAATTACACTTAAGGAGCCCTTTCCTATAACTAATGAACAATAGGCATAACCTGTTATTACATAACCATAGGCACGCACATTAATACACTGTCGAATTGCACTACCCTGTTAAAATGCTTCCTCTACAAAATTCACTGGAGATTTTTAGAGGGATTTGCTGTAATTACCGCTAGCATGGTTTCTAATTCATTTAATTTTCTTTTCTACCTAAACTGAGCATATAAGTGTGTTTTAAGAGATTGAATAAATAAATTTTTAATTATAAAATGATGCTATATCATACATTATTAATAATAACCAACAACGTGTAATACATGTTTAGGCATGAATCCATTAGGAAGATGAACTAATATATATCAGTCCTAAAATAATGTCCTAATCTGTCCTGTGTCTATGAATGGGGAAATCCGTGTTTAAAGCAATTAGAGGTTTATAAAAACCTTGGATTGACAGTGGGTAAAACATCGACCACACTTGGCACTGAGGAATTCTGTTGTCATCTATGGCAAAGGAGGAGACCCTTTTTTGCCCTTTATTGGTTTCCACAGTTTGTGGAATCCTACAACCAGAATGGTACAGGTATACAGACCTCCAGGGTGGGGGCAGCATGATGCACGTAGTCCTAGTTGGCAAACACTCTGGTTATTATTGTTATCTTTAAATAAATAAATAAATAAATCTCCTTTGTTCTCTGTCAGTTCACTTTCAGGCAGTTTTGAGGCATTTTGTCATTTATTTTCCTATTAGCGATAGCAGACTTCGGAAATCTCCATGGCAAGCTCCAGGCATTCACCAGTCTCGTGGCAGGACTCAAAAATGCTGCAATCAATGTCACAGTCACAGTTGCAGTCATTGTTGGTGTGGTCTTCGTTGGATGTCTGGTAGTATCTATTGTATGGACAACAGGTATCTGTCAGCCAATGTTCACAGGTATCAGGCAGCATTATAAGAAAGTCCCAAAATTGGCAGAACAAGCAGGCCAGGATAAGCGTTGCGCATTCATCTAAGGAAAAGGAAAAGCAGTGAGACATAATAAAAAGGGCGTGCGTGATTACCCCGGTGCAGGCTGGTGTGACTACACAGAAATGAGATGCAAGACAGCACACAGGGCAGGCTAAAAATACATTGATGATAACTACTTCCATAAAGTCAAATGAAAGGATCTGTTTTCTGTGTTGTTTGTTCTGGAAAAACAACAGCGGCATGAAAATAATTTAAATGAAGATATTCTGTGGCAGTGAATTTCAGAGGAACAAGTACTCTGAACCAACTTTATGGTTGAACTCAGGGATCTCAAAGGTCTTTTCCAACCTAAATGATTCTGTGATTCTGTACTCCTAAAATGTTTAGGCTATAAATTTCAGCACAGGAGTGAACCTCATGCAGCAGGGATGCTCTGCTGGGGGTTTGAAGCCTTGCAGGGGTTTGGAAGTGCTGCTGTTTTGCGATGTCACATATGCTACCTGACCAACGCACGTGACACTGCACTTTATTTTCTTTTTCACAAGAGTTTGCAATTAAAGATAAAAATAATCAGGCTGCTCCTACTATTTCTAGGAAGGTAAAAAAATAATAAAATCAACAACAAAAAAAACAACTCAAAACCTTTCAGAGGCATTTTTGCCTGCACACGAAGGGTTCAGAACTGAATCCTTCTTATTTAAACAATTCCTTTCTGGGCTGTACGTCTGTCACAGTCTGAATCAATCCTTGTTGGAAGTCAGTGCACAAACACCCAAAGCTTTTGTGGAGAGTGGATCGGTCCCTCAGACTCTCCGGGTCTAGTTCTTACTTTTCTACGTGGTCAGTCTGGATGCATAGGACAGTGTGTCCCTGGCTCATGAACTCGATGTGGCATCCGGATAGGGGCTGAGATGATCTTATGAACAAGACCAAATCCACACACACAGGGGAAAAAAAGAGTACAGATTCATCATCTGCTTATAGTTTGGTTTCTGTAAGTAGTCTGTTTCAGTAAAAATGTTTAATGACAGCTATATTGTCTAACCAAAGCCAGGGAGGACAAGCAGGACTGGAGAACAGCATTTACAGAGGGCAGCGTGCTGATCGATTCTCAGCCCAGGGTCTTTCCACTTCGCCACCAAAATGGGTTTCTCACCTTTTCATTCACAGACCTGTTTATTTTTGAAAAGAGACAAAAGTTTGGAAAATAGTATCAGCTAGGATGTGCGTCTGGAGCCAGTGAATATTCCTAAAAACTTGGTCACCGTGACAAAAACTTTGTGTTATATTTGTTCCCCTCAAAAATCAACTAATTAGCTCCGCACCGTTCAATCGACAGCATCTGGGGAGGCTGCCTCCGGGTGCAGCAGGGCTCGGAGCAGGTGTGAGATTCTGACGGTGTGAATCCAGTTGGAGCGCAAAGACCCAGACCTTTCAATTTTTTTTTCCCTCCTTGTTTTTGGAAAGGAAAAATGCCTTCAACAATATGAATGCCTTTTCATTGGTTCTTTCAGGAAAACATATGGTTATAACCACATTTCTTGCCCTAGGATGACTAACTGTGAACTCATTCAACTGCATTGGTTCTGTTGTGGCATTTTCTATCTCACGTAACATAAAGTTCACTGCCAGGAAGTTTCCAGAATTATGCTTTTTTTTTTTTTCTCTTCTTCTTTTTAAGAAAGATTTCTTGATGAAAAACAAAATTAAAAAAATCATTCCAGTTTCTTTATTAAAAAAAAAAAGCAGCTAAAGCAGGTAGCAAGAATAAATAGCATGTGATTGAACTTCTTTCTAAGTAGCATATCATCACCAATGCTATCAATTTTAATACTTATTTAAATATGTCAAGATCTATTTAAGTTCAGACAAGCACAACTAACTTCTAAGTCAGTTCTGTAGAATAAGAATGACTAGATTTCAGTGATACTTAGTAAATTCGTGCTTGTATTTTTTTCTAACTAAATGAACTGAAATAATTATAAAATTGAAACATTTTACAAGGTGACACTGCTGCATTTAATTGTATGAAATTTGCGCTGTAGAAAATGTAATCATTTTATCCAATAGTCCTCGGTGTAATTAAGACTATTCTTTCTACATATCTTATGTTTATGAAATTTCCTTTGTATACATGGATGTGAGAGGTGAAATTCAAAATTATATATCAATTAAGGATCTTGCAATTTTTTTTTTCCTCTCCAAAGATCTGTTTTCTAACAACAGGGTTTTTTTCCTGAATACGTTAACCATAATGGTGCTTATGTAATCTGGAGAGAATAGATATGATTCTTAGGGCTTCATCCAGGAAAGAGAGCACACAAAAAGCACAAGATTTTAATAATAAAGTAATGTTTCAGCACAGAGTCTGTGATGTGCAGTAAAGATGCTTTTAAATTCCCATCAGAGCACACACCATGAACTGTGATAATGGATGTAACACATTTCGAAAAATCTGCATGTGTGAGGCTTTTTTGTCCTGTTTTAAGTGGGGTAATGTATATAAATAATAGATATTAGCAATTAAACATCCATTCCTATGCATTCATTTATATATTTGAAAATAAATTAGCCACAAACTGCATAAAAGAAGATGCAATCTCCTGTTTTCTCCTCTGTTTTCCCTGCTGTTTGTGAAACGGCATTTCTGCATTTATCTCAGTGAGAACAACGACCTCAGCTCTCATTCTCTACATTAGTAGATTAATTAGCACAAAAGAAGAACTAATAATTTTGCTGGCCCGCCTCAGCTCCGCATTTTCCTGCTCTTGTTTGGTGGCTGTCTGCTCACCCAGGTGATGCCCTGAAAAAACCCGGTGCAAAGCTCGCTGAAGCCACGGCGATCATCCTTGGTGAGACCTATGAGCTTTGGATCCGCTCCTCTCTGAGTGCAGAGAACAAGATAATCGCCGATTTCCTCAGCTATCACTCTGCCTTCAGAGGTTCTCCATGCACCAGCGAACAGGATTTGGCCTCGTGTGTGGAATAAGCAGTAACTTGTCAGTAGTGAGCAGAGTATGCAGTGACAACCACAAATCTGGCTTCCTTTGGTTTTCTTGGCTTCCGTCCAGCCCTTAACATTATTAATTGAGCACAGATTGGTTTTTTTGTTAATTTCCTTCACTTTTAGCTTTTTTAAGGAGTATGAAATCTGTTATTTGCATCACATGGTACACACCTGTGTGCCAGTAATGGTTGAGGGCCCCGATCCGATAGTCAGCAAACTGAGAAAATAGTGAGTGTCTGGACTAGAGAACAAGTCCCCTAAATGAAATAAATACTTCAGATCCTTCATTGAAATTAAATGTTTTCTAATAGACATATCAGACACATTCTTTTTATTACAGGATCAGTAATACAATAGAGATGGCAGTGGTTCCTGGTGAGCATGGCAGTTTATTCTGTTGATCTGTATTTAGAAATTCTTAATTTAGGAACTGTTAAATGATATACATGATAGATCCCAACTCCGTTTGATATGACACACTAAGCCATTATTGCAAAAGGTACACATAAGAAACTTCAAAAATGCTTCACACCCACTGGAATAACCAGGAATAGCTGGTTCTTGGCGAAATTCCACTAAAATCAGGAATGTTATATCATTTAGATTAGCAGGAGTCGTGCCCCTTGGTCTGTAATGAGTGTCCACCACCCATTCTATTCCCCAACTCTTGGTTATACTGCTGCCTCTGAGACTCTTACAAAAAATAATGCAGGTGTTCAGCTCTTCAACTCGTGCTTTTACATAGAAAGGATCAGCTCCTCTTTGGAAAAGGTAAGAGAACTCTGATCATTAGCCCCAGAGCAAGCTGTGTTTTAACAATGTTCATTCGTGAAAATGCACTTGACCTATTGGGCTTCTGCTACAATTTTGGTTTGTAACCACCTTCCACAGCGCTTTGTTTTCAAATATGCTTTTTCAAAATGCAGAGCACACTGAACTAACCAGAAGTCCTATCCACCTGTATCTGCCTGGCCCTGCTATCAGAGAGTTTTCTGCAGAAGCAGGGCAGAGTATGAAGAGAGCTCCTCACTCGTGTGGGTCGTGCAGTGTAGTCAGCAGAGGGAGGATTTGGTGATGGGTCAGCAGAATGGCGGGGTTGGATGTAATGGTCCGTACAAGAACTGCATATACAAGTCCATAGAAGTAATATGCTGACTGCCAAACACAGCATCTGTTCAGCAACCGCAGCAGCTGCTGCAGTACCAATGGCAAAAGCTACAGCTTTCTGCTGTTGGGGAGAATTGTGTCCATGAGAGACACTCTGTTTATCTGATACCGACACCAGTACCTCTGTGCAAACACTCTTTACAAAAGTACAAATGCTCTGTTGCGTGGTAGGCTCTAAGCTCCTCTTCTATGACTTTAATATCACTGACAATTTAAGATCACCTTCTAAAGGTTCTCATCTGTCACAAAAATGTCTGCAGGGCAACTTAATACTGCTTTTGGCCATGCTCTGGAACCTCCTGCTCAGCATGTAAGCATTTATTTCAAGTTAGATACACATAGTGCTCTTGCAATGGGCATTATTTAGAAATCAGCTTAAATGTGATCTGTTTTATAAAACATACCGTCACTGTCTCTCTGATGTACTGATGCGTCATCTTCAATGTAAGTGAATTCTCTGCATTTCTCCAGGGAAGCGATGGATGATGTGCTCGCGTCTGACAATTTCTTCTCATTTTTGGTACCCTTTGATGAAGCGTTTGTGATGCTGAATTCTGCGACAGAACTCATAACAATACCTTTCATAGGCTTTTCATCTGTATGTTTTTCATTTGTAAGCTGGTTATCTGCTGGGATTAGGAATAAAACAGACTTGTTTGCAATACTAAGAGATCTAAAAGAATAACATATGCAGAATTTCCAAGCCTACAGTTGTTTACTTCCAAGGCCTAACCCTACTTACCTAATGATTTCAGTCTCTTGAGGCAAGTAAAGTTTATTCATACTATAAGCATTTGTGAACTTGCATTCTAAGGTTTTTTCTTAAGCCCAGTAGACTTAGAAGTTAAATAATAATTCAATCCCACTGGGTGGGTTCAGGGCAGGAGAGAGGAACAGAACTATTGCCTCAGTCGACATCCATTTCGAGTGTGATATACTAACTTCAATTTGTGATGTAAAAGAAGGCAAAAAATATATCTTGCTATTTTTCAACAGCAGCTCCGTTTCCCTAAATTTACAGCCAACAATGTGTGTGTAGGTGGTACCTAGGTGCAGATGTGCCAGCTCGCCATGGCTCATAGTCTTGTAGCAAAGAAAGCCAGATGGTCTTTGTTTAACATCCAGATTCATTATTTCATAACTTCATCCACACTTGTGGTGTTGGCCTGGAAGTCAACTAGAAGATGGGATACTTCACATGCTGTCAGCGTGCCAGAGAGGCAGCTCAAAAACCAGAGGGAGAGCTTAATTTTAAGCCCCAACTAGGGGAAAGGTTAAGAAGAGTTCTGAGCTCAATTTATTCTCGAAGAACTTCTCAGGCACAGATAAACATGGGTTGATATATAGTTTCACTTACTCTGCGAAGTGATCAAGAGACCAAGAAACACAGTCATTCTCTCCATGGTTGGGATGATAAAACCTCAACAGTTCTTATCTACAGCTGATTAACTCCTGCACCTCACGTCAAGCACAGCCTCACTTTTTATCTTACTTAAATCTTGTGATATGCTTGCTCTTGAGCTATATACAGAAAATCAATCTTTACAAACACCTCAGTTTTGCAAACATTATTTTCTGAGAGGAACAGTAAGTCTGCTCTCCGCTGCAAGGAGCCAGGAGAGAGACCCTGCATATTTCTTGTTTTTCAGGTACCTTTGACCCCTGACAGATATTAAAGAAAAGCCAAGAAAACGTTGATAGAGAGTGAAACCTTGATGTGACTGCAGTTGTGTCCTACGGCATCCTTGCAGCCAAAAAGAGGAGATGTGAATGGGATAGGTGAATTGCAAGGTAGGTGAAAAACCACTGGGACCATTGGGCTTGAAGCAGGGGGAAACAAGGATTTGAGGTCTAACTGGTATCTGGAGCAAGTCCAGTGAAGGCCAGCAAGGTGGTGAGGGGTCTGGAGCATCTGATGTATGAGGAGAGGCTAAGAGAGCTAGGCTGGGATGGCCTGGAAAAGAGAAGGAAAAGAATGATGCTGGATGCTGTCTTCCACTTCATAACGAGGGCGATGGAGAAGCCGGAGCCCAACTCCTCCCAGCAGTGCACAGAGGTAGAAGGACAAGAGGCCACTGTCACAAGCTGGAGCAAGAGCAATTGGGATTGCATATGGGAACAAATTCTTTATCATGCGAGGCGGAAAGCACCGGGACAGCCCCTGGGGAGGCTGGGGAAGTGTGGAGAGCTCAGCTGGGCATGGGCCCCAGCAACCTGCTCTTACTGCAGGGTTAGCCCTCAGACGAGGTGACTTCTAGAAGTCCCTTCTAAGCTAACTTTTCTATGATTCTATTTACTTACAGAATGAGTGAGCAATTCACTTAAATTTTTTACTTATAGTCAGATTCCATGCCGGTTTAGATCATCTTCATGTGGTAAAATACGTGGAAGCAGAAAAGCTGGGTAAGAGGCTAGTAGAGTAAGACCTTGGGAGAGCATAAAAAGAAAAACTAAGCTATCATCTTTATTTTAACTTTAAATCACTGCTTTAAAAATGTGTGTTGGCAGATGTTTTGGCTTGATTTTGAACTTGTAATAATGACAAACTCTACTATGAAGGAAATGTGTGTTTTCCCTGTGCTGGAGAGTTTACAGGTTGGCCTTAGGCAGGGAGTGACCGGTGGGATAGAGAGAAGTGGAGGGAATGAGACAATAAGACAACAGTGGCGCTGAGAGGAGTCTCAGAAACTTATAACTGTCAGTTTTTGTGAGCGCTATGATGAAGGAAAGCCACAGGCGAGACTTGGGAAGGGCAGGAGAGGCGGTGGCTCCTCCGACTGTGAACAAGCAGTGCAAAGCACAGCGGTGCTCGCCTGCAGGTTGTACACTTGGTCATAAGAAACCAGCATCCTGTGCAAAGCACATCTGATTTTACCCATCTTTGATAATTTATTGACCGTTTTCCCCCCACAGTAAGTAAATACAGCATTTTTTTCTCCTCTGTGACTTCTTGGCCAGCCTCTCGAGTCCAAAATGTGAAAATTCATGCATTTTGGATGTACTTACATGTGCAATAACCACTGTTTTCCAGTGTTTATAAATCAATGACATACCGTCATTTTTCCTGCACTTTCATTCAATAACATACTTTCTCCAGGAGTAGTTGTGCTGATTGAAGTAGCAGAGCTCTGGAGAAAGCAATGTCCTGCTTATGCATTGGATTTATATAATAATTGATTTGTGAGTCTGAAATAGACGTGCCCCACCTGTTATTCAGGTGCCAATCTTACAAATGGATCTTGTTTGTCCAAGCTGAGAGTTACAAACAGGCTGAGCTGTTGAATACCCACAGATCAGACTGAAAGGCCTCGGCAAGAATGACGTTTTCTATCATTTTCCGCCTTCAAAATTGGCCCAAAAATCTAAACTGGATATATTTTAAATTGCAATATATCTGTTGAGTTCCCCGTTTCTGCAACAATACAATGGCCCACAGAATGCATTTACGCGTTCAACAAATGAGACTGAAAGAAATCAGACGCAAGTAATCAGTAAATGCCAGACTAACATTTACTGTATCCACCGACTTCTACTATTCATGCTTCGAGTCAATTTTTATTCTTGAAGTGCTGTTGAAGAGAAATCAAAACCAGAAATAGAAAAGCATAGACATAACCTGAATTTTTCAATACAGCACCATCAAACAAAAGGGTAACAAAAGCTGTCATTCAAGGACTCTTCTGTTTGTTAAAGCATACTACATCTTTGAAAATACAGTACATTTTAGTGTCAGACTCTTAGTTTGAAAAGCTCCCTTTAAGTAATGTTATACTTGTCTTGTACAGCTAGATCAAGTCTTCATGCAATCACCATAACAAGCAACTTGCTATGACAAGCGAGATCCTTGCTTCCAGAAAACAGTGCGATAGAGGCTAAAGCAGTGTACAATTATAGGTCTCCATTTCATTTTTATGCAATTACCTTCAGTTCAGCTGTGAGTCCATCTACATTATGTCTTTTATCAATTTAATGTTTGCACAAAGTGTCTAAAGAAATAAAGATTATGCTAGACCAGCATAAAAAAAAAAGCAGTTAGCACTTTTTTTTGGTCTTTTATAGTTTGTTCCTGCATGGAACAGTGGTAGGTTGAGACTTTGGAACAAATAAGTGGAGCCAAATAGACTTTAAAATATATTACGTACAATTGATATTATTTATGATTACTGTTAAATGAGAATGTAAAAAAATAATAATTTACAATTAGAGATGGGCAGAGGGTCAAACTTTGTTACTGTCTTTTAAGAGCCTGCATTCAGTTTCGGATATCCACAAATGTCTGTGTTTTTAATGTGTAGAAATCATCCACTGAAGTGAATTAAAAGGGAAAAATAAGTGTATCATGATGAAGAAAGCTTAGATTATTCAGTGCTAGACTGCGAGGCAGAGGGAGCTAGAGGTAAACCCCCACAATGAGCCATTTTTAAATAGTATCATGAAGTAGCAACTTTCTTCCTCACATGGGGAAGCTGAGGCTTGCCTTGGCTGCTGCAGTAGAAAACTGGGATCATTCACCCATGTTTGTATTAAAGATAGTCTCAATACTCACATGAAATTTCTATTTTTTTTTTTTTTTAAAGTTGGGTGGTTCAGGCATCTGACTACAGTGTCTAAATTCATGAATGCATGAAGTAAATCACTTGCTTTCCACTGATGCCAGTCCCTGATCCCCCTGGTTAATGGCAAGGAGCAGTGATACCAAGGCTGGTGTTTACGGTAGGTCCCCTGACATCTATTTCTCTTCACTGGCTTAGGCACAAACCAGGGTCTTGCAGCCCTGGAGAATAGGAGGCTGGAGTTTCCTAGCATGTTTTTGAAATTAGCTTTCATATAGTGGCATATAGGGGCTCTAAGCCTGATTTTGGCAAGGGTCGGAGGGGGAAATGAGCACTCTGTTCTGCTGGACGGGGACTGCAGCAATATGGGTAAGGCCAAAGAACTGGCTAGGGGGAGTTACCACTGAAAGAGAAGGAGGAGAACTGCTCTATCACCCTGCGTAGGGCTCATACGCATCTTGCAAGCAAAGGACAAGGGAGCTTGTGGCTCTGCTCACTGGTGGTATTTGTTCCCAATCCATCCTGGCAGTGGCCCTTTGCCTCACACCCAAGGACAAGGACTCCCAAGGGTTAACGGTGAACTGTGTGGAAAATTCGAGCAGTTTAGGATGTGTAACTTTTTAATTTCACCGTGAGGCATGTTTGTGTATCAGTGCAGTGAAAGAACCAAAGGAATGCCTGGCTGATCTCCCTGCCATTCGTTATCCCGTGCACTGCTATCACTACCTGTCTATTTAATATATCACATGCTCGTTACTGAAAGAGCTGCATGCCATGTCCATTCAGTCCTGAGAGGAAGCAGGCAGAGCTACATCAGATCTGATGGATGATAACTTCCATGTATAAAGGCTTAAACCGAACTCACTTGGTTTGAAAAGACTCATAGTGAAATGAAACCCAAATCCCAGGTTTCAATGGCCACACTTCAAAAAAGAAAAAGAAAAAATAAAAAAAAATAAAAAGAGAAACAAAATACTTTTCTTGCTAATCTAAAGGACACAATTTTTCTGCCAGCAGGAATTGGAGGGGATGCCAGAGGTATCTCTGCACAGTGTGACACGTGCATGGGGCCAGCAGCTTACCTGGATGGTCCTCGCTGCTCGGCGTCACCCCAGGGAGTGCCGGTAGAGGCAGGGAGCTGGTGCAGCTGTCTTGGTGGAAGAACAAAACAACATTGCAGAGGGACACTGTAAATAGCTGTGGTTTGGCACATGCATCACCCCCAGCCACTTAGTGACAGTCACTGACTTCAGGAGTTGTTGCTTTGGGGGCAAATAGAAGCAAGCACGCTTCCTTGCAGGGGGAGGTTACATGGGATGGGGCACTGTTTCTGTTCCTCTCTGTCTCACTTCTGGAAAGGAAGCCAAAGATAAAAAAAATGCTAAGAGAGAAGGTTTCATCTGAGAAGACAGCAAGAGGATCACCGGCAAACACAGAAGTTCCTGTTTCAGGTATGTACAGAAAATTTGAGGGCTAGGAGGTCTGCAATGGAATGTGGGGCATCATCCATACCCAAACACCCCAGAAACCTTAGACGAGGTTCCCAAATCATCAGCAAAGATGGAGGGAGGAAACTAAAGCTCCAACCTCTATGGCTCAGCCATCTTGGTGGACAAGATGCTCAAGGTCCTTGTGGTGGCAAGCCCAGGTCCCCACGTGGGTGCTGAGCTCCTCCACCTCTGCTGTGTTTACCAGGCCATCCACTCTACACATAGGACTTGGAGGCTTAAACCTTCCTTCCTTCTCTCTTCCAGGGTCAGGGAGGCAAAGTAGGAGGGAGTGTGGGACTACCCCTACAGCGAGTGCAGCAGATGGAACAAAGGCAGGAGAGGCCAGAGGGAGAGCGGGTGTCGCAGCTGACCTGCAGCAAGCTGCTCTAGACTAATAATATATCACGGGTGCTTTCATAGTTTTGGGCCCATTACGTTTTGCTGAGCTCAGGCATAAGGATACAGGGGATTTAGAGACTGTTTATTTTTGTTGTAAGGAAACAGGAAATAGTACACAAGGCTATAAATATATATCGGGCCCCATATGACATCATGAACTTGTGCAAGTGCTTCTCTTCTGATTTATGATGATGGACTGGTAATTCACAGGAGCTTTGGGTTTACTTTATTTTGCTGTTGCAGTAACAAAGCTAATGGTGCAATCCCGGGAGGGGGTATTTTATCAATACTGAATTTTTGACCTCATTGCATACGTTTTAACTTCATGAATTAGTGACACAGCTGACTGTAAAGCCTTCTATAGGCTTATTATAAATCTATCACAGGACTGGCAAAAAATTTTGGCCCAGATCCTAAACCCTGACAAGCATGTGTTGATGGACTGCATAGCAAGCACTTCCACTAATATTTCTCACTAATTATACCATATATTAAGAAAAATGAATGAAGCCAATGTTTATATGCAGCTTTAACTGCTTTTGATATAAGAAAGCAACACAATCCCTAATAAATTTTCACCTTCAACATTTCTATTCATTATAATTTTTACCATGATGAATGAAGTTAGAGCTGGAGAGGGAGGGGGTTCATCTTGAAATCTGTTCAGTGAATGACTGAATTTACTTCCCTTCCCCAACTTGTGTTGAGGAAGGAGGGAACAGATGGACACAGGAAGAAGAGGGAGGCGAGTGCGGAACGAAGGAGATGGGTGAGGAACAGATGGAGTCGGGGGAAAGCGAAGAGGAGAGTCAGCAAGGATGGTAGGAAAGTTTTCCACTTGACCTTGAGTTGAAATGAAGGTCTGCATACACTGTGGGGCAGCTAGATTTTGGGATGCAGCCTTCTTTCTCTCTGTGGCACTTACGCCTCAAAGTCTTGTGGACCATTCCAGCTGGCCAGGCCATCCCAGGGGATCTGCAGAACCAGAACCAAGATTTTCCTAAGGGAATGGCTGCTGTGGAAGGGCATCTGCACTGTGTTCAAGTCCCATAATGGTAATGGCAGAGGAGAAATGTGTGCAAATGCAGTACCCGAAATGGGTTGGGATGTGGTAAGTCTCCCAGGCATACCAGCCAGCCCAGAAATTGGAGCTTATGATTTTGAAGAGGTGTCCTACGTCCTGTTTGTTAGAGTCCAATAGCCAAAATACTCGAAGTGATTTATGATTTTACCTGCTTAAATTAAGACATTTGAGATGGCCTGCTTTCAGAATATGCTGAGCATCTGTGCTTTGAGGTGTATTGAATTATATAGCCCAAATCACTAGTAAGTCCTGGAAAATCTTGATTATAATCTTAATTCTATTAAATTGCCTGCATATAGTCCATTGGTTCTGGCTTTGCTAGCTGAAGAATGGAAGAGGTGAAAGTTAAATATTGGCCATGTGTGTCATTCCCTTTGAAGAAAATGGGAGCCATGTGCACTCACCTAACAGCGAAGTTTGGCCCCAACTATGATTTCACAGCTGGGCCCTAACTTCAGAAATGCCAAAGCACTAAATGACTCAATTGGAGTAATCTGATCAATGCTGTATTTTCACTGTGGATTTAAATTGCATGCACAGCAAGAGCAGAGTTAGTTTTCTTCTCTCTCAAAATCACTTTTCTCTGCAGATTTGATAGCATAAATATGAAGTTTTGCTCTCATCACACAAATAAGCGAAATGGCAGAAAACGTATGTCAAATAAAATGCACAACATTACGTCCTTTTTACTTTTTGGAGGCTGTTTAAGAAAATGGCTTCATTAATTTTGACTGAATAAAAGGTTCCTTTAAGGGGTTTCAATAGATGACATGAAAAATGTTAATACGAATGATCAAGACAATGGAGGTTAAAACTGTTTTGAAAATATGTTTCTTTTATAGATCTCAGCTGTTGGAAGAGTTACAGAATAAATATACGGTAGTGCTGACATTCAGTGCTGTTTCATCTTAGCAAAAGAGTTTATAATAAAGAAAATTCTTTTCAAGGAATGCTTTCTGCAGCCAGTCTTCAAAAAGAGGTTTTCCCCCCTCCTAGTTTAATAAAATTAAAGTAATTTATGTCATATTGATATGTCGATATGTTTTTCAATAAACTTTTTCACAGGGATTTTTTTTTTAAATTCTCTTCACTTTAAAAATTATAATTATATGTCTTCCTCCCACTTTGAAAATGGCACAAGGTGCTCATTTGCAGAGCTCTACTGTTCAAATCTTCACTGAGAATAGAAATGTCATGACTCAGTTAACAATGCTTTATTATTCACATTGATCTTTTTTTATAGTGTTCTTTATCTCAAAAACATTGTAAATCAGATATCTTCCTCCCACTCTTTTGTTCATTTGCAAATTTTTATTATTCTAGTTTAAAAAAGCAATGGAGTGTCAAGAGTCAGTGTATATTGTTTATGTTCTTTTTTGCTTTAAAATTACTTTTAACTATAAAAAGTAAGATGTATAGCAGGAAAAAAAAAGCTGGATTTAAGGATGCTTAAAAAAAGAACTGAAGGGATTTTGTGGTGTTCACTTACACTTTAGAGTTGTAACGGACTTTGCAAGAAGGGGGACCAAACGCTTTATGAAAAGGTTTTTATGTGCTAATTCAAAAGTCCCAATTGCATCAGACATCATCATTCGCATTAGACACCGGACATAATTCATGCTTTCAGTGAACACAATAGCAAAATTCACAACTGCTTTTGTAGCATGTTCACTGGATGGTTTACAGGTGCCTGCCCAGAGACCTGCACTCTCCACCGCTCGGTGTCAGAGCCTGGCGCCAGGTCCTCAGGAGCCCTCGGCTGATAAGCACCAAGATAAATCACCGGATTTTCACAGAACCTTCACAGCTTTGGTATCAAGTGTTAACCGCAGCAGAAACATAACCTCAGCTGGTCACCAGGCAATGCAGTCACTGAAAGCCATGGGCCAGGGTGAGGGATACGACCGTGCATCCTCCGGGAGAGCCATGCCGGACCCCTCAGGGTTTGTTTCTAGGTTGGATCTTCTAAATTCTCCTTCAGCCACTGTTTTCCTTCCTACCAAGTTTTTCTTTAGGTCTGTATTTATGTCCTGGTTGTTGGGACTGCATGAAATGGCCTCCATGAAGTAAATCCATTATAGTGATTGGAGTTAGTCCAGAGAGCAGCAGGATCTCACGGCATTTCATGTACTGATTGCTGATAGGTTGTTTTCTTTATTTTTCTTTTGCCTGTTTTGAATTAATTTACTCCAGTTTATGATCAGGGCATCCTGGCACCCTGTTGTTAACTCCAGCAGCTCTTGAAAGAGATCATCCTCTCTGAGAGTCTCCAAGAAGGAGTGGCTATTTCTGAAGTTGAATTTAAGCCCCAGATTGGGTTTTTGAATCTTGCAGGTGGTGTGTGGCTCTATCATATGAAACAACCCTAAAAAGCGTTTGTAAAGAAAAATAAAGTCTTCTTTCTGTATTCTTTTCTTTCTTTCTTTCTTTTTTTTTTTTTTCTGTTTCAAGGCTGCACTCTCCTGACATTTTGCTAAAAGGGATAATTAAACAAATTCAGAGC
The DNA here is from genome assembly GCF_000708025.1 of Charadrius vociferus. Classification (NCBI taxonomy): domain Eukaryota; kingdom Metazoa; phylum Chordata; class Aves; order Charadriiformes; family Charadriidae; genus Charadrius; species Charadrius vociferus. The sequence goes on along the minus strand of NW_009648041.1, from coordinate 1,976,657 downwards.
AAGTAAGTCTCAAACTGAACGCGAACTGAAAACACTCAGCCCTGTCCTTCCCCCTCCAAGTGGAGGGCTAAGCATCTCTCTGTTTTTATTAATGTCAGTAAGTCACCCCAGCTACCATAGGGCCCTGCCAGTCCCTGTCCCCTCCCTGGGCTGCAGGGATTTGGGATGCAGAGCCCCCGAGGTCACCCAACTGATGGGGCTGCATGGACACCCTGCACCGGGTGCTGGGGCAGGTCCATCCCAGTGCTCATGGGCAGCTGCTTGTTGTATTGCTGGGATAACTCAAACCCCTCAAATTCCCTTTATTCCTCACTGCAGAGTGTGAAGTTGGAGATTCTGATGCATTATCTTATTTGAACTGATCGTGTTGTTTTCAAATTAAAGAAAAAACAAACATTATTATTATTATTATCATCATAGCCCTTGCCTTGACAGCACTGATGCATTAATTCAGTCTTTCTTCTTTCCTTCCTTCCTCTCTCCCCATCAATGATGATAAGACTGTCTGCCAATATGACCAAGTTTCTGAAACAAAGTTCTAACCAGAACAGAGTAGCCAGTAACTGGCACAGAAACTAAAGGTAGGTCTTAGCCATGGACGTGCTTGTGTAATTGCTCGCTCTGTTTAGTTTGGGAAATTTATAGGCGATGTAAACCAGAAAATACTGAGTTTATTACAAAAGAATTTTTTTTCACTTAAAACTCTGTGTCATTAAATTTGGAAAGCACATAAAATTCTCGGTTTTATTTTTGGTAAGCACTATCTATTGAAAAGTGAAAATATCAGAAGGATCTCTAGGCAGAATTTGTGAACTTTCCAATGAAAAGACTGCACAGCGTCTTCCTTTCATGTCCCAAGGTCTTTGGCAACTGTGCCACTTTCTGAATGACACTGAAGTTATGTGCCAAGAGTTCGTTCCCAAAGCAGGTATTATACATGGTTATGGTCACAAAGATATCTATGCACAGCATTGATGCCAGAGGAGCTCTGAGGCTGCCAGCATTTTGATTTGGTGGGGGGAAACACCATCAAAACTACATATATTCTTAAAATATATTCAAAGAGTTTAAATGCTGTCAAATAGAGCTGCAAATCACAGAAGATGCAGCATTTCTCATAGATGGTCCTTAAAGCTCTACTCATGGTAAATTGGCATGTGATAATAGGACTACAAAACCCCACGCCTTCTAATAAGTTATAAAAGCTTTTCTTTGATTCAAATCCAATGATGAGTGGCAATCTGTGAGAATCTTATGCTCCTAGAGACTTTCCTAGCAAACACTTCCATTTTTTTCTCTCTCATCTTCACGTTATACTGGAACACAACCGGGAGCTGGACTTGTCCACTACAGAAAACACTATTAATCTTATTACCATCTGAGCACCTCCCCAGGTGCTGCTGAGCAGCCTTTGCTGGACTGCACTGGAAAAACCATTTATTTAGCTCTGCAAGGGCCTGATCCAGTATCAGCAGATGTCAATGGAAAGAATTCCAGGGAGCTCAACAGATCAGGATCCAAAACAACCTCCAGTACAGTAGCCTTCTCTGGGTGTCTTTGCTCTTTTCCTCAGCAAGAATCACAGACAAAGCAATTAGGAATATCTGAAGTAGATGTACCATGCCGTGCATCTTTTCACAAAACAGTTTTTTCCTGGGGGACACCGAAGATGCAGAACATCTATTCTGGGGGCACACAGATGACACCCAGTGTTTCTTAATTATGTAATAAGTACTTTTAGGACAATGTAGTCTTCCCGCTTCTGGCAAAGGCAAACATGGTAACTGTTCTGCTCACAGTATTAAATACACTTCTCTCACTATGCAGTGGAATGATGTGTTTAAACTCACAGTCTATCACTATTCCTGGATAGTGGAGGAGAGCCCAGGAACACTCAAGATGTCTTTTCCTGTGTATATTAACTTGTTCAGAACAAAATAGTGTTCTCAGAAAACATGACTCTTACGGCAGAAGAAAGTTTCTTTCATGACTGTGCTACACAGGTTTCCCAACAGCTGCTTGTTCATTTGGGTGCATGAAATATTAGGTTCAGCCTGCTCACAAGCGCACGCACGTAATTTCTTCTCACCGTGGCACCTTCACCATGGTCATTTCCACCTGGCTTTGTAATGTTGGCAAGTGCAGTGCTAGCACAATGTCTTCATTGTACGAGCTTTCAGAGGAGAGCCATGGAGTTCCTGCAACCTCGGTGAAACGCCGGCATCTCCCCAGCGCCAGCTGTTTGTCCGGCTTTGCAGGGAACCACAAGGAACCCAAGGAGTTTTGCTGGTGTCCGATGTGAGCAGTGAACACCAGAGGTTTCAGGTGTTATTAGGTGGTAGGTCAGCACGCTCAGGGGTCAAAGGGTTGGTTGGGCAACCTTCAGCGCACTGAGCTTGCCAAAGCCCCAGGAGCAGCACCCGTGGTCCATCCCCCTTGGGGCTGCCTGGGCAGGGGGTGGGTAAGAGCTCAACCCTCTCCTCAACACTTCCTCACATCAAAACTTTCATGGAAGCTTTTGCTCAAGGCTCAGGTGTGCAAACCCTTCCAAGCAAGGAGGTCACAGCCCAGGCCCTGAGAGGAAAAAGTGGGTGTCAATGAAACGGAAGAGGTGTCACAGTTTTAACACTGAGATTAGGCAAAACCTAACCCTCATTAATCCTTCAGAGCAGGGCCTCTGGTTTGTTCTTTTTTCAATCTATTCTGTATTCAAAGCAAGTACATTTTTTTCTGTCACTATACCGCTATTGTTAACAACTATAAATGTATTAAAAACACAGGGGCATTTTAGTATGTGTATTGTGCATAAGAAATATTGTTACATGACAAGCTCCAATTGGCAAGTGAAAAGAGGTTTTATTGAAGGAAATAGCAGTAGCAAACAGTGAACTATGCAGAATAATGGTAATTGTTCCTTTAACATTGGCAGCACACGTTCACTTAATATGAGTGCTCCTCTGTCTCTGCCTCATCCAGACCCAGAGGACCTGTTAGACAAGCAGGCAGCCACCTCTCTCTGGGATCAAGCTGTCAATGCAAACTTGCTTTCTTTCTATTTCTCGGAGCTAAGCTATACCCCCAGAGCTCCCGAAGCTTTTCCTGAGTGAAAGCTTTAAAAAAGCTCCATTCTAAATTACATCACACGAGCTGTTCTCTTCAGACTGACAGAACAAAAGCCGGGGGGGGGGAAGGCGGGGGGAATGCCAAAAGTACCATCTGAATGACTTCTGAGTTGCACAAAATGATTGACCTCCTCATGCTTTATCAGAGCAGACTAACGTTGTCTTGACCTTGCTACCAAACCCCCAGCAGTGTCCTCTAACCAGCAGAGAAAGTTTGCATCGTGTGTGTTTGCAATACGAATAGATACAGAGCCGCTGGGTGCAGGCTTTTTGCCTGCCACAACAGGGTCTTGGGTGGCCCACTAAGAAAGGTCCTAATGGGGGCATGTAGCTTACTAAACATTTTTAGGTGGTGTGGTCTCTAACACAGCCAGCTCATTGCTGCTGGAAGAGCACAGCCTGTGGGTGCAACACAGCCTGGTGCGTTCACCCTTTAATCAGCGACATCCCAATTAATGGTCATGGTGAGGACTGCTGAGGGCCACTGCCAAAATCTGAGAGGTCTCTCAGGCTTTGTCGAGCTAGGACTCTCCAATTAAAGGTCATCATCAGAAGCAAAAGGAGCGGATAAACGTTACCCACTTCTGTGGTGGCTGAATAGGAAGTAGACATTGACATATCTCCCCTTTCCAAAGGTCTTCATGTGGTACCAATTGGTTGGAGAGCCCTCACTGAGGAAAACACCCTCAGCTGGGAAGGAAGGAGGCCACAGGCCTTTCTCCTTCTTCAGCAGATAAATAAAGGTAAGAGGAAGAGAGCATCACTGTAGCTGTTCTCCAGGTAAGGTACAGAGCCAGTGGCCCTTGTAAGGTGGCTAGATGCCATTTTGGGGGTTGTCTGATCCCAAAGTAATCTACTGAGATCCCTCAGATTGAAACATGCAGGTTTTGTGTGGCTCATAGGCTGACCCTTTTTGGGTTCTTACTCAATTTTCATAGGAAAATCTTTGTGAGGTTTAAGAGCTTGTTATCCTCATACTCAAAAGCTTGTAGGCCTAGCCCGCTGCACAGCACTTCTATGCTTGCTCTGCTATTTTGAGTAAACCTTAAAATATTTAAGCCATTAATATAAAGAATAGTCTTATTTTAAAGATGGCCTGAAATCTGAAACAGATGATGAGTCAGTATTAAGGCAAAAAATGTTGCTCATGTTCCCTGTGGGATTAGAATAATCAGGTTTGTTTTCTTGCATGAAAGGGGCAACTTCAGTAGTTGCAAAGATGTGGAGCTGTGCCCTGTGTAGTGTGGGGAGAAGGTGGGGGGCTTACCTGAGCCTCCGAGGGGCTGTAGGATGGGGCTGCCCAGTTCTGGAAAACAAGGATGGGAGAGGAAGGCTTCACTAAGCAGGAAAAGCTCCTCAGCTGGTGAGGTGGCTTTGTTATCCAACATAGGCAGCAGTGTTTTGTAAATTGCTCAAAACTGTACAGTTATCAGAGGAAAGCGAAAAGCCAACCTATTTGGGCTGGAGACTTAGTTCCCTAAATAACTTCACAAATATGGAAAAAAAAAAAAAATCTTAATAGAAGCTGGGATATACCCCTTCCCCTTAAGGATCCAGTGTCCTCCAGCCTCTTGCTGAGATGATTTTTATTCTGCCCTCCCCCAGGGGACACAGCCAGTTTTCATATGGTCAGCACAACTTGTCTTACACGGAGGAGTGGAGCCTGCCTGAGGATCCTGACCCACTAATGCAGCGTTCATACTGGAGTTGTTGAGTGAGTAAAGTTTATATTTTTTGCTTTGTCTTTTTGGTGGCTCACATTGGAGTTGTCTTCACATACCGGATCAGTGAAATAGCTCTGCCTTGATCCATAAGGGACCATCCTAATGCCCATTAAAGCTGATGTAAATGCTTGGCTTCGGGGCATACTATATCAGGTGTTGTATCTACTTCCTATGCCAAATTGTGAAAATCTTAATTAGGCAAAATCTTCATTAAAATAATTGCAACCGAGGAAAAGACTTGTAATGAACCTGAATACAGACCTCATCACTGTGTGCTTTGTCGCATCCCTGTTCCTACTAATGGCACATATGAAGATGTTGGGCTTCCAGTTTTTGAAGCTAGCAGAAAAAGTTATTAAATATAACCACTATAATACATGCCAGCCTAGTTTACTGAACCATGGTTTTAGGATATGGTTGGAGTTCAAGTTTAGCTCACCCATCTGGTTTTTTTCAGTTTCAGCATGGCAATGCTTCCTATGCTTTTTTGGGTATGTTAGGGCTTTGCTGTGCCTTTTACCACCGTGGTACCTGAGTGTCTCAAACTCAATAGTGATGGCAAAGCAGAACACTTCATGCTGTTTGTAGCACTATGCATTTCTCGTCTGCTTGGAGGGGAAGACATAGGTCTTATCTAAATGACTGATTATTTGGGTGATGTTGTGATCCCACTGGGTGGGGGATTTTGTGCCACACAGGGGTCACCCAAAGAAATTATCTTCTGCAGTTTTTTCAGTAAACCTGGATTTGGATGCAAATTGTGAAAAAATGCTAGCCTACCTTGTAAATCTGAAGTTGTGCTTGTAATAGTGGCAACCAGAAGCTTGCTTGCTTATAAAATGTGGAAAACATGGTCTGTAAATAGCTTTGAGACAACAGACAGGGTGCCATGGTCCTATTTCCAGGCTCTTGATTCAAGTATAGCCTGCCTTTCAGCAGGGCAGCAGCAAAGCTCCCCATGGCATGGGGACAAGCGTGCCTGCAGGCGAAGGCTTGTGAGCCTCTGACAGTGTGCCACAAGCAAGACCTGGAGTCCCTGGGGCACTGTATGGCTGAGAAGAGATTAATTTGCTTATGCCACCGTGCAGACCACACTACCCTTTGTTCCCACCCTGCAGTGATTCACATCCTGTATTACTCTGCCTGGTACGCCGCTAGCTACATGCTTTGGGGATGTACATACTGAGTTACTTGCTGTCAGGTGGACCAAGGTCCAGAAAGTTTACTTGGAAACCCATAGCTAACTTTTCTCCCTTTTTTTCTACAAGTATGTGTAAGCCAAACTTCATGCTCTCTTTGAGCTTTACTAAAAAGAGAACAGAAATATTTGCCTCTTTCTGTGTGTTTATTTCAAGCTGTGATTCTTCTGGGAAGTGTGATTTGTTTACGTCTTTCCATAACAAATGACAATGGTTAAGGTCGCATCTCGGCCAACCTCTTTCATAGTGGTTTCAAGTAGTTTACTTAAAGAGGGGTTATTTCATCTGCCACAGCATATGAGGCAGCTCTGAGGTAATGTCCAGCTAGCACAGAACAAAGCTACTGAACATTAGCTTAAGGCAGGAAATTTAAGGTCCAATAGGCAGTAGGATCACAGAGCATAGAGTGATAGCTTCCAAGCGTGCTGCACCTGAAGAAAAAAGAAATTGCTTGACTTTTCCTTTCCTGGTGGTACCATAAAGACTGTGAAAGTCTGGCAACAACTGCCCATTGAAGGTGGTGACTGCTTACATCCTGGCTGTCCCTCAGCGAGTGCTTGCACTAACCCTTTAATTCTTGTGTGCCTCAAATAATCCCTTACTAAGTGGGGACACATATAGTTCCTAATCATACGTGATTGTTTTGCTGGTGAAGTCGTGTCTGTAAGTTAATATACGCTCTGTAAACGCAGTTGTCAATGTCTTGTGGTTGCCTTGTTCAGCTTCAGAAAGAATCTTAAATTTTTATGCAACAAACTTCTACAGCTATTACAGTTTACGGTCATTCGTTAGTTATAGCGGGAGGGTCAAACTTTGGAAACTGTAGTTTCTTTTCAGCCTGTAGGTTTCCTCCCCCTTCAAGTCTGTTTTCTACTCTTGCCAGTACCCTGCCTTCTGTTTAAAGGCATTAGTAATACCAAATAAAGCTAAAGATGCTCATTATACCAACTAAGTTGTTTCCTTTTTAATCAGAGCACATGCTTATGCCAGGTTTGGCATGAAGAATCTGTGTATGTGTCTGGTTTAGGGCACAGTAAGCTGATCATTTTTTAGAAGACTAGTGCATCACGTATAATTTTGGTTGTAGTTGTACAATTTACTGGGAGGTTGGTATGAGCATTGGAAACTTAATTTTTGCTTGGTTGGAAGTGGTGGAAGTATCAAGCATAGGAAATAAAAGTCTCTTTCCATGTGTGCTGAACTCTGGTTTGGTAGCAGGAGTTGTCTTGTAGTTAAGTGGCCATCAAAACCTTTTTTTGGGTGGAGATAAACTAAAAAAATCTTCAGAAAATATATCCATTTTCAAAGAGTAAAGAAAGATGCAGCAATTATTGTAACACAGGTTTGCAGTCTGTTTCTGATTATCCTTTTGGCTGGAGAGTTGGGGTTTCTAATTGTAAGGTTAAGGAATCCTTTTTATCTATCTCTTGCCTCCTAATCCTATGCTAGACAGTATTGTTTTCTGTGCCTTTTGTCTTCTGGGGAAGGAGACAATCTCTGGCTCATGCAAACATCTTGTTAAAGTCTGCTGAGGATTAGGGGGTGTGACAGTTTTCTTGCTGAGCCTTTTTATTGGGGATTTTTATGCCTGCTTTTCTGGGAGGTCTTTGAAATGTCTTTTATGTAGCAATCATTTCACTCTTTCTTTGTTGTCTCAAATGTTGAGGCTGTATTCTTCTCATCTGTTCCTGTTTATATTCCATACTAGCTGGTCATAACAGTTAAGCTTGAAACTATCATCATGCCGTGTGCTTCTGAATTGCAGGAGTGTTGCTAACTGCTTTAGGACAATTGCGAGTTTGAGCTTTATTTTAGGGCCTCTGAAGCTTTAGCATGGCTGTTTGGTATGAAATACTGTTAAAGAGGTCCTAGATGAAAAATAATAATCTAGGAGTTGGACATTTCAAGTGTCCACAGCTAAGTATAGGCATTTAAAAATCCTCCTATAATGAGATAGGTCCCCCTTAGGATGGGGTTCATCATACCAGCTGTAGCTGGTGTGATAGGTGTTCAGTCTGGCCCGAACTCTTAAAATAATCAATAGAAGAGACAAGCCCGTCCTGCTGGCAAGTCATTCCATCTTGACAGGAGAGTTTAAGCCACGAATTAGAAGTTTGTTTTCTGGTCTGGGTAAAGTTAGATAATACAAAGACTAGTCCTGGCAAAAGAAATGAAAGAACTTAGCTTTTCATGAGAAATTTGTAAAACTTTGGTAATTTCACATTTCAGTTTCAGAAAGCTATGGGGGTGGTCAACGTACTGAAGCACAGGTAAAACACAAGATCTCGTTTACTAAAAACTTTTATTAAATCAATGCTTCTGTGTCTTGAGTGGCTATCTTAAGATACACTGACTTCTTTTTTTTTTTTTTTTTAAATGAGATGGTAAGCACATTATTGCTGGTTTCCCACAGTGCTTATTTCTGACGCTATGTAAGCTCAGGTACAGCTGGGGAGATCCCGAGTTCGATGTTAAGTGAGGACCCAGGGTTATGTAGTCTTGCTGATAATGAAGGTATCAGAGAGAGGTTTCTGAGACATTTGCGTGGAAAAACTGTTTGCATCACCTTCCCCTCTGAGAAGACTGAGGTAAAAATTGTGTTTTCCTGAAGTCATTACGAAAACTAAGTGACTAACGTGCACAAGATGCTGTTTCAATCTTTTAATCTATCTAAACCCTTATTTATTTCACTGAACAGTGTATCATATTTTTACAGAGGAAGAAGCTACCTGCTTAGGTGTTTGTCTTTTGCTCCAGTAAATACCTTCCTAAAAGCTGTTTTCTCTCTCCCTACTTAAAATTTGTCTCATATAACAGCATTTCCACCTGCCTTTGCTTGCAGCCTCTCTAGCCTAATTTTTGTGTCTAAAGCCATATATATCGTTCCATTTCACACTTAACCACAAAACCCACTCTTCCAGATATGACCTCAGTTTATTTTATATCACATGTCTTTTTCTTAAAGTATTTTATACATAGCATAATATGCAATGATACGGCACTGATGTTTATCAAAATTGTTTCACACTGCACTTATTTCTATTCCTGTCTTTTGGATCAAGTACAATACAGCTGTAGATTAATACCACCATTTAAAACAGGTTTAATGTGTTTATTTTTTTAACACATTCACGCCATCCACTAACTTGTTGTTATATGGACTATGTTTAATGTGAATCTTGTGGGACTATCAAAGGGCATTTATTTTCTATTGAAATAACAATTAAGATAACACGCAAACTAATATAGTAATCAAATAAACCTGACAAATAACAAAAACTTTTTTAAAGCTGCAGAGGCATGCTAACAAATCTATTTGATCAATATATGGGATGTGAAAAAAGAGGAGACAAGATTGACTGATGAATAAAATGGAACTGACACAAATAGGCTGACAGCCAGTCGCAAGTCTCTTTAGGGCAAATGCAATTAACTTAGAATAATAGACTCAAATTTGATGGTTAGAAATGCATTTTTATTAACAATCACAGACTGAATCATTATGCACTCTTATGAATAAAATTGTAGTTATACTGAAAGTCTGTGTATACATGTATGCATGTACATACAAAAAAAGCCTTGTTGAAGGAGAGCTTTATTTTTGTGACAGAATAGCTGTATGAGATTTAAAATATAAAGCATACACAAGTATAAATCTAAATATTCAAACCAGCAATATAAAAATCACATATGTGGTATCCTCGTATTAATGATAAAGGCAATAAGTATTGGTCCCAGGACTGCTTGTTCTTTTGGGATGTGAAATTGCAATCAGGGATTTACAGATTTCATTCTGAGGCAGAGAAGTCATTACTAGAAACATAAGCTCATTCTCTTTACTTTAATAGCTATTTTAAACCATTCATTTAGAAAATACATTAACTATTTATTGTATAGGCAGTACACTTCTGTTGGCATTCCATTTTCATGCCTTTTTATAATCCTTTTTAACAAATTATTTTATTAAAAGAAGATTAGAATTAGCAAAAGGATCCTACCAATTTTTGAAAATGCTACTCTTGAAGAAGGATATTTCCCATTATTAACAGGTATGCAGTATTAAAACTTTAAAGGGAGGGAAGATATTCAATTGCTAATGTGTCCTTTTTCTTTTGACCTTCGTTGCAGAGGCTGATTGCTATTGGTAAATTACTTTCAAAATTATTAATCTCATTTAATTTCTGAATAAATACATAATCTTCTTTTTTCCCCCAAAAAATCCTTGGGATTTAGATATGAAAAGAGCTGCCTATAGGATATGTTATGGTGCAGATGTCTCTTATTTGTGGGAAAAGATGAAATAAACCACTTAAGGCAGAGAAACTCTACATGGTATTAGCAAAGCATAACACGACTATGAAACCATGATACCTGCAATGCTTGGCGCTTAAATATCTTGGGGGGGAGGGGGAGTGTAATGGTAGGAAGTAAAACTGCACTGGAAGTGACTTAAATCCTGTGTTTTCCAGCTCAGTGTCCTTGGTGGACCACTGGTTGTCCAGGGACAGGATACCATCAAAACACGATCCTCCATAGTTACCTATAGCACGAAGAAGCTGGTGTGACATGTCCTTGTGGTTCTGGGACAGTTTCTGGGGTTGTGCAACTGCATGCAAGAAGCAACCACCCTCGGTTTTCTCCACTTCGAAGGTGGTTTTAATCCTCCCTGTTTCCCCAAAGTGAGGAGTGCACAGATGAACTGGGAAGGCAAACTGTCTAGTGCCTGGGAGGGGAGAGGCTCATGGAAACCACTAAGAACAGGGACAGCGTGTGGCTGGGGAACAGATTTTTTTTTTTTTCTTGTAAACACCTGGCGTCTGGGGAATTTGTAGGCTGCCATTTTGGTTTTCTGCCTTGAATTAGCTCTAAAGTCATTGCCATGAGGGAAAAACTTGGGAACTCCAATGGTTGCTGGAGACTTTCCATCTGTTTTTTTTCTTTTTTTCCTGTCATAAGCTATTCTAGATATTCACAGCAGCCCACTGCAACATTCCCTGAGCTGGCTTCTCGAATAGCTGGTATTGCCTAATCTTAGAGATAAGATGGATGGATCACATGTTGTTCTAGCACCACCAAACCTGGTGTGTGCCTAAAAAGGGAAGAATTCTGTCAGGTCTGGCATAGTTGTTTTACATTTACACAGAAATTGTTGCAAAATGCTCAGACTGGGACTGCTATAGATTTCTCACAGAACTGCGTTTGGTGTAGAGGGAGTTTGAGTAGTCAACTTTATGTATCTATTCAGTTTCTCCTTACTATCTTTGTAGATGTGTCACTGGAGACCGATGGAAGAAAAATTACTTCTTCAGTGTGATGTCAGAAAAAAGAATGTGTGCTCTTTTATGACCAGTTACTGAATGTTTTATATGAGAAGTTTTAAAATAACTTATATGAAAGTTTAAGTAGGTAAACAGACTAAAGAAGGAAGACTAGATATCTGCTGATTTAAATGGGGGCAGCTTCTTGGTAGTCAATGCCCAACTTGCACAGGGAGCTGGGGCTGTGGGCTCAGTTCTTCCATCTTGTTGGTTTTAGACTAGTGAAATACTGGTGAACTCCACACAATGTTGATTGATCGCGATGTAAGAGAAAGGAGGCTCAGGCCCTGCATGATGATAAACTAATTCTCCACTGATGTAATCATCCAATCAGAACATGCATGGTTCACTCCATCCATAAATATCTTGGGGCCTGCTTCTGACCACATTCAAATTTGTTCACACCAGCCTCATCTCCTTTGCTTGAATGGGCTTACTCCTGAGTTAGAATGATACATGTAAGAGAAAATCTGGGCCCTTAAAAACTCAATCTTAATTAGTTTCTCTTAATAGCTGCTCAGAACTTCCAAAAAATATATTAGAAAGCAAAAGAAGATGCTTTTAAGTACATTAGTTTTTTTTCTTAACCCAGCAGTAGTAGACTTGTCGGTGATGTATCATACTTACAATATGTTTCAATTGGCATTCAGGTTCCATATTTGTATGTTCCCTTTTCAGAAGTTATTTCATGAAAAGAAGACTAGAACTAACAAAACGTAACTACCTGGTTTTGAAAATCCTCATCCTGAAAAGGATATTTTTGTTCCACTCCATCTTAAACCCGTTCAAGTTCAGAACTGATTTCACCATTTCACGCTCTCAAAATATTAAAAGATTCCATTCCCCTTTCCTCATGGGTTTACACTTTCCTAAGTTTTTATCTTCTACAAATATGGCTTGGCCAAGATGTTCTCGATGAAACAAAAATACTTTGCTTTCCTTTCTGTTCACCTCATCCTCGAGCAGGTGCCAGGCAATCTGCGGTAGCTGTTCCGCTACCTGAGAAGCATTCATATATAGAAACACCAGGCCAGCCTCTGACACAGCATGGAAAGCCAAAAATAGATGACATGAGAACATATTTCTTCCCATGAAGATTTCTGCAGCTACGTGAAGTCTCCAGATAAGCAGGTTTTTAGCGTTAGAAAAGAATAGTGTTGGAATAAAGAATCTTGATCATGTTTTTATAATATAAAAAGAGTCTGTCTAATATATATGTTTGATTAGTCATGGTTAGACTTGTTTGAATATTCCTTCTTCTTCCAGTGATGAAGAGTTGTGCCAACAACTGGTCCTTCACGTCAGGTGTATGCTGTTTCCTCCTATTGGCATGATTGGAAAGCCACAAAAAAGTAAATTGCTTACAAAAGCCATATTTGTAACTGATTTAATTGCACAGCACCGGTCAGCTGTGTGATTCATGACTATCTTGAAGGCTGAGTTGCACTAGACATCATTTTGTGTTAGTGCTACTGGCATGGGGGAAACCAGTACATTTTAAAGCCAAGGAACAGTGCCAAAAAGTATTACAGATGATGCATCTGGAAAGGACCCCCTAGTTCAGCTAGCCCCAGCCTGCATGACATGAAAATATCTGTAGGCTACTCCCTTAGGTGTTTTCCCTCTCATGTCTTCTTAGACACCACCAAGTGACAGTGCCTGAAAAGCTTCCTGAGGCAGAGCATTGCCTAATCGTCCTTGCCTGGAAGATATTTCCCTACCATCCAAGCTACGTTTTTTCTGTCCCCCAATAAGTATAAGGGCAGGTGTCCCGCTGTGGAAGTGGAAAGAAATGTAAAGGAGTAAGAAACTCCAGGATGAGTAAAGCAGTCAGTGCCGCAAGTTCTTCAAAACTGGATTTTTTCTGGGATAATTTGTTTCCTTTCTGATATTGACGGTGCTATTATTTATGCTTTTCTTCACAGTAAAGGGTGACATTTTGTTCTCTCGTGGGTTTTTATTAAACCAAATTGCTCTTAAAGACACCAAGGCATCTGCCATATCAGTTAGGACCTAAATTTGCTAAGGTTTGATAGATATTTTATTTATAATAGGCAGCGTCAGTGATGACAGAACAAGGGATTGATTCCGCTTTAGCTTTTATGGCAGTGCTAATAAAGTTCTCTGGCTCCCAGATAACATCTAACAAGCCCTATACTGCAGTGCAGAATTATGGTTAAGACTCAGCTGGTGGTTACTGTCCAGTAAATGTTCAACGTATTTTAGTAGTGCGTTAGTAGAAAGTTAATGGTAATGACTGGTGATTTCTGCCATGGCCTGAAATCTGTCAAACTAGATGCACAGTGCAGATACTGTTGAAATGTTCCTGTCCCTGGAAACTTGAGGTCTACCTAGGCAGCTGAATTGTCACCATTTTACAGATGATAAGCTGTGGTGTGGACATGGATTTTTTTTTTTCTTCTTCTTCTTAGGAACACAAAGGCAGCCTAGGAATAGTCAGGTACAAAACTTTCTTCTTTTGAGTATTAAAGAGGTAGTAAAAGCATATTTTTCTCCAGTTTTAAATAGTCTCAGTTATAACCTTTAGTCTCTATATTTCTTAAAACTTGCTTTATTTTCTTCTGTAATCAGAGGACTACACTGATTCACTTTCTGGGTGGCTTTCCAGCTGTTTATAGTGTATCTTTCTAATTTCTTTAGGTTCAGTTTGAATTTTTCATAGAAGAACACTTAGGTAATTTCAGTGAAACTTCTAATGTTCTCCCAAGAGAAGGTGAATTTCTGAGGGTAACAATTATGCTTCTCTTCAAACAATCTCTCCCAAAATATTAAGGAAGGAAAACCACAAAATTGCACTAAAATGGCAAAACACACCTATATAAAATGCTGCTGCCTTGTGAAACTGAGCAGAAGAATTGTAACTACCTTGGAATTCAGGGTAGTCTATAGAGTTTTGTGACTTTGGGGAACAGGCTAGTTCAGTACAATTATACTGTCTGACTGGAGCTCATAGAACCGTCCTCAGTAATTTTTCCTTCAGAGGGATTTACTCTTTGCTGCGTTAGTGAATGCAGTCAGACCCCACCATGTATCACCAGGGGCCCCCGTCTTTAAGGCTAGGTGCTGCTCCCGGAAAGCCGAAGGGAGTTTTGCCATCGACTTTAATGAAAGTAGGAACAAGCCCTGTATTTGCAACTTAAAGCAAGTAGGTTAGAATTATGAAGAATGATTATTTAAAATAGCAATGATGTAATATCAGTGTCAATTCCATTATTTTAACAGATGTAAATTTGCTCTGCTCTTGAACTCTGGTGAATTTTAATGGCAATATTAAAGAGATACTATTAAGACTACTTAAAAGAACTATTTGTAAAAAGTGTCTCCAGTTAGGGAGGGGGAAAAGTTTAAATTGCTTTTTTATTCAGTCTGCACAATTATTTATTTGAATGGGTTTGTATATTACAAATTAATATGTATTAGAAGCTGAAAAGATGACACAATAATTCCAGTAGTCATTGGATATGGGAGAGCTTGCACTATTTAGATAAAGCAAATAGACTTCTTATCCAACCATAGTTTAGGTAGTCTTCACCATAGGGCAAATAAGGATTTATGATGTACATTATGGACAATGTAGATGAAGAAAGTAGTTGAAAGTCAGCATCTAAATAACTTTAGGGTAAATTTACATACATTCCAAGGCAACTGCCATGTCTAACTCCAGTGTTGTACCTGGCTGATGATGGCTACTGTGTCTTTCATGGCAGTCAAAGGGAATTGAGGATTTGGAGGTATTCTATAGGATCCAGTTCTAATTTTACATGCAGCCTGCATTCCAGTGGGATGCTGATGGAGAAGGAGGTCATTGTGGTCAGTCCTGGAAAGAGACCTCTTAAAACTTAAGTACAAGGCTGTTAACATCTGCTCTCTCAAAAGTGGTGTATTTTCTGAAGGGAAAGTTTAGTTGTTTTAAAACCAATTCTAGGGCCACAGTCCACAGCTCGTGAAGTTAAATGGAAGATTTTGAGCAGGTTGGCATTGCACAAACCAGGTTATCACAGGCCAAAAAAGAAGGTGCTGCCACTTGGGTTTTTTTTTTTTTGGAAAAAAATTGGAAGAGTAAAAAAAAAAAAAAACAAACCACTAGAAAATGAGACTGAGAATCAGGGGAAGCCAGACTCTAATAATTCAGTACTGGTATTTTTATTAAGGGCTCAACCTTTCTGTCATTAAAATCAATGGCAGTCCTTTGTGATCTTTATCTCATCTACAGCTACCAATTTTGGGCCCTACAATTATTTCTGTTTATTTCTTGGAAACAAGCAGAGGTCATCTTCATTAAGAAGTGCAGGGCACTGGCAACTGCAGTCAAGGTTCTTGGCTACCCAGAAAGGTGGATATTTAGAATATCTAGGTATTATGTATATCTAACATATATCTAATTTAACATTAGGTATAAAAGTTTACTTTGATACTGTCTCAATCTGTGGGATGGCTCAGTTCCTCAAGACAGGTCGTGGCATAGGGCAAGGTGAAACAAGACTGCAAAGTTGGGATCTGAACTGTTCTGAAGTTTGAAAAGGCTCTGGGCTGAGCTGTCACTTGGTTTGCTGTAGAGTACTTTCCTGTCCCAGTGTCCAAATCTAAGAAAGAATTAATTTCATACTTCTAAGTAATTGCTTCACCTCCACTCCGATTAATCACCTTCATGGAGCAAATAGGTTGTTTTAGTAGTTAATGGCTGAAAAGGATTTGAGACTCTCAAATGAAAAGCAAAAATTTGTTTGTTTGTTTTTTAACCTGATTAGGAAAAATAAAGTGCCCAAGAGGAGCTGGACACTGTGAATCACTTGACCTAGCAATTGTTTCTTCTAAGCATTTATGAGTACGGTCTGAGAATGCATTCTTGGAAGTATTCAGTTTTGATCGAAGAAGAAATGTCTCTTTCCATTAGTTTTTATTTCTTTCTCTTGCTGCAGACAAACCTGAATATTACAAAGGGCAAATCCATGAAACTTTCTCTAACTTTCCCTCGGGGGGAGAAAGCAGGCTTTTTCATCTTAAAATGACAGTCATTCAGTTGTGCAAAAAATGCCTTTCATTTCTGCAAAAGCCACCATGTTGAAAAATATAAGCTGACCTATTATGGCAGGAGAGAAGGTGAAAGTGTATTTGTCTGTAGCATGCTTGTTTAAACTCATCCAGCTAGATGTAGACATCACTGTATATAAATACTGTCTCCATGGGCAGAGAGTGCTTTCCCCCCCCGCCATCAGTGGAAGCACACCATGACTACCATTTTTTGCTGTTATCTCTGGATATAGCAAAGTTTACTATATTGTGCAACAAACCATAGCGGTCAGCTGCTCAAAGTGCATCTCCTTGGTCATCAGGACACCCTGGTTTTGCCAAAACTGGCCCAGTGCAGAGTGGTCAACACAGCCTGTTTGTAGCGCAGTTGACCAAGTAACTAACTCAGCAGAAAGTTTTAAAGCAGAGCCAAATGCAGCCTAAAGGGCAAGCTTGTAAGAGATTTCCTGCCAGAATTCAACCCCCTTTCTGCCAGTCTACTTGTAACTTACTGGTACAGTCTACACAGGGCTCTTGAGATTAATAAATATATAATCCCGTATCCCACAGTCCATTACCACACAGTGTTTGAAACATTTCCCATTAACAAAACTCTGTACATGCAGGTAAAAATACCCATGCATCTCATTAGAGAGGGGGGAAAATGGAAAATATGTATTATATTAAAGCCAAGTTTTGCGCTCTTGTGCAAAGTTTGGGGGGGGGGACATTTCTCCAGGTGGTCTCTGCGGTGGGGGGAAGGATACAGTTTCTCGGCTACACCAGCAATTGGAAACAGGGCAACGCTATACACAAGATGTGGCCTCTAATCTAGGCCAAGGCATCGTTCTTCTTCCTCTTCTATCAGAAGCAGATTCAGTAATACACATAAGCACAAGCCTGACACCAAGCACATGAGTAATTCTAGTGACTTTGCTCTTGAAATCTTGGTCAAAAGAATCATATCCAATGCTTGCTTTTTGTCAGCGTAGCATAGGTTGTTTCAGGTTGCACAGCAACCCATGGAGTCCTGTGCTCTGACTTTCTTCAGCAATAATAAAGAACTTGTATGTGACAAAGAGATGAAGGTGGGGCTAAAGTATGTGGGGATTGAACCTCTGGGAGAAATAATACAGGAAAACTGTATGTGATGAATACATGCATTGCAGACCCATGACATGAAAAGCAAACAGGCCAAACCACTCGAACCTTTGTGCAATAAAATCTTTTCTTACCACTTTATAGGAATGCTTGAGACTGAAATCAGTACTGCAAAATACTGCGAGAGGAACACTGGCATTAATTTCAACAAGCAGCTTGGTCAACCACTAGGTCTCTATTTATTTATTTATTTATTTTATTTTTTTATCCTCTGTTGAACCAGCTTATGCCTGGGCACAGAAGAGCAGATGTTCAGTTTGGGCACTGGCTCCAGAAGGAAGCTTGGCAGTTGCTAGACACTCTGCCTGAAAGAGGAGATTCAAATGGACCAAAGTCCTTTTATTTTTGTGAGTAGGTAAACTTACTCTTTCACTCCTTGGGCTGAAATAGTCAAGCCCGTAATTCAGCGGGAGTTTTTTTAGGGAAGCAGCTCTATTTGGTATAGATTTGTAGACTTGTATACACCACTTCTTGGATAAATACAAGTATGTAGAGGATCCTAACAGGTTTCCTACCGTGCTTTAGGGTACCTTAGGCAAAACCTGGTGCATCAGTTTCTACCTGGCATCTTTCTACCTCATTGTTAATGTAGTGTTTCTAGAAAGTCCTTTAATCTATGGAAAAAAAAATAGCCAAAGAAATTAGAAGCTTGGAATGGGAGGTCTGTTGGTTTTCTGCTCTCATAAATTGCTTGCAAAACACACATGGCCCTTAAAGGGCCATGTTGGGGGAAGAATTCCCCTGGCAGTGCAGCACCACATGTTTCTGCTAGCCCATGCACTGTGTGCAGCTGCACAACGTATCACATAACACCGTCAACTGCAAGCACGCCAGCTTGCCATTCCAGTGGGGCCCCAAAAACTGTAAATAGCAATAGGCAAGAAAACTCCTCGAGACACGGCACTCGATTGACCTGTGAATGCTTGAGCCAGCTGCCCAAGGCTTGTACTCGATGCATGAGACTTGACAGGTGGCCATGCCTGGCCCAAGGCACTTAGTTTGTCCCAGGCCCTTGCCACGGTTGCGTACCCTGGTCTTGAGGCCAGAGCCTGGATGTCTGCCAGGCTGGCTACGAAGTCGCTGTGGCTTGCTTGGGGCAGAGGAAACGCTGTGGTGCTCAGACTGAAGGCCACGCTCCTTGTAGGGTCCTGAGAATAGTTGGGACTCCCGAATCCTTTGGCTGACATTGCACTGAAAAATCTTTCTATGGGTAGACAGGGCACGCTGTGTGTGCAGGTAAGACTTTTACTGTTAGTCCAGTTAATGTTTCAACAGTCCAAATCCTTTAACTGAGAAAAGCCTTGATTATATAGTCACAACTGCTGTACAATCACACCTCACCTTCCCAGCACCTACCCTCTTTATGTGGTGGTGTGCTCACCCTACCCATGGAGTCATCCCAGTGCCAGATGATGTCCCAACCCACATGACACCCTGAAGCACCTGCTGTGTTTCCACCTTGTCCATCTTACCCTGTCTCCAGGTAGCGCAGGTAATCCCTATCCACAGGGATCTGAAACAGATGAGGGTGCTTTGATAGAGCCAGCAGGGCTACCCCGCTGGGGGTGTGTGACCTGGAGTAACTCCTCTGTAAGGTCTATCAGGTTATGCATCAGGAAAGCATGAAGAAGCAATGTTAGACATTGTGATGTGATGGTACAAGGGCAGTAATAGGGGTGTTCCTTTCTCTTTGCCTTCATCCTTTCTCAAACGCTTCAGGAAGTTACGTGTGAATCTCTGCAATGTTGCCAGTAATAGTTGTCTTAGGCAGCCAGTAGCATCCCAAATCTTCATCCTGAACAGTTGCTGGTGACTGCACGCTGGGCAGCACCATTCAAGAAGTTCAAAGACTAGAAATGGCAAATGGTGGTGACTCGGGCTGTGCAGCTTTGAAGAGGACTTGCCCAGGTATTGCTGGGCAGCAGTAAGGAATTCTGCAAAGAGGAAACCCTATATGTCCAAGGTCTGCCCTGCATATGACAGAGAGCACAACTCTCTCTCTGGACCAAGTGGGCAGGAGGTGGGTGGAGTGCAGCTGAGAGCTGCCAGAGCCTTGGCTCTGCTCCCCTGAGCTTCTTGCAAGAGTAACTGGCCAGGTATGAGACAGCAGATAAATTAATTTACACCTCTCCAGTGCTATGGGAACATACCTTCTGTTGTGAGGCAAGAAGAAGGGGAGCGGTGCTGTGCTTCTGGCAGGCAGGATAGGAGCCAAGGGAAGGTTAGGTTAGGTGCTGGCCCAAAAGGCACCACCTAGACGTGCATCATTTGTTTTCCCAAAGCTGATGAGAGTATATAATTCTAGTTCAATCATTCACTGTTCAGTTATCTGACAAGTTTTTGGTTTATGAAAAAGTATGTTCACAGACTTAAAAAAAAAAAAAAAAAGCCCAACTTGGGAAAACTATGGCATTTTACATATAAAACTGTTTTATTTTGTGTGAAATTTAACTGAAATGATCTTAATGACTTATGTAAAGTGAAATATCGGGTTTTCCTTTTTCTTTCTCTTTTAGCCCCGGTCTCACACAGGCATATTAATGATTATTTGTCAAAATCACACTGTTTGCTTACAAGGTACGAAGGCTTTTTAGACACTATAATGACAGCTTTTGATTCACTTGATAATATTTAGAATAAGCCATAAAAGCCAATCTCTGAACGAACAGACCGCTTTTATTGGCTTTTAGTGCTATTACTGCTATCATAAGTGGTAAATTGGCCTAATGCAAGTAATACTGCTGTGTCATACTGTAAAAACCGCTGCTTAGTTTTATATTTTATTTATTTTTCATGAAAAAAAATTTAAAACATGGAGACTCTACTATCCTCCTACAACTATTGGTGATTCCCTCCAAGAAAGAGCTGGGGAAGCTTCTGGTGTTTGGGCTTTCTTTTCTTAGTGATCACCATCCCTGATGGGACAGGGCTGATCATAGTTAGGGACCAAGAGTGTGAGTCAAGTGAATAGCTACCTGAAGCTCATAGGCTATTTAGTTAAATAATAAACTAGGAAAAAAGAAATACTTTCTTAGCTGGAAGATGAAATGGACATATTTCAAATACTTTGTTAGATTTTTCGTATATCTTGTTTTATAATAACAATAGAATTTTTAAAAATATTAAACAATTAAAATAGTTAAAGAAGGCCCTAAGTTTGGTCAGAACTTTGTCTAACCAGAATGACTACCAGGTGCTGTAATTGCTTTTTCCTATGGTTCTTTTGACTTTCTTCTCCTGCCTCTTACCATCTCTTCTATTGTTTTGCCCACTCCTGGAATATAAGCATGGATTTCAGAGACTTAAAATTCCAGTAATATCCAACTTCTCTTTTAATCAGGAAAAAGAAAAGCTTATCATAGAATTTTATTTGGTTTTGCAGTATTTATATATGAGGGAAACTATTAAGAAGCAGCAAAGTGAAGAAGCTTACATCTACTTTGGAGTTTCCATTCTTTTCTCTTCCCCTTTGCCCACATACTATCAAAGCGGGTTCTTTTCAGTCAGGAATACTAACTGATTTATCAGCTATGATGTAAGTTTAGGACCAGCGATCAGTCTTAAAACCACTAGATTTCACTTTGTTCTGAGTCAAATTGAGAATTATTATACATGTAATAGTGTGGATTACCCAGCATATTAGGCTTCTATTAACCAACAAGAGGGAAGTTGTGATTTAGCTTAGTATTGACTACTTTGGTATTCAATGAGTGTGCTGAGCAAGGGCAGCTCACACGGTGGAAAGCTGAAAGATCAGCATCTGATAGAAGCGTGTTACATGAAGCAGTCCTACAAAATTGTAATTACCTGAGGATGCGCTCTGTTTTGCTGAGACTCCTCTCAACTTATTTCTAAGGTCTCTGTGGTAAGTACGAGTGTCACGCAGAGAACCAGCATGAAGTGTGGGTTAGCAGAGTGAAGTTAACCTCAAAGACCCTTTTTCTGACTGTCAACACAGAAGTTGGAAAACCTAGGAAAGCTAGAGATAGGGAACACCAGTCTGAACTTAGCTATAGTGATACATAATAAGAACGTGTTGTTGGGGCTGCTTTATCTGAGAACCAACAGTGAGGCAACAAAGATGACAAATGGTTCTTGTTTGGGGGGAGGGGAAAAGCATAGTACGTTTAAATTTAACTAAAACTTGAATATTCCAAAGCCAAATATAACTTCATTATGGTATACTATGTGGTCATTAAAAAAAATAGTCTAATGACAGAGAAAAGACTATCTGAGTAATAATCACTAATTTTACTGAATGCACACTTGAAATAATTATTTGCTTTTAATATGCTGTGGGAATATTCCCTTTCATTTTGGCATCCAAGTATTTATGGATATGTGATAGCATTTTGGCACCTGTTAGTTGCCAGGGGCATGTAACAAAACATCCATTTTGGTGTTAAAAAGGTTTATCCCCATTTAAGACAACTTTTTTTACAAAGATCACACAGCAGAAAACTCTTCTCTGTAAATCTGATGTCTGATGAGCTTGCTTCAGTAGGAAGATACTGATTTGCTGTGTGTTTCACTCTGAAGAACTCAAGTGGTCATATTTACCCCAAATTTACACCTCTGCCTATGAATTACAGGTGCAGTGGTGTAGCAAAAGAGTGTTCCTGTCTGCATCTTTGCTGCTGCAATAGCATTTTTCTTTCGTTTGAAACTGCACATAGACATATTTCAGCAAGAACAACCTAATTTGTCAGTAATCAGTTCTCACATATCTCAACACTATGGTGGCAATGTTTGGGTTTTTCCGTAGAGCATAACAGTGAGCAGTGCATCTACTTCTCTACCTCTGGAGCCTACTGACGTATTCAGGAAGAAGTTTTTCTTCCTGCACATATTTCTGTACTGTGTATATTCATTTATATGTGAGAGAAGAAAACATTATCATGTTTAACTGCTGCAATCATAAGCACATTAAGTAGACAGATAATAAACAATCAATCTCAATTTATGATTAAGTTAATTGTGTTTTTCTAACATGTTTATTCAGATTAAAGACTGAAATTAGAATGAGACTATATAATCAGGAGACCCTAAAAGACTGTTTGACTCCTTTGAAATAAAAATTAATTTAGTTTAGGGGGGATAGAAAGGATCTCTGTACCACTTAAATATTGCTTCGGTGGTAAAAGGGCCTTGTGCAACTCTCTTGAGGTGAAGCTCAGTTGTAGTAAGAGCTATAAAGAAAGTCAGCTGACACTGAGGGCTTTGGTACCTGATTTTTGTATATGCCCTTCTGCCCAGCAGCCACCAGAGTCCCAGATCTGTACAGCATGTGCGGAGGATCAGGTCACTGGGAGCAATAAACTGATGGGAGAGGTGAGGAAACAAGAGAAATTAAAGTAGGAAAACTACTGTAAGGAACGGGGAGAAGGACCCCCCCGATGTACTTATGGCTGCTCCATTTGCATTGGGCACCTCTGCCAGCCACTGCTCCTGAGGCAGAGCCAGAGGAGATGCTCTCATCCCTTCCCGCCTATGTGAGTGAGATCCCTGCTGGTGAGAGCAGCTGGTGGATAGGGCAGTGCCCAGGCTCAAATCCCTCTGTCTGCTCTCAGCAGTGTGTTGAGACCACCCATCAAAGGTTTTCCACCTTTTCCTGGATAGAGTTTTCTTCTGCAAGGCGTGAATTTGAGTCCTCTCATACAATCATGTGCTCCCAGCCCAGATCTGAAGTTGTAGAACTACTCACTAATCACTGAGCTGTTCTGATAAGGGGTTTATGTCCAGTATTTTATTATTGGACATTTAGAGCAGTCACTCTTAGCGTCTAAGTATCTTTCCATTTGGATTTAGTTCTAAATACTTATTTAAAAAATAGATGGAAAAGTAATTCCTTTGAACCTCAGTGAACAATGAATATTTAAACTAATTCCACTTCTGGTCTTTCTCTAAACTTTTCCTGTAACGTCTCTCATAAGCAATAGATAACCAGCATGCCCAGGATTTACCTCATCTACTGCATTTTGTTTTGAGTGCTAAGAAGCAGTTGTATTTTGGAGAAGGATTGCAAATCTTCAATGAGAAGGGAGGCCTATTTTTTCATAATCTTATTATCTTTAATCTAAATATTTCATTGAACCCCTCCAATACTGTGGATTTTGTTACACCTCTACGTGACTGTCAGTCTGGCTCTACATATCAGTATAAAATCTTGCAGGCCTATAAATCACCTTCTGAAAACTGGCACTGAACTGCTTACATCCACGATTATCCTGCCTTCAAGCTCAGGGTAAAAGTAAATTGGGCCTGTGTAGTGGTTGTTTTGATAGGATTTCTATCAAAGAATTAAGTTCTATAAATGAACCAAATGGTCATCAATAGATTTGAAATGCCTGCTTTTAATAGCTTTTAAACATCTAATACCCAATTAGATTCAAAGGTCTTACTGTCTCCCTCCAGAAGAAACTGATAATAACCCTGAGGACATTTGCATTACTGTTCCAGACTAGAAGGAATACAAATATTTTTTTCGAGCTTTTGGAAATGTAAAGTTGACTAAAGAAACTGATACTGGGCTCCACTTCCACCTTGAAGAGAAGCAAACTACTCTGTGAAAGTGACACAGGTATTGGAATTTAAGGCCAACAACATCCCTAATAGGGAGCAGATGTACAATCAAACACTAAAAATGATGAGGCTTCTGAAATACTTATTGCTTTTATTAGTACTGATTCTTCTTTATCATCCAGGTTACTTAATTCTGTTTAGTACAGGCATCTTTCTGGCTGGTATTGCCTTAGAGGAGATCAATTTGGCATTTGACCCTTCCCTCCATGAATTGAAGTGGTAAAAATAAGATGCTTCATTCGTCCTGCCTTGTTGATGGCCTAAGACCATTACAGGTATCTATCTTAAATATACTGGGACAAATGAAATCTTTTGCAAGCCAATGCAGCTCCATTGCTTTAATGGAATTACTCATCGCTTTGACACTGACCCTTTGGCTAAGATTTTCCATGCACCACAGTTTGCCATTGAGGTGGGTCGACCCTGGCTAGATGCCAGCTGCCCACCAAAGATGCTCTGTCACTTGCCTCCACCAACTGGGCCAGGGAGAGAAAATATAACAAAAGGCTCAAGATAAGGATAGGGAGTGATCATTCACCAATTACTGGCATGGGCAAACCAGACTGGACTTGGAAAATGAATTTAATTTATTACCAGGCAAATCAGAGTAGGATAATGAGAACTAAAATCAAATCTTAAAGCACCTTCCCCCCAAGGCTCCCTTCTTCCCAGGCTCCCAATTTCTCTCCCTCCTTCTCCCACAGTAGTGCAGTGGGATGGGGAATAGGGGTTCTGGTCAGTT
The DNA here is from genome assembly GCF_000708025.1 of Charadrius vociferus. Taxonomy (NCBI): domain Eukaryota; kingdom Metazoa; phylum Chordata; class Aves; order Charadriiformes; family Charadriidae; genus Charadrius; species Charadrius vociferus. The sequence goes on along the minus strand of NW_009648041.1, from coordinate 1,951,778 downwards.
CATCACACATTGTTTTTGCCTATCCTTCCTCCTCAGGGGGAGGGCTCCTCACTCTTCCCCTGCCCCAGTGTGGGGTCCCTCCCATGGGATACAGTCCTCCACAAACTTTTCCAACGTGAGTCCTTCCCATGGGCTGCAGTTTGTGGAAAAACTGCTCCAGCATGGGCCCTTTCCATGGGGTGCAATTCTTCAGGAACAGACTGCTCCAGCATAGGTCTCCCACAAGGTCACAAGTCCTGCCAGCAAAGGTGCTCTAGTGTAGGCCACTCTCTGCATGGTGCCACAGGTCCTGCCAGGACCCTGCTACAGTGTGAGCTTCCCATGGGGTCACAGCATCCTTCAGGCATCCACCTGCTCTGGTGTGGGGTCCTCCACAGGCTGCAGGTGGATGTCTTCTGCTCCACTGCTAACCTCCATGGGCTGCAGCAGGACAGCCTGCCTCACCATGGTCTTCACCATGGGCTGCAGGGGAATCTCTGCTCCAGCAACTGGAGCACCTCCTCTCCCTTCTTCACTGACCTTGGTGTCTGCAGAGTTGTTACTCTCACATATTCTCACTCCTCTCTGGCTGCAATTGCGCAGGGTGTTTTTTCCCCCCCTTTCTTAAATATGTTATCCCAGAGGTGCTACCACCATTGCTGATGGGCTCAGCCTTGGCCAGAGGTGGGTCTGTCTTGGCATTGAGCTGGCATTGGCTCTATCAGACATGGGGGAAGGCTTCTAGAAGCTTCTCACAGAAGCTACCCCTGTAGCTCCCCGGCTACAAAAACCTTGCCAAGAAAACCCAATACATCCATCTGAAGTAGGAAGCACTATGGAGGCTTTTGGATATGTAGATTCTGCTCTAACATGTGTGTTGCTGAGAAATTCAACAACTAATGAGTCTTTATATTGTTATTCCATGTTTTGCTCTACTGACACAACTGAGGGCAAAATTCTGAATATTTTGCCCAAGTACAGCAAAGAATAGAATTGGCCTGGAAAACTTCCAGGGGGTGAATGAAACAACATCTTCAGGTCGTCTCCAGCATTGGCAGCTGAATGAAATAGACTTTTATCTTCCTTTGTGGAACAAATTTACTTAAGGTGATCGAACCTAAATAAACCTTCACGTATATTTTTACAGTCAATATCCAGCATAGGAATGTGACTTTAAACTTAACCCTACCACCCAGAGAAGTACCACTGTCTTTATTGTACATTCATTCCACTTTTGTGTCAGTGTTCAAAGTCTTACGTCTCCAAGGACCCTCCAGTTCAAAGATCAAGGACCACTCAGTTTATAAAACTATAATTAGGAGTGGTGAGCTGGGACCATTGCAGATTTCATATACTCCTTCTCATTGGAAGAGAGTCTTTAAATCTGCTGTTTTACAACTTAAAGGAAGGGCTGTCTTGATTAGTTCATTTGGTCATAGTCCTGAAGCTGACATGGCATCTTCCAGGAGTTTAAGCCCCCTGGGATCCTTGTCATCAGTTTTTAAATGTGCTTTTGTGTGTGTGTGTGGTGTTCTTATCTGGAAAAAGTCTGCTTGGATTACAGCATTCATCTTATAAGCATTTGGCACTTTTACATGAAACTGAGAGGTATTTCTTTGCTATCAGTCTTCTGTAACGCTTTTCAATCCAATGACTTAATTCAGGATGGAAGAAGAGAGTGAAAAAAGCTTCTGGACCCAAGTCAGGAAAATTCAGGAAACAAGTGTCCAAGCGTGTATGTAAAATTGCTTTCACTGACTTCTGAGTTTTTAGAAAGAAATTCTAAAAATGTCATTTAGCTCCCTAAACACAGGGATGTATGTCAGATCAGAACACTCTGGTGAGATTAATCTCCCTGAAACCAAAGTACAAGTCTCATAATGATTACTCCAGACCTTGCAAACCGGGTAAAAACCTGGAAGGTTGTGAAAGAACTGGGAAATTCCCTGAATGTCCCAGGACAACTCTCCCTCTGCAAAACCAGCCTCATGGAGTTATGTCCACTCTACTTTATTACTTCATGTAAAAGTCCCTTAAAGCCCCTGGGTAACCAGTGAGAGGGACGTGCTGGGGAAAAGGCAGTTCTGAGGGCTGCAATAGAGGCAGGTTTTGCTATTACCCCCAGGAATATAACCCCAGGACCAGGCTGTGGGATGTTTTGGTGTGGTGCGGTCAGAAATAGTCTGCTCCTGTATTGGATTTCTGGGATGTACCTCTAAGAAGTGTGGCACAATCTCACCCAATGGGATTACTTCTGGAATAAAGTATGATTTGAGTAATGTGAATAATGTCACTACAGCCAGGTCTATGATATGAGTAAATCTCCCTTTTCATATGAACCATAGTCCTTGGAGGGGTGAAATATAATCCTGAACAGAGGCTCTATTTACCACTTAAGCCCTATTTTATGGTTTAAGTGCTGACCTTGTACTGACCCTCAGTACAGGGCTGAATTTCACCCTACAGCGAAAATCTGCTGGCTAGAGCAGCCGATTAAAGAAATTGGGGCTAGACTTTTTACTATTTGCAAGACAATGAAAACAGGCTTATTTTAGGCAAAAATGTTTCTGATTTATGAGAATTTTAGAGCAGAAAGGGGCTATTTTGGAGAAAGTCTTGAGATTAGCATTTCAGTTACATTTTTGGCAGCAGAGCAAGGAAGCCATTTCATTAACTTTTCACTGGAAGTTATATATGGAGGGCATTTGTGTACACAGCTGGGCAGCATAAAACAGGAGGGCTTTGTGCGAAAATATCCTGAAATGAAATTTCATTTCTGTCCAACTTGTATCTGCATTCCTGGGCTGCTGTGGCCGGTTTTGGATGAAACCGTCGGAGGGCAGTATTAGGCCCTCACACATTTTCCCCTGCATTTGCAATGGATGCACAAATAGTGAACAGGCTGTTGCCGGCCTCTGTGCAAAATCAGTGTCACCTTTTACAGCTTTATGTCAGTCAGATAAGCTCCTGCCTGCTCCCACATATCCATATGGCTGTAATCATCAAGTGATACCAAGAGATTAAATGTTTGTAAGGAACTCCAAAAGCCACATGCCGAGGCTGGTGTGAGTTTAGCTCTGCTTTGACCTCCCTTCCCACCAGATGGCTGCTAATCTGGCACTAAATCACCACCATGGTGGAAGGAGCCCTGGTTCACGTGGAAGAGGCAGCTCTGTGGTCGTGGCTGTGCTGTGCAAGGTGGGAGCATCCCTGAGTCAGCCCCTGGGAGTGTTACTCATCCTTGGGTACGATGTTTCTAAAGGCATGTCTTCTGTAGCTTTCCAGATTTCCTCTAACAACTGTGCTTGATTAGGAGCCCATAGAGATGTTTCTTGCTTGGGGTGTGATGGTCTGCTTGTTGTGCATCTTTATAGAATCACAGAATCATCTAGGTTGGAAGGGACCTTTAACATCAAGTCCAACCATCAACCTAACACTGCCAAAACCACCACTAAACCATGTCCCTCAGCGCGACGTCTACCTGTCTTTCAAATACCTCCAGGGATGACAATGACTTCCCGGGGCAGCCTGTTCCAATGTTTGATAACCCTTTCGGTGAAGAAATTTTTCCTAATATCCATCCTAAACCTCCCCTGGTCCAACTTCAGGCCATTTCCTCTTGTCCTATCGCTTGTCCTTTGGTGGGTGCGTGAAACAGGTGGGGTCCATGCAGAGGACATTTCTTTAATAATACCTTCAAGTTACATTGGTTGTTCTTTACTTACATGTGCATATTTGTATTTTAAACACTTTTTCTTTCGTGTCTTTTTGTGCACGTCAAGGCAAAACATGTATAAGTAGGGGTAATGTGTGCAGAGGATTGCTACTTCAGTTTTTCAGGGCAGAAATACAGATAACTCTGCAAAGGTGTCTTTGCAAATAAGCCCACGTTTCACTCTGCCCTGTTGTATAGGTGATGGCATGGGGAACTCAATCTCCATCCAAAACTACTTCCCATCTCCAATGATGAGCTCTTCCCCATGGGAAGAAGCAAGCAGAGATAACTGCCTCCACTCCTACACAAAATAGGAGTCATTGTCTGGCTTTATTATATTTATGTCCCAGGATTTCCTTGGGTTGTTTCTCACCAGTGCTAAGGTCAGAGAAGCAGAAAAAGAGGCTAAGAACTGCCTTTTCGCAGTGCTCATTTTCACCGATTCTGGTTGATTTGCACGTGATGGTCTGATGCATACCCTCCAAACATAGGTTTTCTCATCTGTTGAGTAATCTTTAGAAATAATATTCCTGAGGAACATGCCATACTATCAGAAGAGATTGCTGATATAAATTCTTCACCCTGAGACATCTTGGGATAGGACTGTGATCATTTCACCATCCTCATTTGCTCTCTTAACCCAGGGAGCCTATCATGTTGTTCACATTCAGAAGTGCTCAGTGCCTTAGGAGGTACAGAGGTGTGTTAGAACTTTCTCGAAGTCTGGTAAACCTAGAGCATGTGTTTACCTGTCTGCTTCCCTGTTTACATTTTTATTATTATTTCATTAGAGTTCTACAATCTGCTGGGTGCTGCAGAAGACCTCAGGCCCTTCACCAAAGAAAGGCTTGTAGGATAAGCAAGAAAAGGAGACGGCAAATGTGCCAATGTCCATTTTAAAAGTACAGTCTAGGGCCATAATTACACAGATGTTTTTCTCCAAGACTCTTTTGGCTTGTGCGGCATTATCTTTTTTCCCATGTCAACTTTAACTCCCATCAGTCTTCTGGTGCACATGTGGCAGGGGTGCAGGAGCACGGCAGCGGGTGCGAATGACTTACTGAGACGCAGAGGCATGAGTAGGATCGTTTAGACTCTTCCCACTGATATGATAAGATGTAAGGTTGGTTTGGTTTCTGTTTTGCTTTATGGAAGATTTTCCTCAGAACGAGGCTTTGATTTTTGCTTTTAGACACTTAAAGACGGAAGCAAAATTTCTTCTTCCAAAACAAGTAGAAGACAAATAACTGGCAGACAGATTAAAATCCTCCTCCCCTCTTCCCTGATTAAACAGCTTCTAATGTTGAAAGCCAACAAAAAAAGTAATTGGTACCTTATTTTGATGTTGACCCACTGCACTACCAGTCCATGAGCTATTACTTTGCAAAGCATTAGGAAAAAAAAAAGTCTAGGAAAGATACTAAAGCCACAGCCTAGTCTATATCTTTTGTTTATTTCTGATACTATGTGGTTCATGATTGTTTCTTTTAGAAGGAACAAAGAATCAATGCAAAACCATGAATAAAAATAACTTTTCTTTAAAACTGGATGCTAAAAGAACATACAGTCTTCTTACTGTGCCTGATGGAAACAGTACAAGTCTGTTCTCCACAATTCATTGTTTATTGGAATGCCTGAAATCTATACATGAGGTATTTTTAAAACGTTTAAACATAGAAGTTAAGCTTCTGCTCCAGACAATTTGGTTCGCTATATTCTAAAAACCCACAGTGTACCACAGAAGTGCTTAAAGCAAACAAACAATAACAACATTTTAAAAAGCAAACTCCAATATAAGATAAAATAATGTCCATATCCTTATCTCATGGAAAATTTCCTATCCTTGTGAGACAAATTTCAGCTATTTATTGACTCAATTGCTGTGCAAGACCTTCAAGGCCCAGTTCTGCTCTGTGGCACTTTAGAGAGAAGAGGTGCCAATAGATAATGTTTGGCTCTTTCTGAGGGAGATTATAGCTCCTCCACATGCAAAACAATCAAAACATTACTAATGATCTAGAAACTCTGGATGGTGACTGTCCTTAGTGGACAAATGAAACATTGTGGATTAGCATCACTAAGGAAAATGAACTCAGGAAGGTACAGGTGTTAGAGATGCCACCAGGCTTCTGGAGCAGTTCTGGACCAGAGGATTAATAACCGTATGGGACACTAAGGGCCCATGCCACCGGTCTTATCCTGCTCAGAGACATGGACCAGTTGAAGTCCTCCATACCTTTTTACCCATTTTATAAAGTTGCAAATCTCTTGCGCTCTACTCGATTCTGATGGAATACATACTCAGTTTGGTTACGAGTTTGCTGTTTACAAGCTAAAGTGCAATGATGTCTTGTAGGGTCTGACCCAGATCTCACTCAGCTCTATCACTCTCTGCGATGCTCAAACTGCAAATCTTCCGCTTGCAGAGTTTTTACCCAAGTTAGCTGACACCTTGCAAGCAGCGGGTTTTGGGTGTCCAGACAGACAGACAAAGGCTGCGCGTTGGTGCGTCAGCTCTGCTTGAGCGTGTGATTTTCATTCTGCAGAAGTGCTGCATAAACAATGAGGACTGCAAGGCAGAGATGTTAATTTAGGCCTACTTCATTGCAGCCCCTCTTGCAGCTAAACGATCTAACCTACAATTAACTACATGAGCTTAAAATGGTGACGTGCATTTTACAGATGACAAATTAGCGGCTATTAATGAGCCTTTTCCTCAATACCCCTGTAGTTAATGTTTTCAAAATATGAGGTCACTTGTTGAGTCTTCCCAAAATACTTTTGTTAGGATTAGAATATAACTGTCCTCATTAAAAAATGTAATTTGCACCTAACCACAGATATTTAATTTGTGTCACACATATCCTGAAAGTCTCTGCTTTGAGACTTTATTTAATTCATGGTCTTGTGTGTGTATGAAAGTAACTCTGCTATTACCAACAAACCCACATAAAGATGTAATAAGCTATGTACTAACTTGGCAAATCATTTTTTCTAGCAAGAAATATATTCTAAGAACCTTCCTTCTTTATGCATGCAGGCACATGTGATAAGAAAACCTTTGCAATTGTATGTCTGTCTCCTAAATAGTTTAACTAATAGACTCTAGTATTTGAAATACCAGTATTTGACAAATTATTTGCCTAATACCTGCCATTTTTCTGCCTTTAAAACAGGAAAGGTCTCCTATACTTATTTTTTATAACTTCTCTACTTCTGAGAGTCTATATTTCATAATCGCTGACAACCGATGTTACTTTATTCTAAGATAACATACTGCCAAATCCAAAGATTCAGGGTTGATCTCTACTCGTGTTTGAGAAAACCAAACAAATATTAATCCAATACAACAACAGATTGAGTTAATAAAAACTTTTCATCCGAATTAAGATGACGGTCCATACTTCTTAATGGCTTATGGTTCATGTCAAATGAAACTTCCCCAGGAATGCAAGGATATTAGAAAAAAAGAACTTTCAGGTTACTTTAAAATTTGGTAATCTAGGCCTTTGTGTAAGCAAATGTACGTGCACGTTTCATAGAAGTCAAGCTATGGAATTCATGTGGTAGAAATTCCTAGCCATATTTAAGCCTGTAAAGTATTCTTATGCCTTTTTCTTCAAAAAAGCATTTTTAATAAATGAGAAACATCTCTGGACACAAACCAGTACCTAATAACTCAGCAATGTAACTTACCTTTCTTCAGCCAAGAAATATTTTGCTTGTCATGTTCAAAACCTTCTGCTGGTTTGATTTTTACCTTGTCTGTCTCGGCTTCTGACATCTGCGGGGGAGAAAAGAATTTTGGGATGTCAAGTTCTTTTAAAGAAAGTTTCTGACAAAGAAATATATTCTCTGTTTAGGTTCCTGCTATAAAAAATTGTGATTACTTACACAGACACATTTTTTTGTGCAGATTATTGATACTAGGTGATACCTCAGTCGTTAAATTTATGTTCTGTTCCTAAATGCCTTATCAATATTACATAGTTGCTGTTTGTAGATGGATTCTTTTGTAATGTAACTATAAATTACATTATGAAATGAATGAGTGATATGCTCATAGCATGCTGATAATAGATGTACATATAGCACACAGAATAGATATGGTCTGGCTAAAAAGGAGGCATCCAGTCTGCCTGTTTATTGTGGTTCAAAGTTGCTGCAAAGCCTGCTGTCGGAGAGGTATAATTATGTAAACAATGATAAATATTTATAAAGGCAACTTGAACAAAGTGTCTCAAAAAAAAATAATCTTTGCTGCCACTTGCAACAATTTATTTGCTGTAATGAGAAGAATCACATGCAAGTTACAGTACCTGAAGGTATTATGTATACAGTAGCTATCAGCCCGTACGCTGTGGGTTACTTCCATTGCCTGCTAGGAATAAGATTAGGCTGTCCAGGCTTCTTCTAACTGCTTTATATTTTCACTGAATCCAGTTAGCTAAAGCATTTCTCTATTTTTACCTGTATCTTCCAACCGGGGGTGAAAGCAGCAGGGTTCAGATGCCGAGGAGTGCTTTCGGCCGAATGCCTCGCTGTGTGTTGATGTCCAGCATTCCCATACACTGACAAAACCGAAAGGATGAGCAGTGCACTCTCTGCCTGCTGTGTGGTGCTAGATTTGTCTTGCTGCCAGAATCAGCCAACTTATTGCTGAAAGGGTTTGTTTTTTTTTTTTTTTTCTCCTCTTTGTTTGCATGCACTTCTAGAGCTGGGGAAGCTAGAGGAGGAGGGGGGCAGTCAGCATCCCAGCACTAGTAGAGTGATTTAAAGAAAAAATAAAAATCAAAAGCTTTGCAAAGAAAAAAATTGGTTTGGAAAGGTTATTATTGAAGTTCATAACCCAGTGAATCTGCAAGAGGAGGAAGAAAATGAAAAGGGAACCAGGAAATTAATAGTGACAAATCAGATAAACGTGTCAATGTTTTGGCTAAATGTAAGTTAAAATGGTGAAGGATGTTGAAACTAGACCCTAAAAGTCTATTTTACAGCTGCCACTTTGGCAAAGAACGGGTCTGATCCCATGGCGAGCTGAGTGCTGCGACTCTCCCGAGCTCAGGAGTGTGAAATCCGTCACCACCAAGGAGCGCAGGGCTGCGGAGACAAACTGTCGTTATCTCCATTGCAAGAAGGCTGAGTGGTGTCGAGCGGGGACAGCCCGTGTGCTGGGTGGGCTTTGACAGTCAGCAGGACAGGGTGGCAGTCTGGACTACCCCATACCTTGAAGGCACTAAAAATTTAAGGTTATTAGTTGGCTTTAAAAAGTCTCTTGCCATGATTACCAGCAACACTGCTCTAATGTTAGTAAGAGTAGAGTCAAGACCAAAGAGATCAAGATTTTAGGGTGCTTAGATGTTGCGCCTTGCTTTTTCTATAGGACAAGAAGAAAATGTCACTCTGCTTCACAGAACTGAATTTTGAAAGCGTTGGTTGCAGAGCACATCCAGAATTACTCAGTTATCTTACCTTTTAAGCAATATTTACAAAAATTCGAGCAGCATTTGTCACCAGATACTGTAATCCAAGATCCCAGTGCTTAAGTGTGGCCAATAAATAATAACATATTCCCTTTGTTATGACAATTATCTTCCTCTACTCTCCCATCACATGTCATTCTCACAAGAAAAAAATGTTTTCTTTCTTTTTTTTAAATCTCCTGTGCCAACATCACTGAGATTCTTCTACCATCTTTAGCTAATTGTGAATTGCATGGTAAGTGCCTACTTACATCTCCAAATTGCAATGATTAGTCTTGCATGGTTTGAAAACCTATTTTAAGCAGGGTACTTTGGGAATAATTGCAACCACAGGGGGGAAACATCTAGGGGTAATATTTTAAGATCTTTGTTCCATTCCCCTTGGATGCAGCTTTGAGAATCATGTATTTTCAATTGCAGTTCCTCTCTTTCTCCCAGAACCATTTACTTATTTTTTTCCATGTTATTGCACCTGCAATGCTTTAAATGTATCTGTGGTGCTGATTCTTCAGTCGGATTTGTCAGGGCAGCCTATAGAGCTCCTGGGGGGTCCTCATAAAACCAGCTTGGCTCCATACACAACAGCCCAGACCTATCTGATTGCAACTTGGACCTGATGCTACTGTGCATTTCAGTGGCACTCTTTAAAAATGAAGTTATGGGTTGTTTCCAAAACAAACTAGAGAGAAAATTCTTTCTAGTTCTCGCACCCCCTCCCTGTTTTTCTAGAGATTTTGTCAAAATCCTAATGTCTCCCAAAGAAAGTAAAACAGAGAAGAAAAGCCCCTCCTAAACCACAGTCCTGAAAGCTGCTGTTGCTTGAAATCATGGCTCCTTGAAGTCTTGTCCTTAAGGGTTTTTTTCCGAGCAGGAGCTAGGAGTGAGTCCAGACTCAGTCTCCAGGAGTGCAAGACACCAGCATCACTGACTGCCTATTGCTAAATGGATCCCCCAAGCCATGACAATGCCAATTTGACAAAACCAAGCAAGCACAAAGCTGGCTTTATATCTGTGCTTCAACAAAGATAATGCAGATTTCTGTTCTGAGGTGATCTGCTGTTCTCAGCTCGATGCACTGTGGGACCCCTCTGCCTGCCGGTAGCATGCAAATCTGCAGAAGTTACCTAACCTGAACATCAGAAAATAGCCCACCAGGGAGTTAAGAAAACATTAAATGAGTTTCCTATTCAGAGTATTTTCCATTGCTGACATTCAATTGATGGTCCTAATGTTTTGAATCTGGGAACATTAAATGTAACCTTTCTTAATCTCGATCAACTCCAGTTTTCTGCAGAGACATGCTTCTGTGTGCTATTTTTTGCCTCATTTAATTAAGTTATTTTGGATAAATGCATCAATAATTCTGTTTCCTAATCAATCTTAAAGTAGTTAAAGGAATGGCAGGCTTGCCATGCATCCTCGGTAATGCCAGGCTTTGCAAATGAGGAAAAAAAACATTATGAGAGAAGGTCATCAAAATATTGAGTAAACTTATTTCTATTAAAGCTGTAATTGAATTTTTAAAGCCGTGGCCCATTTTAAACACCAAACTTTAGTTTATGGTTTGATAATTCATTTCACTTTTATTTTATAGGTTTTATTTTATAGCTATTAAGTAGCTATGGGCCATCACTTGTTCCTTTTTCTTCCAGATTGTGAAATAGGGCATTTATATGGAGGATAAAAAAAAAAAAAAAGAAATCACAATGCCAAAATGGATGTGATATCAATTGGTTGCCAGATAAATGTACTGTATCGAGTGCTTGTTGATATTCGAGAGTATATTTTTCTGGTCTGCTCAACTGGGAGTGCATTCAAGTCTTTGCAGAGTTGGAGAATAGGAAACTTTAATAGCTTGTAATAACCATCAAAGCAGAGGAAAAAAACCTCATTGTTGGTCCCAGCAAGCATCGAAACTGTTAAGGTATCCTTGTGTGCTTAATGGTAAGTCAGGAGTCCAGAATCAGATTCTGTCCTGAGTCAAAGGGAGAAAGGGAGGATGTGTAGCCATAGCCAGGAGACTTTTTGGTTACATCCATGGGTGCAGCATTTACAACATTGTATTTCACTATCTGAAGTGACTTTTTACTTGAGGATATGAACTGTGTGCCTGGAAGTCAAGTTTTCCAGTGTGAATTTTCCACAGCACAGCATTAGATTAAGCAGTTATTTCTTTCCTGCATAATCCAGGTAAAATTTAGCCACGTGTCCACTGGCAAGTGGCGCTCTGTAGCTTTGGAATGCCCTGCACTGCAGTAAATGTGGTTTAAAAAAAAAAAAAAAGAATGATGAAACTATGCCTTTGCTCCCTTTTGCACCCTGGGGTGATCATTTCCAATAATAAAGTGAGTATAATGTGATGTGCCCTGTCAAAGTTAAGGAATGTCTTCTTGATCATGCATCTGTAGGTAGAATATTAAGTTGTGGGAACAGGATATACAGCCAAATTATCCTGGTGATTACATGTAAAATGCATGGTTTTTTAGCCGAACCATCATGTCCTGCAAGTGCTTCAAATGCAAAACAGCCTGTTTATAGAGACTACCTCAAACTGGCACTGACAAATGATCTGTATGCTGCAGAGGCTCTAAGCAGTACAAAGACAGTTGGATTTTAGTTCTCATCACTCTGTCTCATAGCCACTCTGGATAATTTTTCAGTAACTCAGTGTCCTGCCAGGGGAGACATGGGACTTTATTTCACTTTTCCACTCCGTGCCGCTGTAAGTCGGTGAATGTCTGGGAACATGCCTAGGTTGGAGGATGGAATAAAAGCTTGAAAAGGGTCACAAAGGCAGGTTAGCACAGAGGTCACTAATAAGGGAGAGGAAGAACAAACCAGTAAGATTAAGAATGCTTCATATTTCCACTGAAGAGTAAAGAGATACACTGCGTGTCTTTCATCTTCCAAGAGGGCAGGAGGGAGGTTACTTGATGTCTGTGCTAAAAAGTACAATGGAGACAACGTTAGGAGAGGAGGATGAAGGGCAAGTGTGAAATAAAGTTGAGAGGATGCTAGCGTGGTGCTGGGGTGGGGAAGGCAGAAAGAATGAGCCTCTAACCCTGGAGCTACGAAAATCCTGACCGAGCTGGGGAAGGGCCTCTGGATGCAGCACTACACTTTGGCCATTTTCCCTCCCACCAGCAGCAAACTCTTAGAGGCCCCAGCCAAAATCAAGGCCCACAGTTTATAATTGCTTCATAGTAACATGTGAGCTACGTGTGCTTTGTATAGCCTGGCTTCAAGCAGAAAATCCTCCTGTGCTGTTTAATGTTTTGTTCATTGTGGGTCAAGTTCTCCGTCACCTTTCTGTGTGCTGTCCGCATTGCCCTGGCATTTAGGTAGGTGCGTTCGGGTGGAAAGTACCTTAAACCCAAGAGCTTTAAAAAAAAAAAAAAAAATAAATATATAGTGTGTTATGGGATAATTTGCCCTTGTAAAGCTTTGGTGCGTTTGGGAAGGTGGGTGAAACAGTTCCCTTGGGGGGACCCCTCCAGGCCAAGGGACACCTGCTGCAGGAGACCTTTCCAGACAAATATTTGAAAGCCTCTTGGTCTTTACAGCAAAAATTGGGAAAGACTTGATAAAATGAGGTGGTAAAAAAGCTGAATGGTGTAATTGGTGCCATATCGCAGTGTATACTGGTGTAAGGGAGACAGGAATGTGACCGTCTCGTGGAGGGGATGTATCCTTTGGCAGATGGGTGTAACCAACAGTAGTTACAAGACTTTTACGGGGGTGTACAGGAGTTTGTGTAACAGGTGTGAAAAATGAAAATTGTATCTTTATTGCAAAGGTTCATGACTTCTGTCTAGAAACTGGCTGTCTTGGATTATTGCGAGATCCCTAGTTCAATATTTTACAGGAATTTTAAAGAAGCTCAGGAGATGATTTACTCCTTGTTTAGCTCAATGCAGGATTGACTTGCTGTGTGCCTCCTTGCCAATACTCAGACAACCTGTTCTTGCAGTCCCACGAAGACATCCAGGTATATGCCCTTTCCAGGCAGCCTATTCCGGTGCTTTTCTATCCTGATAACAAATACAAAACCTTTTCTTGATGTCTAACCTAAGTCCTCCTTTGCTGCAAATTCAACCCATTACATCTTGTCCTTTCTGTTCTCTCTGTGCAAACCTGAGTTTCTTATCCCTTTGCGACCATCCTTTCAGCAGGTACAGGAGCGTTATTACATCTTCCCTCAGCTTTTTTCCACACTTACATGTAGAACGTGCTCATTAGCCTATGATCAATATTATGATTTTTGGTGAGCTTCACCTTTTTGGTAACATGGTGTCCAAAAGTGGTCACGTTCCTCCTAAGACTTTGCCCACATCGGATAGAGTGGTGAGGTTACTGGCATGTTTTACAACTTTTCTTCCTGTTTATACTTCCCAGTATGGTGTTTGTCTTTTTCATGACAGCATGAAATTGTTGACTTATATTTGGTTTATAATCCGTCCTGTTCCCAAGATTCTGTTCTGCAGCGTAGCAATGTACCCAGTTGTTTTCTTTTTTAATGCAACTGCTCATTCCTAGGATTGGGCAGCTGTGCTTCCCGATCTTCATCCCAATCTTCTCCATGCTGTTTGCCTGGTTTATGAAGATTGTTTTGAACTCTTGTCCTGTCCTTTAAAGTGTTTATTAACCGCAACCTGTTGTGGTTGGGCTGGCGGAGGTTTGCAGAAATCCTGTGGAAATCACTTGCCTCTGCCATATAAGCATTTGGAGTAGGTCAGAAATGAAACTTTATATTTCCCAGACTGCGCTTTCATGGATGACACAGTTTGTTCCCTTGCAGGAATCCATGAGTACCTTTAATCTCTGGCTCTTCATGGTTTGATGAACCACAGAGGCTACTTCTTGAGTATCAGTATGACTTGTCTGTGTGCATAAATACATATATGGGGCCACAGAGAAATATTGCTCAACAGTGATTTGCTACATCTTCCATCATATGTAAAAACCCAGTGGCAAGTATTTTTTAATGAAGAGGAACCTGAGCACTTATGGACTCCTTTGCTGATAAGCAAAGCTTGACAGCACCTCCCTAAACGGCACTATCCCAGACAAGATGTCAGTGAAAGCACTGTGCTTTTTAAACAGAGAGAAAACTGACTTAAGTATTTTCCTTTCATGCATTTAAGTAAGCTGCTTCCCAATAGTGGTTGAAATGCGGTTGCCTTCTCGGAGGTGCCGAGTACAGCTGAAAAGGAGGGGGTTTGTCTAAATTACTCTTATAAGAAAAACACAAAGTTCGACCTCTACCTTATTTCAGGAGGATGTCAAGGGAACTTGTAGCGGCCTTGAACTCAGCACTACTGTTTCTCAGCTAACCATTGCTGAAGTGAGTTTCTTAATCTTTTGCTAAGTTTGTTTGCCTTTGTTTGAATCCTGATCCAGGCCAGAGAGGAAGCAGCAGTAGAGAAAAAGCAGCAACTTTGTGAACTCTTAGGTAGGCTCTCCCTTGGGTGCAAGAAACCTCAGGTCAAGCTCCTGAATGGTTATGCTAGAATCTAGCTGGAGTGAAACAGGTCTAACAGGAGAGATTAAGAACCTGTCCTAAAGAAACCAGTAGCTTGGTGGTTATGGGACTTACTTGGGATCTTTCTTGCTAATGCTTCTACAAAATGCTTTGTAAAGGTCTGTGACTTGGGCTAGCGAAAGAAGAAAAATTGTGAAGTCTCAAAGTTTTGTGGAAGAGGAAATTGTTTCCTGCCTGAGCACATACAACTGCAACTGAAGTCAACGTTGAGCTCTGGGAGTTCAGCACCCTGAAAGTAAGGCCTGATGTCTAAATGAAATTGAACTTCAAAAAGAATAGTCGTGTTCTGGCCCTTTTGGAGCCAAAACAAAAAAGTATTTATTCTATTTGATCAGCTATTCACAAATGATGCCTTTGTATCTTTAAAATAACTACAAACCAAATTTAAAACTGGAAGCTCTCATCTTTGATGTTATCTGCAGATAAGATAGAGCTTTGAAGCACTAACAGAGACTAATTGGAACAGAATACCAATACAACTGAAAATTAATGGAAAACACAAGAACTGTTTGGAGCGCTATCACTCTAAACTGGGACCATTTTTTTTTTTTTTCAAATGCTATAGAATTTCAGCAAAAAGTGCAGTTCTCTGGAGTGTAGATGAAAGAAGAGAATTGTCTGATTCAATGTAGCATGATACTTCAAAAACAATCATAGTTTAAAGTTATTTGTATGTATTCATTGTATTTTTAAGTATCAAATTCTTTCAAATATGTAACAGGCTGGAGGAGGGTGGGGAAGGCGTGTCACAGGTGAAATAGTATCAAATTCGTATTTTTATTTGAAACTGGCTCTTTTTTTCCTGTTTTGTTTTGAAGACAGAATTTCTTTCCATCCTCAGCTTGAAAAGAATTTGTCAAAGTTGCTGGAAGGGAAGAAAAAAAATAGTAGTGCTATATATAGAAAGCATGCAGATGAGAATAGAGCAAAAATATATCTGCAATCAACCCTAGACCTGAACATAGATAATAAATTGTCATCAGTCCTAACAGTATGCAAGTGATACAAAGGAGACTAAAACTTGCCCCGGAGTTTCAACTCATCTCCAATATGCCAAGGCTGCTCTGATGCTTTACAAGGTTTGGTTGGCTCATGGTGAGACAAACCAGAGAAGCACAAGAGCAGGCTGGAAATGTGCTTTGGAGCTATTCTGGGGAACAACTTGCCCTGGCGCAAGCTCAGGCACCACTTCGGATGTGCTGCTTTGCACTGTGGGCAACCTCAGACCCTAAGCTGGGATGTTCCTTTCCAAGTTTGCTGAGGTAGTGGAAGTGAGATATGTATCTTTGCATCCTTGCTCCTAGTAGTGTATGAAGGCAGTACGCTCTCTCGGTCTGTCCAAGAAACCCACTTGGTATTAAAAGAAAATTATTCTGATTGCTTAGCCAAGTACCCTGATATTAAGCAATGCCAGAACTGAGGTTGCTCAGGCAACCTTATTTCTACTCCCTCATTCATTAACATAGTAGGTGATCATATAACTGAAGCTACTATTTTTCATTCCAGACCATATCTTGGGTTTAGACAAGGATTTGTGCAAATGGGCTTGTTCTATCATGGCAAGCCCCAGGACAGGGCTTCAGAGAGTATTCCAAATACTGCACATGCTCTGCTGAAAATGTGAGGAGCGGGAGGTATGTGTCCATTCTGAACAATCTGTCAAATGTGAATGAAATGTCCTTTGAAGAGAACTGCTCATCCGTGAGGTCCCAGCACAGAGACTTTCTGCCTTCCTGGGACAACACTTCACCCTCTACTGTCTCACCCTCACGAGGGTTACCCAGGCAGCCCAGCTGCTGTACCCATGGCCCTACATACCCCTTTCTTTAGCTGTGGTTCTCACCTTGAGCAGCATCTCTCTGACCAGACTGAGATCCACTGATTTCTGGGGAGCAGTCAGCTCTTTATATTGGTTTAGCTGTAAAACACCACCTATCCTTGTCAAAATTGCAATTGAAAATATTGTTGATGTCACTGCCTAAAATGGTTCAAAACACTTACCGTGGCTTTTCTATTTTCTCAGCTGGTTTTCTACCTAAATAGTCATCAGTTCTTAATCCAATAGTGACTGTATTTTCAAATATTACCTAGGTGGAAAAACATAGGATTTGTGTATTTTTGCAAAGGTGTCCTTCTGCTGTGCAGTTTGGATGAAAAGCAGTCTAACGCTCTTATTCAACTATGGTTTGTTTTCATCTTGAAAGTAAAAGATGTCTCTTTTACCTGTAACACTAAAAAATAGTACAGTATCAGCAGCTTTTGTTTTAATGCCCAGTGCTTTTTCTTCTTGAGAACCTGGAATTCTGCAATCCTGCTAAGTGCTTGTTTTCTCCAATAAATATTCTGCACTGTTGCTATATTTCTGTTGTTAGGTTTCTCAGGGGACAAAGGCAGTAAAGAAAGAAAATGAATAAATAAACAGATTAAAGTCTTGAGTGTCCAAAAATATTGCAGTGTCTTGATTTGAATAATCGAAAATTGAGACACTTTATTTGGATACATTTCATCACATTGAAAGCTTTGCATGCAAATCTAAAGTCTGCCATTCCCTCCAATCCCTTTGAACATTTTCATTGATGATCTTTTTCTGTTTTGTCTGTTCCAACAAAAGGACAAGTCTACATGTTGTTTACAAATAAAGTTAACAACTCTTGTATTTAATGTAAAAAAAAAAAAAAAAGACCCACAGAATAGAAAGGGGGGGGGGCATTATCTTCTCATGTTTTTGCAAAGTCTAAGTAAGATCCCTTGATTTTTCATCTTTTGTTTTACTGCAGGAATACGAGAAATACCTACCTTTGATGTAGATCTCCTTCAGAATATTTTAAGCTGCACTTTTCTTAGTCTTATCTGGAAATACTGAAAATAATTAATCTAATTAAAAACAGCAACAAGACCCCTGCTCCCAGTGCTTTTTTGGGAAGTTGAACTTAGGGGGGCTTAATGCAGTCATCCCAAACAAAAGCATTTTAGTGGACTTCTGTTTCTAATTAAACTCCACACAAAGCCAAGGGTCAGCGAAGTCTGACTTCTCTCAACATCTGAGAATGCCAGGAGGGCTCGTTCAAATTATGTCTTTGGACCAGATCTGTTTGTTTCTGTGTCTGATCACAAAACCAAGGAAGACATCACAGACAAATTTGAAGAATGAGGAGGAGATCCTCATTCCTACCATCTAGCCATGCCATGATTCTTCATGCAAGCTGCTCTCCATAGCCCCTGTGCCCAATCCCTTATTTCACATCCTCATTTCCTTTAGTTTGTGTCATGATCTAAAACCTACTGACACAAAGTACATTGAACAAACCCAGGAGCACTTCTAAACATCCTCAGATACACCTGTATCTCCAGGTCCGTCCCAAATACATGAAAAAGAAAGTCCAACTCATCAGTTGGACTGAGTGGTGACACGAATGGAGGGATCTGGCTGGGTCTGGGGCTACGCTATGTGTTAGCAGGGAGGCTGATGCAGCCCTTGGAGATGATGATGATGAGTGACATGAGTACATTGTGATGGGGGCCTCCAAAGGCTCTCATTGCCTGGCCCAGCTTGTTCGACAGTACTTAATTTTTAACGTGGAAATTTCTGAAATATGCGTCTTAGAATATCTGCTTAGCTTGCCTAGAAAGCTTTAATAATTAATGGAAATTCAGACTTGAGGTATAGTAATGATTTATATGGGGGAGCTGTCTTTACACAATCTGCTCTCAAAGCTTTCTAGAGTATTACTCTTAGTGTCTAATTAACTTCCGAAGAGTGATACCACTCCTTTCACTACACTGATTGATCAAGGGCTTAACTGCGAGTCATATTTTCCAAGT
>NW_009648041.1:1930205-1933179 GCF_000708025.1 Charadrius vociferus | reverse complement strand
AAGAATTATTTTCAAGTTCTCAAATACAGTATCTTAGATGTCAGGGTCTTCCTGTTTGCTGTTTAGCCCACGTAGCCGTAGCACAGAAATTTCTAGTCTTTAGATGCGACTTTGTATGATATGGTCTAAATATTTTTCTTTTCCCCAGTAGCAATTCTTCCTAGTACTTCTTTTGGAGCATGTTCCTTTTGCTGTTTGGGATTCACAGTGATAAAGATACACTAATATACTAAGCTACATTAAAAATTCAAGCAACTAATAATGATTTAGAGCTAAGATGATGCATTGCGAGCACCAGCTAGGACTTTGAAAATACAGGGTCATTTCCTTGTTGTGCCATTGTCATGGTGAGTTATCTGGGTAAATATTTGTATTTTCCCCATCTATAAAAGAGACAGTGATCATATGTTGTGACCTAGTTAGGGGAAAAAAAAACACTATAGAGACCCTAGGACTATTATAATCAGTACCATATCTATTTTCAGGCTCTTGGGCATTTTATGTGTTTAAATTAAAGCTGTATGAGAGTGGGGAACAAAAAAAATAAAAAAAAGACAGGACAGTAAACAGGAGCAGGGAAGGTTTCATGCACCTCAGGGTTTGTTCTTATGGCCACTAAATTTTTGCTGTTGCAAGTAATACGAAGTCCTAGACAGCCACAGACACAGGGAATGCAAAGTGCAGCACAGCTCTTTCAGACTCACTCTCTTTTGAAGAATACATTATTCCCTTCCCAGAATCATTTTTAGGGTCACCAGAGGATGCTGGGCAAAAATGCCCATATTCTTAGTATTTAATTCTCCGTTTAAGACCTGTTTGTCCCACCAGTTCCCTCTTCCTTGCTCATAATCTCAATGGATCTCTTAGATTTTGGCACAAGTTGTCTTGTTATGAGTAACCAACTCATTTTATAAATATTTGCTCACCCATCACTACATTTACTTTTGATATTGGTAGCTTATCATCAGCTGATGAGGCAGACCTTGAAGAGAGGCCATTCTTCACAAGCAGAGCAGTTGCTCTTGGCCGCAGACAGGCTATCCTGACCCCAGGAGGTCATACTACCACTGACACCGTTCTTCAAGTGTATTAGGTTCTAAAATCTGCTATTTTCTTAATCAGTTCCCTTCCTGTTTCTGGTGGTGAGTCTTCTCTAGTGCAGGCTGCTCTTACACCAGTACTGGGTGTGCCATATATTCCCAGGATATATTTTTTTATCAATTCCATGAAGTCTGTGCCTTCACCTTGCACCTAAGGGCTTTGCAGTGATGGCACTGGCTTTGGAGACAGCGTGTTCAGGCTCATCTATAACTGACAGCTACCAGCTTGAGACCATCTACTTCCTTAGGATCCAAATATTCCTCTGACAGGATTAATGGCCCCACCTTTTAAGAAATTAGCTATATCTCCATTTCCTCTTTCCATCCAAACAGCATTTCTGATACTAATAACTTCAGCCAGAGCAAAAGAGAAGATAAAAGCACTGGTGGCAGAGTTCCACGTGTGAAGGAAGGTGTCATAAAGTCTTGGAGGGCTTATCCAATGTTTGTACCAAAATTAATATCTGGCTTTGTCATTTAAATCAGCCTGCAACCCTAATGTATTTATCCTGAAACTTCATCAGGAAAAAACTAGTCTGAGAGTCCTACATTGGAATTTCTTAGAGTATTTAGTTTCTGTGGAGATAGAGTGGAGCTATTTAGTGTATCTCCACAAGTTACAAGCAGAGGCTGATAACTGAATTCAGGCACTTTGGGTTTTCTTTTCTTTCTTTCTTTTACAGACTTATGTTGTTGTTTGGTTCATTCGGTTCAGGTATGAGTGAGTTTGGGGGCTGCTTTGACAAATGCCTTATGCTGGAGTTCCCCAAGGAGAAATACATAGATGCACATATTAGTTAAGCATTTCTTCCAAATTGAAGCATTAAGACTTGATGCAAATTACATTAGAGCTATCCTACGATCATGCTTCAACTAAATTCTTACCTACTTTATCAAGAGGAGAGAATCTTTAGATACTGGAAAGTATCTAAAGAAGAAATAAGGATCCCCAAATAATTGTCTTACTAAAAAAAAAAAAAAAATATTTAATTTTGACATCTGGGTATCAATTAATGCTTCATCCTCCTATTTGTACCATTACTTTTAGAAAGAAGCTGTTTATCATGAAAAAATGTGCTAAGTACAAGTGGAGCACAAATATAATCCATTCCGAATAGTAATGTTTTGTCCAAATATGAAAATGTAACACTGGGATTGTCTAATGTTCTATGTTGGCCTACTACTGCCCCTATGGAAGGATAAAACTCAGGTTAGCTTTTCTGCAGCTTTTGTAAAGCTAATCTCTTGTGAAAATCTTACCCAAAATCAGTTACAGAAAAATTGCCATGTACTCAAAGAATTATAGGTATGTTTCCTTCATGTAATCTCTTAACTGTATTGGTAGAATTCCTTCAAATGTCTATATCCTAAACCAAAACTTTTCCAAATATGGCATGCCAGACATACCAAATAGGCACATGGTTTGATATGTCACTGTTACTGCTTCTGGTGGTGCTTCCAACCTCTGAGTTGCTACTGATGAAAAATTTGTGTACCTCTGTGAAAAATAAGTGTTTGCTGGGTAACAGTAAATCTTAGTTCATGTAAGAAAGTAGTCCCTTGATATGGATACCCGTGCCTCCTGATACAGACATCTTGTTTATCAGCCTGTCTCCCTCCTTGTGGTATAGCGTAGAACTGCCTTGGCTTAAAAACAAAAAGGGTGGGAGGAAAACCTTTACAAATACAGGCATGCAGTTGTCTTAGTGCAAAAGAATGATTTTGAAATGCTCACATTCCTATTACAGTAATTTTAATAACAAAATACATTGCCCATACAGCATGGTGTTAAACATGTGCAGCTCTTTAGAGGAGAAGAGCTGCAGACAGCAACATTTAAATTGTGGGGCTTCTCCAGGGTGAAGCTACAGAAG
>NW_009648041.1:1907969-1930156 GCF_000708025.1 Charadrius vociferus | reverse complement strand
TGCTGCTACCAGAGGAAAAGGGCAAGTCCTCTTACAGATAAGGGAAGAGAGAGCTGTAAGGGGAGAAAAACATGTAAGGAAAGATTAGAGTTTTTTAAAAAGTGGGAAATTATTTAACATTGAAGTTGTATCTCAAGCCAGTCCTGTCTATCCCAAGACCACTGCACGTTTGTAACCTCAACTTTGCAGACCACACTGTTTCTCTTAGATAACAAGGATATGCAGATAGTAAGAGGCACAAAAATAAATTAGAAAAGGATTTCTTTAATGCTTCTAATAATGTATTTGGACATGATTATCATAATGAATCTTGTAAAAGGAATTCACTGTTTCCCCTTTTATATGATGTATTTCTGACCTTAACCCACTTGATATGCGATTCCTATTCAGTGAAGGTGCCCATAATAGAGGGGCAAGAAGGATGATCAGAGTTCAAACAATAGGGTAAGAAATGCAGAGTAGTGGGAAAAAGCTTCCATTTTCCCATAAGCTGGGGCATAGAAGATACTGCAGCCTCAGCTCTACAGTATCTTATGAACAAACAAATTATGCATGAGTTTGCTCAGGGGACTACTCAGCTACTCAACAATAATGGGTAATTGCCCTCACAAACTTATCCTCATATCACTCATACACACCAACACTTACACTGAAAAGAAAAGACGCGAAGAACAAATTTCAATATAAAACACATTATTATTATGAAAATGACACATTTCCATTTAACCCTTTTCTAGCAAAAAGAACTCCCTGCATTTCAAAGAAAATGGGGCTAGGAAATTTTAAATGTTAGTCTCAGTATTTTCCCTTGGAAGGCATACTCAAGATTGTTTTACTTGGCACATTCTGTACTCTTCATTGTAGCAAAGGCTTGCGGGTATCTAATGACACAATCACAGAATGCCATAGAAATTTGGAACAAAATCCCCATCTTCGATACAATTCAGCAGATTCACGCCATATGGAAATCCTGCTGTTTAATGTAACACCATTAAAAGCCACATATTGCTAAATTCATCTCTCAAAGATTTTTGCAAAAGTTGCAGGAACAATATTATTTCTGAGTTTTTAACCTTTATTCAGCCTCCAGCATTCTTAAGAGTCAAATGAGTGTTTCATAACTGGAAATCCAACTACTTCACATGCTGGTGATATTTTAATTTCACAAACATACGTAGTAATATAATGGTCTTGTCTCCTTCGTAAAGAACCAGTAAGTTACAACTTGATCAATAACTCAAAGAGGTGAACCATAGCTAGAGCTCAGAGTCCTAAAATCTGATAGATTAATTTTAATTTATTCTATACATCTTCACCCTAAGCATCTTATTCGTTCCTTTTGTTTTCCATATACTCTCAGTTCTAGGTGGAATGTTCCTGGGCCTAAGATTGTGTGTTAACATTTTGAATTGCGAAGCCCTTTGGTAATTCTGGACTACAAATAAAATCATCTATAAAGATATTTGTTGCACAGCCACTCATATGCAGTTTTAGTCCATCCCTTTAGGAAAAATCTTCTATTGAAGGCAGTTGTTAAGGACGAGCAATACGAGTAGACAGAAGGAAGTTCTGGCTGCTTTACTAAAGCTTTACCCAACATTTTCAACCACATTGGCATACATCTCAGCTCTTCTTGCTGGACTGCCCATAGGTGAAAGGATTTCCCATCTTCATCTGCTTGCAAGAATTGCATCAGAAAGGGTACAGGAAATGATAAAGAATCCCCTTGTTGCAGTGTGTTTCCTTAAAATCCTATTGAAATCTGAAGCAATGCTTCTACCCAATATGAGACTATGTGACTAACATCACCCCAGAGAGGCGCCGTGAAAATGGAGTGTGCATGCTCTTTGCCGTGCTGAAAGGCGTATCTTTAAACTCAGAAGTACCTTGTGTAAAATCTATGTACTGGGGACCTTAGAGGCACCTGAGAAGAGTCCTACAGGAGCTGTAAGCTGTCTGTTCAATCTGAACCTATTTCAGATTTATCAATTTTCTTTTCCTTGTCTAAAGCTGGGGTAGGGATTAGCGTGAGAGTTGGGGCTAGCGTCTCCCGGTGTGGCAGTTGTAGCCACACTCCCAAAGAACCTGCCTTTCCAGACGCTGAGCCCTCCTGAACATGTGGTGATCGCAAGTGTCTAGAGAAGGGCCAACATATTTCTAAAAATATTGTTCAGGAAGGATAACGGCAGGTGACTTGGAACCTGGGAGGTGTCGCAGAGACTTCTGTTGTTTAGATAACTATGTCAGGGAAGAGTAAGATGAGTTGGCGCCAACACCTCCAAGAGGTTAGAGAGGAGGACTCAGTAGACCTAAACTGGGAAGGGAGAGGAAACACAGGTAGCTGTTTGTCTTTTGGTTGCAAATTCATGGTTCACAGGAATATTGACCCTGATCTAGGTGGCCAAACTTATTCTGGTAAGTTTTCAGAGTTGCTTTACACAGCTGTTGGCAGCCTTGAAAGTCCAGAGTTTCAGCTGCAGAGTTGCAACAAGAAGATGACTCTCTCTCACTTTGTCAATATGAGCAAAGAGGACTTTACACCTCCTTAGGGAAAACCAGCAGAGCAGCAAACAGTCATAAAGGGAAGAATAGCTCTTTTAATAAGATCAGCACACTCTGAGTAACAAATTACCTGGATGAGAGGAGCACTGGTCCTAGAAACCTTCCCAGGTTCTGGCTGGTGCACTTCTAGCAAGTCACAATGTGTCTCTGTAGCAGGACCCAGTGAAGCTGCATTCGAGGGTTGTGATGACATTTGTATGTCCCTAATATATTTATAACTTAGGACAGAGTACCTGTGCATATGTCTCACATTTTTTTCCTAGTAGACATGCAGAGATTTAAGCAGGTGAAAATGTGTCCACAAAGGACCATAAAGAAGAAAAGGAGTTATAAGGTAATGCAGCAAGAGCACTGATGCATGGTTATTGAAAGTAAAAATGGTTAACATGTGGAAAGAGGTATATAAATGACTGCAATCCACTTTTTCAAATGTCTTTCCCTGTTGCTCTTAGCAATATCACTGAATATGATCAAATCATTTTTCCACTCCTTTGCCACAGTAACTTTGGCAAGTTAACAGCCATCTTAAAAAGAGGGCACAGGGTCCACAACAGATAACGCACATTCTGTCGTGTGATTCTCAAACGCTATTAGGGCTCTTCTTGTCGGACTTTAAAACCACTCACAACTGGCTTGCCTTTGCTCCCACTAGTGTCAGTGGTCAAGCTTGCTGGGGGCTGCGCACGGGCTCCCAGCTCTGCTTACGTGGGGGCTGCAGGATGAGGCCATCGGCTGCGGGTTCAGTAGCACCCAGTGTGCATCAGTTCCCCATGTGTGAGCCTTGGTATAGTTTTAATTTATTTTTAAGAACACAAAGATACATGATTTAAATATTGTGAAATCCTGTATGTATTTTGGCTCAGTCAGTCATATGCCTGTTTACTCACAGATTCCCCAAAATCTGCATTTCCTCAGGCATTCATGTCTTTCAGATTCTTTATGCTGCTTTTTCTGCCTCAGTTATTTCTTAACACCATGCTGCCTGCTTTTCCTTAGACCCAGAGGAATATGGCCTTTTTTTGTTAGCCTTGGTTTTAGCACTGCGTGGTCAAGTGATCAGTGCTTGGCTCCCTAACCATGGAGCCAACAGCACGTACTGTCATGGTGGGAAACACCTTTCTGCCCCCTGCCTGCCTCCATCCCCCTCTGTGGAAAAAAAAAAAAAAAAAAAGAAACCTAATTGTGAGCAACATCATAACCACAAGATGAACCACACGATCCCAAGCACAAATCCAGGCTGGGCAGAAAATGGATTGAGAGCACCGCTGAGGAGAAGGACTTGGGGGTGTTGGTGGATGAGAAGCTCAATATGAGCCGGCAATGTGTGCTTGCAGCCTAGAAAGCCAACCCCATCCCAAGCTGCATCAAATGCAGCGTGGCCAGCAGGGTGAGGGAAGGAATTCTGCCCCTTTGCTCTGCTGAGACCCCACCTGGAGTGCTGCCTCCAGCTCTGGGGCCCCCAACATGTGAAGGACATGGACCTGTTGGAGGGGGTCCAGAGGAGGGCCACGAAAATTATTAGAGGGCTGGAGCACCTCTGCTGTGAGGACAGGCTGAGAGAGGTGGGGGTGTTCAGCCTGGAGAAGAGAAGGCTCTGGGAAGACCTTATAGCGGCCTTCCAGTACCTAAAGGGGGCCTCCAGTAAAGACGGGGAGGGACCCTTTGTCAGGGACTGTAGTGATAGGACAAGAGTAATGGCTTTAAATTGAAAGAAGGTAGATTTAGATTAGATATTAGGAAGAAATTTTTCGCTCTGATCATGGTGAGGCACTGGCCCAGGTTGCCCAGAGAAGCTGTGGCTGCCCCATCCCTGGAGGTGTTCAAGGCCAGGCTGGAAGGGGCTTAGAGCAACCTGGTCTAGTGGGAGGTGTCCCTACCCATGGCAGGGGGGTTGGAACAGGATGATCTTTAAGGTTGCTTCCAACCCAAACCATTCTATGAAGAATGGCAAATGAGCTCTGCTTGGTAGCTGGCTACCGCTGAGCAAGGTAGGCTTGTGTCCTCCCAAGCCAGGAGAAGGGTCAGAGCTTTCTAACATCCTGGACAAAAACTGTGTTTAAACTTAAAAGGGGATTGTGAAACATCTCCTTCTTCAGTGTAGTCTTTGTGTAGGACAGGTTTAGGCTGCTGGATACTGGAAGGGCTGGATTTTGGATTGTGTTTTGCTTGGAAGTACCAGATGAGGAGCACGGGTAGATTGCTGAAGGGTTGGGTTTCCCTGCTAGGGGATGGGCACCCACCTCCATATCTGGGTCTCAGCCTCTCCGTACCACACTTTCCTCACTGCAGAGGGGGTAAACCTCTTCCTTTCCTTTCTCTCCAAACATACCACCCCGGGGCCAGGACCATGTGCCTGTGCTGCACTCCATGTAATGGGATTCTGCTTTGCATTGAAACATCTTGATGTTAATAAACAAAAACAAATTTAAAAGGTTTGAATACCTTGGGTTCCCTGGGAAAGGTGGACTGCAGGAAAAAAACACACCTGCAGACTCCAGTAAGCATTGTCTTTCCTGTCATTGAGCAATCTCTGTCATTGAATTCCCCTTTCCTTCTCTTACCAGAAAGATATTTTTTTTTTTAAATAAATAACACAAGTTTAGGGCACTTGCATTATCAAAGAGTTTGCAATCCTGATTAGGAAATCTATTTAACCTGGTGTCAATTGGCCTCCTTGATGTGAAAATCCACCCAAATCCTGGGAGAGGGAGCAGGCAGTGCCCCAGTCATGCTTTCTGCAGGAATAACTTCTTTTAGGAAGAAGCAGAGTAAAAGCGAAGGCATGCCAAACAGTCAAAAAGTGAGGGGAATGTCTCAGTGGAGCATTGAAAGGAATAGATGCTCATGCCGGTGATGAGATTTTGTTTTAATCATAGTGATAAACCTTTTAATTTTGGTGTACGGCAACAGCGGCTTTAAAAATGAAATAAAGGGTTTGTGACTAGTGAGAGTCCTTGGTGTTGCTTCCAGAGCATTGCTTGGGCTGTTATTAAAGCCCTGCCAATGGTTTCAAGTGGAACAGCTAATGTTTCAAGTGTTCATAAATAATTGTTTAATGTTCCAAGCACTTTAGGAGCAGGTTTTAAAAACTAGCCTTGCACTGATTATTTCCACTGCTGTAAAAACATTCTTTTGACAATAGCTTTGTCTGCTACTTAGAGGTTTCTGCGAAAAGGAAAAAAGAAAACAACCACCATCCTCTGTGAGTTGAAATAGATGGATGCACCTAGCCCTGGACCTGTAAAATAAAACCCTAAAACTAGCAGATTTCCCCTCCAAAACTGGCCAAAATTTGGAATAACTGTGGTATTGTGAGAGCAGGGCCACATCCGTGGCTGGTGTTCGAGGGGTGATGATGGTCCATCGCTGCTTCTGCGGGTGCTGGGGGGTGCAGTGGGATGGCGGGGTCCCAGGGAGGTTGTGGATTGCCTCGATTTACCTGTCCCCGTAGGTGATGTTTTAAAGCAAGACTAGATGTGAGGTCTTTTAGTTGTACCCAGTGTAAAACACAGCCCGAGCAGAGCCAAGACCCTGGCTTGGTAGTTTAAAGAAAAAATGGTGCGGTAAAACCAAAGGGCCACAGTCCTGGGGGGCGGAAAGCTTGGGAAGAGGTGGAGGCTGTTTGCTGACGCTGCGCACAAACCAGGGCTGCCAGACATGGGCCGCGTCCTGGCCCTGGTCTGCTTCCCCGGCGGGGGATGCAGCCCCTCGGGGGGTCAGGAAGGGGGGCAGGATCGAGCCTCAGAGACCAGGCAGGTCCCGCATCACCCCTGTTGTGGCTCCCGTGCTCTCCGGGGCTGTCAGTGGGCTGAAGTTGCAGTTGGGAGGTAGTAAAATGTGCAGCTCAAAGCAATCATTTTGGTCAAGGTTTGCACTCTTACTTAGTGATTTTGGTTGCTCAGATGAAGCTTTCTTTTTCTTCTTGTGGGGGTGTAAGTAACTTTTATAAGCAGTGATCCCATTAAAGTAAAATAGGTTTGATGATGCACTGACTATTCCTAACTGTGGTGAATGTTCACAGTAGTGCACAGCGTGCCATGCAGTTTGATCCCTGTAACTTTCTAGGTTTTGTCTGAATGCTTTTCCCTAAGATGATGCTTTAGTGCTAGTTTCTTGTTGTGCATACCACTTTCATTTCTGATGGCTGAAATCCTATTTTTTAAAAGTAATTTTTCCTTGAAAAGATCTGTATGAGTATATAGAAGCACACACAAATTTTAAGGAATTAGAAATTTCTATTTACTAAGTAGGATTAAGAAATTTTGTGTGTTTTTATATATATTTTTATAAATGTTTGTGTTTATAAAATATATATTTATAAACATGTATATACTAAGGATAGTCATAGAAGTATCAGTCCTCATTTGGATGAGTGCTTTCAAGATCAGGCCTTAGCTCTTAGCCCTCATGCGAGAATTTCACTAGTAGGTCTTCCACCACAAAAATACATTCCCCTTTGTTTGCTGTTATAATTTAGAGATAAAAAGCACGCCACATGCCTGTATTTCTGCCCTTTATTAAAACTAGATCATGCAGTAAGACTGGAAGCTTGCACAAACACCAGTTACCACCCCATTTGTGGCATTTTCTGGTTTAATTTTTTAAATTTTTTCTTTTTTTTTTTCTCTTCCAGTTGATGCGTCTCTTAAATATTATCTCATCAGTTATCTGGGCCACGCAGTGCCTCCTGTTCAGGTGTAGGGAGCGGGTTAAGCGAGCAGCGAGCGGGCCCAGGCTACCTTTGTCAGGCAGGAGGGAGGGAGCTGGAGGGGAGAAGAGGGGGAAAGGAGGGGGGAAAAAAAACCCCAAAAACCCAAACAAACAAAAAAAAAAGCTTTTGAGGCCAATTGTTTGATCTGTCAAATATCCGCAGCGAGCATCTCCGCTCGGCCGGGATTATTCTTGCTTGGCTGCCCTCTGCCGGCGTCGCCGCACGGTGCAGAGCCGGTGGGGCACCGCCGCCGCCGCCGCGTCCGGTCGCGCAGCGCACCGCGTACCGCACCGCGCAGCGCACCGCGGGGTAGGGGTAGGGGGTGGTTTAATTAAGCATGAAAAATAGCCAGCATTTGTATGGATCAAAGAAAACAATTATGCATAATGGTTGAACAGAAAACAATTGACTATTATTGAATGAGAGGATTGCTCTAATTAATCCAAAAGATATACCCACTGCTAAATGAGGTGAAGAAAAAGCTCAAGAATAGATTTAACTCTGGAGCGTAATATAGCTGAGGCAAGGGGGCAGTTTATGACTCAACACAGTAGAATTTCTCCTTGTAAATGTGATTGCTAACATTTTTTTTTCAGTCACAATTTTCCTAACTTGCAAATGAATCTGAAATATGTAGAAATAATAGTGTCTGTCGTGTAAAATGAATGCATGTTTTTCTTCTTTAAGGTTTTATATTTAACTGTCTCTAGTAAAAGTGCATTAGTCATATTTATCTCACTCATGAAAGAGTCTCTTTCTGTAACTCGCTTCAGATTTAACCCCTTTAAGGTTATCTACAGTGTCAGCACGTTGTCTGCTTTAGGACATCAGTGTCTGTCCCTAACTCTTTACGGATGGTTTATTGACGTTTGGAAGGCCATACTGTGTTAAGGAATAAATGTAAATTCAACAACAAACAGCAGAATGTCACCGCTGTCCTGTTTGTGGTCAAGCAATCTTATCAACACATAGGGAAAATTAAGGCTGAGGGAAACAGTGGTGAGGAGGGGGTGCTGCTGCCTTCCTTCTTTCTCCAGCATTTCCTTGCCCCTCCTCACCGTTTCCATTTCCTCTTATATTTCCCTATTTAAAACATGGATGATCAGTACCTGTGACCCTTAAATTTCTTATTCTCTGTTACATTTACATGGAGGAGATTATTAAATCTGCAGATGGAATTAGAGGCCAAACTGAATTCTTTTGTATTGATATAATCATGGGAGTTATTTTAAATGTGATGGATGTAACCTGAGAGCAGAGTACGTCCAGGATGTCTAAAAGGCAGACACTGTATGAGTATTTATGAAAAAATCTGTGTGCTCTTAAGATGTCACGCATAATCCGCACTGTGTGTCTCTTCAGTGTCACAAGCACATTTACATAGATTGTCATGAATTTCAAATTGCACCTCAAATCAATGCCAGAGTAAAATTACCTTCGAGCACAATGCAGCCTTCCTTTAAGAGTTAATCATACAGGTCTCGCTCTGTTTGGAGGTAGAGCTAGCCCTCCCATGACACTCGCAGCTCGCTGCTTGCGGAGTGCCAACGTCAGGTGCCCCGACATGTTTGTAGCACCTCTACGGGACTGAATGCCACCAGCATCAGGTGCCACCTCATATCCTCTGCAGAATACAAAGCTTGAAAACAGTGCATTACAAATGCAGCTATCTCCTTAGCTGGTGCGAGTGGTGTCTCTGAAGGCTACCGTGTACATGCTTAGGGCTCTGTTTTGACAAAGCATTTGTAAACATCCCATGGGGACTGTGCTCCAACAGGTACAAGAGCTCTGAAGCAAGCATTTTCCCAATGCTGTAATACTGTTGCCGTCATCTAATTGCATGCGCCTTGATTGTGGAGAATGATGCCTTGAGTGTGCTATTCTCTGGTTTGGTCTAACCATAAAAGGCTAAACACAGCCTTGCTCCAACTCCATTGGTTGCACCCATCCAAATTGGATTAAGGCTCAGTCAGGAAGACCTTTTGGTTGTGGGGAGACAAAAAGAGACAGAGGTTTTACAAGGACCTGCGCAGGGTGACAGCACAGCACCTGGTAGGAACAGCTGCGTCATCTGATCCCGGGCTTCTTGCCGTGTCCCAGAGCACATTACATCTCTCGAGAGGGTAAAAGCTTCCACTATGCCCAGAAACAGCATTTAGGCAATGTAATACATTTATTTCTGGAGAGACACCATACGGTTGAAGCAGTTTCTTGTGGCAGATTACCAGTTACAAGGGCTGTAGATCATGGTGTGTCCGATATTTTTGCCATGGGTCTCTCCACCAAAGGCCACTCTTCTACTCTGCAAATAGCTGTCTCCAGAAAAAGGCCTCCAGCAAGCATGGTCATGCAAGCCCGAGGCTTGAATTACCACGTGAACCGGGGGCACAACAATCCTCAGGCGCTGCCGCCGCTTCGGTAACCGATGGGAAGAGAAGGAGGAGTGTTTGGGCCTATGGCATTGCAGTGATGAGAGACATGTAAATGCCAGCAATGCTATTTAGCATTTCTCAAGCAAGAGAATGGGCCAGCAGATACGCCGTGGATCCTCGCCAAGCATGTAGGGGGACATGTTGTTAACTTGCTGGTGGCTGCTGTAGCCAAGAAACCGAGTAGCCATGTAGGGACTGTGGCGGGCGGGAGAGAGAGAGAAAGAGAGAGAGCACATGTAGAAATAAGGCTTCTCACTCAACAAATTCTGCTGTTTGCCTGGAGAAAAAGAGGTATTTTTGCAAGCGGGGACTTAGGAACAAGATGAAATCTTCCCACTTTTATCAGCGAGGCAGTTAGTGACAAGCACATGGTGAAAGGCTCAAATTCTGGCGCAAATTATCATGAAAATAACTGAACACACAGAATATTTGGAATTGCAAATATCAGGAAGCCATGGCTTTGTGGACTGACAAGATGGAAAAGACATTAATTCTAAGGGTTTTGTGGTGTAATTCAGCCCTCTGGGCACTATCCTTGCTTTGTGGATTTGCTGCAGGCTGAGACATCTCCACTAAGAGAGACAACTGGTGGTTTATGTACATAGAAAACATAATAATCCTAGGCACTTGAGACACTTAGCAAAGCATGGAAACTCTGACCAGGGCTGGGGCGTGCTGTCCTGTGAGTGTTCTCCTGGACATCAGTCCTCTGTGTACTTAGCTGATCACCCGAAACTATGGAGAATTGCTTTTTCCTTTCCCATCACAGTTTAGAAGATGCAGAGAGCTGAAAGCGAGTGTTTTGTTCCATCTGTAAGGTAGCCACAGTTTGGTGGTAGGTGAAGTAATGACTATATATAGTCACTAAAATGCCTTCGGATAGTTCTGGAGAACAACTGCTATATAAGTTTAAGGTATTATTATTATTAAGGTATTATTATCCTGAGTTTGCCACAAGTTGCAACGAGACTGTAAGAATTACCTTGGAGCACCTAATACTGGCACAGCTGCAGAGTTTAAAGTTCTCTTTCTGTCAATATTGTGTTAATTTTATCTGGTGCTTTTGATTAAACAAGCTAATCTGGAACAATTTCAGTAGCTGATTTTCTAAATAGAAAAGGCACTAATACATCAAGTTGCACCCCCCTGGCATCTAGAGAAAGGAAAATCCTTTCTGAACAAATCAGATGTGGTCACACTGAGTCCTAAACACTGCTCAGCTACCATCATGCTGATTTAATCAATCCTCATAGGGTAAAAAAGGTAGAAAGTGGAGAATAATATGCCTGATGATGAGATATTTTAATGAAATGCGTTGGGATAATTTAGTGGGGAATGAAAATACTATGGATAAAAGTGAGTCAGAAAGCATGAAAAATACCAAACGTATTGGAACAAGTGTATAATATCAAACAATGGTTGAACATCCTTAATCTGTGCTTTGCAGATAGAGGGATGGATTGGAGGTGATTTGGCTGTGAATCAGTGGGGTCAGGGGGGAAGCGGTACAAGAGTTAAAAGATGGCTGTAGTTTGGGAATCAATGGGAACAGGTCTTTTGGGGTTCTGTGGTTGCTGCACCTCACTGGTTCATTAGAAAGCTTGCAGGGAGAGGTACTGGCGTGGGGAGGAGTGCAGAGCTGGTGTCTTTTAGTTGTTAAGCCTATATACTTATCACATTGCTGGCTGTGGAGGCTGCAATAGGGTCCTCAGTATCTTAAGAAGAACCATTGTGGGCTGAGCTAAAATAAGTGGCTTTGCACATTTGCAGATGTGTTGGCCTCTGTGGACCTGCAGTGCCCTGGGTAAATCATCTTTCTTCACATATGATATTATCCATGTGAGGAAGGCAGAAGGGTGTTGCAGGTTGCTGCAGAAGGACAGAGGGAGTTAGGTGGTCGTGTTTTTCTGTTTGGACCACAGTCTGAATGTAAAGAGAAGCTCACTATAATTTGTTCTTTAACCTTTTGTCAATAAGACTGATCTGAGAGAGGAATTTGGGACATAAAGGCATAGCCAAGCATGTTCAGGTAACAGATCTCAAGCAGAATTTAGGTAAAATCCCTGTAGCTACATGAGTCTGAGAGCTTTGGGTGCTGGAAGGCACCAAGAGATACTCCTTATGCTGACACGTAGCGCTGAATGTGTGTGAACAAAAAGTGGACCTGTGCTGTAATAATCCCATCCTGACACGTCCTGCCAGATGCGTTGTTGACAGCTGCACAACAGGAACCTGTAAAAAGAAAAAAACCACACCCAACAACAAAAGGCACAATGACGATTTAGAGACAGATTAAAACATATGCATCTAATACGTGTATTATTTCTGTGGCCCTAACAAATTACAAAGCAGGAAAACCACAGGACAGGTCTTGAACTGATGTTGAATTCCCCTACCCTGATTAACCAGCTGGAGATCAGGTCCATAGATTTTCTGAAGCAGCTTTTTTTTTCCCCCTCAGAATGCACACAGGGAGCAGATCTTTTGAGTAGGAAGGTGCCATTTTTACACAGTCACTGTTCAGACCATAGCCACACTTGAAGCCAAAAATAGAAAATATATTTTAGAACATGTTAAATTAAAAAAAAAGGAGAGGAAAGAAAAACCTCCAGCAGAACTGTGCATTCTCTGACTTTTCAGACTTTCAGGTCTGCTCTCCTGATTACACATTTTCTATCTGATGACATGCCATCAGCTAAAGATGGATTTTAAACACAAGTCATGTCAAAAGTTTCATTTAACCTCTTCAATGTAACAAGCTGCTGATGGTTTACATTTCTGACAGTAGAGGTAAATTAATCTGTGATGGATGTTTGGAAGGGAGAGAGAAGATTTGCAAAGAGCGAGGAAGAAGTAAAATGGTAACTGGGGAAGGCACTGGACATCTTCTGGAGTGTAGTGGTTGGTGGGTGGGATGGGGGTGTGGTGATATTTCTAGATCTGGATCTAGATCTAGTATAGATATATCACACTCGCTATGTGTGTGTATGCATGGTTTTTAAATAAAAACAGTTTTCCATTATAGTGTGCAAGTCTGACATTTGATGAGGTAGAATATTTCCAGATGGGTTGGATTTTGGAGAATAGGGAGTAGGTTATGATTTGTCTAATGAAATGTTAATTTTTTGGCAGTCGGAGGGGTTTAGGGTAAATCAGTTAAACCCAAAGATGATTAAAAAGGGATTTGTGAAACTTTGGAGTAGTAATTAGTATTAATTGAGGCCATCACTATTTTATATGATAAAGGTAGTATGTGTGTGTAGTTGGACAATAAAAAAATGCTAGGCTCATCTCCCTCCTTGCTGGGGGTTGTAAAAGTTTGGGAGGAAACTCTTGTTAGTAAGTAATCCCAAGAGACATAACACGGTAAAACCTTGACACAAGAAAATTCAGCCAGGAGACAGTTGATTTCTCAGCTGGGAGGTACTTCGGGAAGAGATGGCATCTTGCCGTCTCCACCAGGACTTGGTAATAATTCTCACTATTCATGAACAGATGTCTTTGGTTAGATTCCCTAAGTGCATTTGAATTCATTAAAGGATCTAGGGAATCAAGATATTAATTCTAAATTATTACATATTATAGATTTTATTTTCTGGAAGAATGGGAACATGGCAAAAAAGAGGATGTAGTAAAGGTGCTAAACGATGTCAAGATAGCATAATCACGGAATACTGTTATGCCACTCCAGGCTATATTGCTTTAACACTGGCTATCTAAAGTAGATAGTTTGGTGAAAGAGTGAGACCGAAATTCTGTAGTTGGAGACATTCGTAAATGATATTTGTCCTGATATGCAACTGGAATAAATTATTAGTGCTCTGTTGAAATCACTGTGAGGATACCAATTTACAGCAGATGAGGATCTGACCAGCTAACCTGAAGCATTTCATAATTGCAAGCTGACCTGTTTTGTATCTAACTGGTAAGGACTGAATTGAAGGACTAACAGGCTTAGACTATCATATGTGAGTTATTCTCAATGATCAGTACTTTGATATTTTACTGGGACACCAGAAGATTAATACAAACTCCATGCAGACGAAACTTGCACTTTTTAAGAGCAGACTGCAAACCTTCCTTTCCCAGGTCAGCTACTTTAGGAAACTTTGGAGACAACATTTTGAAACTGAACATCCAAAAGCTTTTCAAATCTTCATGACTAAACTCTATTCCTGTACTTGGTTGCATTAACAGATGTGATTTTTGTCAATGGGAACTTGGCAGAAGAACAAATTTCATCAGCTAATATTTGTAAACTGCTTTGAGATCCACTGATGGAAGGAAACCTGGACTGAGAATAAAAAATGCCAACTATTGAAGTTTGTTTGCTGAATTTTCCATCTTTGAATCTATATTTATAGGATTTCTTCACATCTCTTTAATTATCGCCTTCCAATTTTATTCCTCTGTCTTTCCTCCCCATTTTCTGTGTACAGATGGTGCTTTAGTCATTTTTCTGTTCACCCAAGGTTTTGCTACACAAAGAAGGGCCAGGTCATTTCAGTTGGTCTCACAGGTACACTCATTTTGCATCTACTACTTCCTCTAACTTCTTATTAAAGACAATTTAACCCATTACAGCAAATACTCAGGACCTTTATCCTGCTTGATATTAAAATATGGATATTAAAATGTTAATATTAAATATCAAGCAGTGTCTCATTTCAGAGTCTGCCTCAAAGGATGGGTGGTTTTTTGCAGTTGGTTTATAATTTCTCCACTTTCATTGTTTCTTGTTGTTCTTGTATCTCCCTATTTGCCAATGGACTTGAATTAAGAGAATCTTCTGTGAAAGGCATTGCCAGTGAGCCTGAGATCGATGCAGATGAGCAGGTCAAGACAACTCATCCGCAGTAGAAATTCTTGTTCAAGTTGCAGCACATCTTGCAAGGACCCTTTGGTAATTCTCTTTTGATGTATTCATCAGCATGGACATGACTATCGTAATAAGAAAAAACTGCAAGTGTGCATTTCTTCTACTTGCACTTGAAAAATTCATAACCGGACACTTCCTTACAGTTATAAACATAGTTAAAGTAGTACAGGATATCTCTTTTTTTTGTCATTTCTTTGCACAGGCTCCAAAAGTGCAGAATTTTTTAACATATAAGAATTTGCCTGGACAGACATCTCTTCTGAAGTTGGTGTATGCCTTATTTTCCCCCAGCACTAATGCAGCATATGTTTCAAGCCAGTCCTGATAATGTTTTTCAGTGGTATTCATCTGTGATATTTGTAGTGAGTTTCTTGGTGTAATTGTAATTCAGAAGTTGTCTGTAGCCCTGTGATATGTGCATAATTGTCCCTGTCCACTGTAACCACCAGCACCTCTTGTCAGCAGGATTGATGGTAATGTTTTGGTTCCTTTTTTAATAATTAATTGCTGTTCCTTCCAACAACAGGGGATTCGAGTGGAGCTTTTGTTGTTCTAAATTTGAAATCTTAAGTCTGTGGAGATGTTTCCAGGAGGTTTTTTCTCCAGTTCAACATACACTCTAACCACAGGTGTTGTATCATCAAAGAAAGAACCCATATGCTAATTTAAAAATAACAGGCCTGTTTATTGTTGCAGTGCATCATCATCAAAGAAAACAACAACAACCACCTGTCTTTAGCTGTATAATTAAACTGATGGGTCTTTATTCTCTGCTAAATGATATGGTAATATATGGATATGAAGAATAAGAGAAATCATCCTTTTAAACTTTGGAGATGTTCGCAGCACTGTCAAAAACTGGGGGTTTTTATTTTTTTTTTAAATTAGGGTTGTTTTAAAAAAATCTGTTACTAATAAGATCCTTTTCCTGGTGTAGTTAAGCTTCCTTTAGGACTTTTTACCGTGCTGGAAATTCATCTTTCCATAGCTTTGGATGGCCACCTGTTCTGGTATCTTTTTCTGCATGGCCTTCAGTGATTCATTCCATTTCATTTTTATCACCTTTTTCTTTATCACTCTCAAAGGCCCACTTTGGTTGTCTTCCTCTAAGCAAAGGCAAATTCAACACCCA
Source organism: Charadrius vociferus (assembly GCF_000708025.1). Classification (NCBI taxonomy): domain Eukaryota; kingdom Metazoa; phylum Chordata; class Aves; order Charadriiformes; family Charadriidae; genus Charadrius; species Charadrius vociferus. Next base: position 1,914,440 of record NW_009648041.1, on the reverse strand, counting down.
AGCCGGTTCATATTGTGACCAAACACAAGGCACATACTTCTTGCCTTCTTTTCTGTCCCACCACGAAGACCCAGCCAGCCCAGCTACTCTCACAGGCAGTGGTGGTCCCGTTCTGCACACAATAAAAATCTGCTGCTTCTTTTAACACCAGCATGACACTGATGTTTCTTCCCACCAAGCACCAGCAAATTTCTCAGGCTTTGAATGTTGACTTCTTGGTAAAGGAATCAGTCATTGAACCGATAGGTACATAAGGTTCATTTAGACTATTCGCACACAGATACCAGCTCTGGAATGGCTTGGTCAGACCTCCACAGCCAAATCTTTGGCTAATTGACCAAGCTTCCTATCAAAACCCAACTCTTGGAGAACATGCCTACTCCTACAGTTACTTTAATTGGAGAACAAATTCTAATGTTGTTTTCACAGATCACTCTTTCTCCAGAAACTCTTTTGACACAGAAAGTTGCATAACTAGTGCTCTTAGATGAGTAATCTGAATCGTGTTTTCTTTTGAAAGGCCAATCCGAAATCCCTTTTGCTATCCACGAGACTTGTTAGTGCAGGCAGAAGATTGTGTTGACCTGCAGGGATGTGTCATATTAAACCTGTCATATAGGACATGGCTCACAAAGAATTTGGGGCATTAGGAATTTAAAGTCTTTGACAAACCAGTAACTTTCATTCTGAATTTGCTCAAGAATTAATGTGTCCTACTTTTTTTATGATGCCTTTTTGCTGTTCCCTTATTTAAATATTTTACTCTGATTAAAGAGGAAAGGTATGCCAGGTCATCTGGGGGGCTCTGCACCTTTCTCTGTTTTTGCGGGGACGGAGGAGGGGGACGCCCACCTCTCGGAAATCCTTTCTTCCAGAATTCAGCCTCGTCTTTTTAGGCTTGTTATCACTTTTACACCTTCCCGTTGTCTCAGACCCTTAATACAAGAAAAATGTGCCTGTCTACAAGGTGTGCCTTCTGGGTAGAAATACTGCCATGAGGTAGTGGGTTGGTATCTTCATCTTGGCAGTTGTGGGTTTATTATTCTGAGGGCAGTGGTTTGGTTTTGAGCTGAGTTGTTGAAGCAGATGTTCTTTACTGCAAGATAGTACAAAGGTGCATTTTCTTTACTGGGCTGATGTGAATGAGTTAATGGCAGAAGTGTTTCTTTTGTGGATGTTTTGTGGCCAAGATGTAAAGATTTGTTTATAAAGTTGGCAATGTGATTTTGGGGTCTGTCGTATCTTAATAGTTCAGGTGCTATAACTGGGCAATAAAAGTATGTGGTTTTGAGTAAAGGAGCCAATATAGGTTCAATCCTTTCTGCACAGGCAGGAGAGGTGGTCTGCAGAAGCCACGCTAGTCACTACACTTGTTTAATGAGCATTGCGGTAAACCTGACAGTCTTTTCCACATGAATGTCCAAGCCACAAATTAGCTCCACTGACCTGCTTAGGTTTCTTTGATTATTGGTCTGAAACTCTTTTACACTGTTATCTCAAATGCCATCCTGCAAAGTGCTTAATTTTGCAGTGCAGGTCCCCCTCCAGATTATGGTCTACACCTGATTGCGCTGGCAAATCTCTCCAGTACTTTTCTCTAGGACTCTGTTCTGTAGACTTATTTCTAATCATCCATAAATAGACTCATCTGTGTTAGGTCTGTATGTCTGAGTAAGGGAAGCCACATGACAGCACGCCTCACTTGTTGGAGCAACAGTAGATCTGGGGAGAAAACTTGGCTTCATGGGAGTGGATGGAAAATTCTCATTGAATTAAACATATCCAAAATCCCTGACAGCTTCTTCTGCAGACTCAGATTCCTTGTGTGGGACGGGGTGAGTTGCACAGGCTTGGTTTATCTTTCAAAAGTATGGCTAGTAATACTCAGTTCTGTAACAGCTCTGAATCCTGGGAGAATAAGAGGCTGGAAAAAGTATTTAATTTTTTTTTTTCTATTAACATGTGCAGTGCAGTTTGTTTTGCCTTTTCTGGATAGTGGCTTTAGCCATTTTATTTTATCAAATATGCATGTTATAGGAAGTTTAGGAATAAAGCATTATGACTAGTTAATCGAGGTTGTTATGAACTTAGGACATGTGTTGAAGGGTTTATAGGATCAATATGTACATTTTTACTGTAGAGCTGGGCTAAGAAATAGGTTTTCAACAAATAATTTGACAGTTTCAGCTTGTTTTTCTGTTTTATGACTTCAGCGAATGAAGTATGTAACTCCGGCATTTACTGAAGATGACTGAGGGAAACATGAAATGAAAAAAAAAATCCCCATTATATTTGGTCATTGAAATAATTTGTTTTCCTGATGCTTTTCCTTTTAGGAAAAATAATAATGAAAATATTCCTGGTAGAAACTGGAATCTTTCAAAACTGACTCTTCAAAGCTTTGAGAAATCCCAAGGATTTTGTCAGAGCATAACTGATGATGCAACAACCTAAACCAATGAAAACTAAAATCAGAGCTGTGAAACAATTATAGAGCATTACAACTAAAAGTGTACATAATTTTTTTTTTCCAAGAGGACTACAATTTTTACTATCTTTTTAGTAGTTTTAAAATGTTATTCAAAATATTCAAAATGCCTTTGCACGTTGTGAGCATGCATAAATGCCATTCATATTCTGTTGCCTATATCCCCAGGCTGCAGGACAGGTAGTAGCCCCAAGGGACCATCTTCCGCATCTCTCCGCCTTAAGGCAAGACCACCTGTATCTGTCATATCTGATGGACACTTGTCTAATCTAGTCTTTAAGACCTCCAATGACAGAGGCTCTCCACCCTCCCCAAGCAATCTATTCTAGTGCTTCGCTAGCCTCATTGTTCAGTAATTTTCCCTAATGTTTAACCTTAATCTTTCTTGCTGCAATTTAATCCCATTACTGCTTCTCCTATCTGCCATGGGCATGGAAAATAGATTTCTCCCTTCTTTGCAGCAGCTTTTTATGTGTTTGAAGGCTGCTCTCCTATGCCCTGTCTGACTTGTCTTCTTAAAGCTAAGCCACCTCAGTTTGTTCCTTCCTCAGAGGTCCTCGTGGTCTCTAGCCCTGCAATGACTCTTCAGATTGCATACGGGTGGTTTGCATCTTTCTCCAAACACATTTCTCAAGTTTCCGCGCTGTATTTTATGTAGCTGAGGAAACCTTGATGCTGCGAAGCCTTGCAGAGTGGGAGGCTATTAAAGTCAGTGGAATGAGTGGGTAAAAAGCTACACCTTTGCGCATGTCTCTGGACAGGTCGCCCCCATCACTGGAGATGTCACATACTGTTCATTCATGGCAGTTGCTCCTTTTGTAAAGAGGAGAGGGTATGTTTTGTATTTTTCTCCTTGGCAAAATAGGTTTTAGCTCCCAGGGGCTCCTGCAGCAGCTGTGACACGGCAGCCAGAGGTGGTGTCCACCTCCCTGCTCCCACTGCTCCCTACCCTCCACACACATACCTGCCTCACACCACGCTGCAGCATTATTTTCTGCCCTCTTCTACAGCCTGGGCATATGGACCTGAAGTAGAAACTTACGGATATATGCAAATGTTTTAATGATGCTATTTGCATATCTGGAAGTGATTTACAAAACGCTGCACATGGAGCTGCTTAAAACTTGGCACGAAGAGTTCGTAGAGGATCATGGCTCAACACAACAGAAAGTGAATATTCAGCTGGTTTTTGCCAGCTCTCACAGAGAAGCAGTGCAGTTTTGGCGACTGTTGAAGCAAGTCTGTCAATGAAGGAAGACGCTTGAGTCCTTACATGAGTTTCAGCCCTGCCCAAGGGGAAAACATCCCATGATGTACTGCCTTTCTCTGCTTTCTTGCCACTTTGGGACGCAGAGCCAGCTGCAGTTGGTCCTGGAGGTGGGCAATGCTCTCCTGCAAACCCTCAGGAGTGCAGGCAGGCAGGGGGGTCGTGGGGGTCGGAGCAGCCCAGGGACTGTTTTATGCTGAAATCTACACCATTCTTACAGATTTTTTTTTTTTTTTAATTTGTTTTCCCCTCCTGGCAAATGCATTTATAATACTTGGAGATGCACTAAATTTAAATACCTGAGTTTGGATTCTTTTCAGAAAGAGGCAACGTTTTACATTGATCTGCATAATTCCTTTTTAGCTGGACCCCCTTTTCAGAGCCCTTGTGTTGGGAACCAAATTCACCTTTCCCGTACATATTTGTAGGAGCTAATAATGTCAAAACTTTTACACAGGCACTCCCTATGGAAGTGTTGTGTGAGGTGGGGAGCTGTGCTGGTGCAAATGGGCAGCACCTAATCCTGCAGCATCACTGACCTATATCTTTCAAAATCTCAGTGGTATAAGACAATCTTAAAAGGAAAGAAGGGGAGGCCAGATTGCACTTATTTGTGTTCACCTTTAGATTTGCCAGCTCTTTTTCATCTGTTTTCCTTTATTTTGGCTTGAAGTTAGTGCGTTGCAACTTTTGGAGAATGCGTAGAAAATACATTGCTGTAGTAGTCAAAATTAAATCTGCTCTCAGACCCCTGAATGCAAGTGTATGACAGGTGAATATCAAATTATTTAGCAGGAGTTGAGTTCAAGCACGCATGAAATTGTAATTTTTTTATATGTGAGAAGGAAGATCCTTGCAGATCCTTTAATGCTACAGGTTTCCATGAGTCCAGGTGGAGACTGGATAAGTTCTTGGAAGAGGAATCCACAGAGTGCTATTAAACAGAAGGAAATCACACAGGACTAAGAAAAAATAGAGCTAAGAAGTATTTAAGGGAGGAAATTTTATACAAGCTTGACCTGTTGTTACACTCCTGCCCAGGCATCTGCTTGTGTTTGGTGGTGGAGGCAAGGCCCAGGGTGAGAAGGACCTTTGCCCATGACAGCCTTTCTTATGATTGCTCAGCTTTCTTGCCGTCAGACGGAAAGTTTTGTGCCATCTTACAGGAAAAGGAAGGAGAAACACAACATCATTCTGAATAGCATGTTTAGACACCCGGAGCGTAAGTGAACCCTGTACGCCCATGATGAAAATATCCCTTTCCCAAATGCCCTTTGTTGTGTGAGCGCAAGGGCGTAGCTGAGGGGCCCTGCACACTAAATCACAGGTTTCTCGCCTACTTATGTCAAGAAACGAGTGGTTACAGCAGATGAGGGAAGTGCAAGGAAACAGCAAGACAGGGTATCTTGCAGTGCACCAGCTTCTGAGCCATTGCCAAGCACTTTGTCAGCTTTGTAAGGAAAAAAAAAATTAAAAGCATTTTAAAGAGAGAGAACCTAATTTAGGGCTGGGTTGCTCCAGCTGCTAAAGGCTGCTCTTCACAGAAATATTTACCTGTTTCTCCCTATTTACAGGGTTTGGTGTACTGCTTGCAACTCTGTGCCTATGGGATGTGGTGGTATGGTTGGATACTAAAGGCAAAATGTTTTCTCTGAAAGGAAACAAGAATGTCCTGTTGCAAAAGACAAAATCATTCCCTAGATTGTCCCCGCTCCAGACAATGCACAGCTAACATACCGCTTGCAGTACATTTTGTTGCTGTTCTGCTAACATTGCATGTACTTTATATTTTCTTTGCAATTGTATAAATAGCATATAGGAAGAGGGAGACTATTTAGGGAAAATACTAATTAAAATGAACAATAGAAAGTAGGAGATCTTATGTTTCTAAAATTAGAGGCTGGTTATTCAGTAATAAATAGCCCTGTCATTATTAGTTTGCAGTCCCTCCTTTCTCTTGCCTGACACACACAATACCACTGTTATCCGTGGTTTGCCTGTCTAAACATGGTTTCTTTCCAGTGCTCTACATTGTTTGCTAGCCCTTGTTACAAAAGCTTCTGGGCTTATCTGGCAAAAGAAAATAAGGAGAAATATTCTTTCTAAACAAAGTGGAATTGATGAAGGAATAAAAAGAACATTAACAAAGGTACTTTCGTGCACTTCTTGCTATGTATTGCTTGTTGGCCTCTGGTAATTTCAGAAACCTGGGAACATAGACCATGATTTCATTTCCTAATAATTAGTAAGTGTTTAGATGTGTTTGACGGCTTTGTTAAGAATGTGCTTGCTTAACTTAAACGGAAAGTTTGATTTGCATCTTGGAGTACAGTGAGTAATTGCTGCGCACAGGCATGGCTGCGGTGGGGGCTGCGCTTGTGAGAAAGGCAAAAAGATTTGTGCCTGCCTGAGTAGAGATCTTGATTTCATAGAATCACAGAATTGTCTAGGTTGGAAGGGACCTTTAAGATGATCGAGTCCAACCATCAACCTAGCACTGCCAAAACCACCATTAAACCATATCCCTAAGCACCGCGTCTGCCCATCTTTTCAATACCTCCAGGGATGGCGATTCCACCCACTTGCCTGGGTGAAGGTTCTACCAAGTTCCCATGCCAGGCTAACGAGCAGCTTCAGGACTTTTCCATCCTAAGCAAAAGCATGGAGATGGGTTAAATTTTTGGTTCCTTGGTGTACATAATGGATAACAATTTTC
>NW_009648041.1:1902175-1907927 GCF_000708025.1 Charadrius vociferus | reverse complement strand
TTAGTGCGGTTATGAATTACCTGGGCTTCTCACATTGCGGAAGATCAGCTCTTCCCAGAGGACCCACCACCATGTGATCCACAAACTTGCCCTCCCGATGGGCTTTTGAATATTCAGGAATGCGTCCAACCTGTGCTGGACCAATCATTTCTTGTTACTCAGTCCTGAGATTGTGGTGTTCATCACCGGATTGTGTTTGGATCCATTTGAAAGATGCTGGACTAAATGAAGTCACCTTGTGATGTTACTGCTTCATTTCTATTGTTGTCTGGAACAAAAAACAACCTCTATGAAAGGTGAAAAGAGGATGTAGAAGGTGTAGGAATCTGTGTTGAGTTAAGGGACAGTAATAGGGGAAACAGAGAAAGGAAGAGAACAAAATTCCCAGGGAGAAAAATAAATACAAAGGAGGAGCAGGAAAGAACAAGGCATGAGCAGCCATAAAAATCCAGTGCTGTCAGCTGAAAATTGGTGCGATTCTGTCATATTAATGACAGGAAACCATACCTCTGTTGGCTTTCACTGACAGAGCTGCAAACAGCTGCTATGGAAGGAAGGTGACTCGAACATAAGTGAAAATATCTAAGACATTGTGCACTTATTTTGTAGAGAAAGAATTTAGTGAGGATTCGTCTGTCATTACCATATCCTCTGTTGAATGTGTTGCCCTTGGCAATGGGTACTCAGTAACTAATTTTGCTTTTTTGTTGTTCAGTAGCATGATTTTCATGCTTAGTTCACCTAGTAGCTGTGATTTTCAAAAGGAAAGAACAATCAAATCCCTGAATTATAAAATAGAATTTACAAAACATATATTTTGATTCCTGATGCTGCCCTTCTCCTGGCATTTAATATATCAGTTGCAAGTAGATTGCTTTCTAATTGCTTTACAGGATCTCCTGTTTTCCATCATAACTACATATTAAGGGGAGGTGGTGATGGAAGTCAGATCTTTCTGTTTTACTAAATGAGTTAAAACTGACTGAAACTTTTACAAACCCAAAGTATACAAGTAGGGAAATATCAGTAGACGTTGGTGCCAGCTTCCTTCTCAGCACGGGGCCAGGCTGTTAACTGCTGTATGTCAAAGTGCCAAGCGCAGGTGTGTAGTAGTCCAGATAAAGGGAAACCCACAACTTTCTGCAAAATAACGTATGGCTGTGACACTTAAAGCAAGAACACTAAAATAAATTTTTCTCTTACAAAAAAAAAAAAAAGGTAGGCAATTTCACCTTCTGCACAAGTTCTTTTTAAAGACCTGCGTGAAAGACCCTGTGTAGTAGTTTATGTTGTGTTTAATTTATTTAAGTTGAGGGAGAAGAGCTGGCTTGACCTTGCTGAGATTCAATCCTGTGGCTTCTGTCAGCCTAGGTAGTCCCAGCCCAGTGCTTAGGTCATTCAGCTATTCCTTGCTTTGCCTTTAGCACTTCACCAGTGCAATATTGTATAATAAAAAGGAGAAGTTAAGATACTGTGCACAGTAGACATCAGCCCACATTTAAAGCCCTAAGTGAATGAGCAGTAAAATCTTCTAGGAGTGTAAAACTCAGATTTCACTAAATCTGTCTGTGGTGACTCAAATGGTGAACTTGAAACAATCCGTGCATGGTGTGATACTGAACCTTTCATGATCATGTGCTAAGTTTTGTAAATTTTAAAAACTCCACAGCAGTTTAGAAAAAAAGACATCAGCCTGAGATACGAGTTTCTGGGAACAGACTCATCTCCCTTCACAGCACTGATTTCCAAATCTGTGCTGGTCAGAAGCCGTTACATTAGGGGGAAAGTACTGATTTTGCATGAGTTTAGCTTAATTCCATCTTGGTACAAGTGTAGATCTTTGATTTACTGTAGTGCACTGACCCAGAAGAATTTACCTTTTGCTTTCAGTGGAGCTCCAGTGTGGCCTCTTTCATAGTTTGTCCATTTGGATTATAGACTCCTTGGGACAATGGCTGTTTCACATCAGCATGTGAGGCCCCCTTCTGCTAGACATTGTACAGATCTCAGGGGAAATCTCCTTTAGTGGCTGACTCCAGGGTACGAAGCACTCCTGACCTCAATGGTTTTTGGCTGAATGAGTGGGTGGACAGGGAGAGCTGTCCCATCCTATTTTGACAGGAGCGCTGGTGTGTCTCTGGGCAGTGGGTAGCACTGTCCCCTCTCTCTGCATGGTCACAGACAGCCCTGCAGAGAGGAGCAAGGCAGAGGACAGGCTCTGATGTTCTGGAGAACTGTCCTTCACCACCTGTGCAAGTTGGCTTCTTCGCTGCATTAAGTCCTTCTGAGGTTTTTTTGCTGCCTTCCCCTCCTCTTCCTGCTCATTCTTTGTGCCCTTTGGCTTCATTTGTAGTTTTAAAAAAATATAGAACATTAAAGTTATTTAGGATGTGAGGTGGTTTTCAGAGTTAAACAACACTGAAAGAAAGTACTTTCTCTTCATTTAGTATTTTTAAAGAAGTAATAAGTAACACGGCAGGATACAATTGTAGTAATATGAACAGCTCCGAGGTACCTGAAGCTTTATTCCTTTGCCTCCTGCCTCTCCTGATCACTATAAGTCATGCATGAGCTATTACTTTTACTGTACATAATTTCTAGTATCCTTTGAGATCCAATCATTCCGCTGATAAAGTGATTTTCTGACTTTTCCAGCCATGCTTACATAGCTGTTTGTGTATGTGTGGATGTAATTTACCTGTTTATTACAATTTTAATAATGAAAAGAAAGTGAAATGCTATTATAAGCTCAGCATGGTAATCAGTTTGTTGTTATTGCTGGTCATGACAATCATTGTAAAGCCTCCATTTTGCTAATGGCACACCTTAAATTTTTCCAAGTTGGTTGGGATTTAGCCATGACTTTAATGAAGATATGTGATGGTAGAACAGGAAAATTAGGGCATAGTTCAACAAAGCACTCGAGTGTGTGAATAACTTCACTCACATGAGTAGATCTACAATTTTTAAGTGGACAATTCCCACTTAATCATTTAAGCACATCTGTTAGTTTTTATGCTGGAGATCGGGACCTTTATGCTGCCTTATAAAATCTAAGACTTGTGGGATCTTTGTAAATAAGGTGGTTGTAACTTGTGTCAATGAGAAATAAACTTATATGTAGAGTAGCTTTGAAAAGCTAGAAAAGATGTTTTATTTTTAAATCGTGCTTCCATACAAAAGCAAATTAAACAACAGAGCAATACATAGTCAAAGGATAATGGACATGTAGCTGTTTCTAGAAAATACTTCCAAGAGAACCATCATAAAATTAGTTTTGTAACTTGCACAGTAAAAGCAGTGGGAACAATTCCTCAGTCAGTGGGCAAACAGGTTTTCTAACATTGATGGATACAAGCTAGGAAAAGTATTGAATTTTTTTCTAATTAGCTTTTTTCCTACAAAATTGCCTCTTAATAATTTCCCTTCATGTCCAGTGCATAAAGGTATCTGTGTATATGAATTTAATTTATATGCCAATGATGTTTTATACATTGTCTTGTCTGCATCTCATTACTGTCATTAATAAGCACTCCAATACATCTCGTTACAAGGTTAATTGGGACAAATCTAAAATACGTCCCCTTTTATATTGTAAATATGATATCTCCTGGCAGCACATTCCTGGTGGATGGACACAAAAGTTATGGCGTCTTATTAAAGGTTTCTATATGGTATCATAGCTGCATTCAGTGACTACATTATGCTGTAAACACAGCTGTATGGAAAACTGGCTGCATACAACACAATCAAGGTGAAATATGTGCTTTCCTAGTATTTGATGAAATACAATTGTGTACAGCAGCTCTGCTTGTTTTTTTATAGCCATACTTGTGGGCCAGGGTCATTTATATGTGCCAGTCTTTTTGTTAACAGCTAATTTCTGATTTCGAATGCATATGTTTTAAAAAGTCTGTTCCTTCACAAGGCTCAGCTGTGCCCTGTTATGGCCAATAAAAAGAAGCATTTTGGAAGTAAAAGGTGTTTTATCTGGGCAACAGATAAGAGCCTTGGTGCTTTCATATCAAAATGCATCTCCTGTCAACATCTGTCAGAATAATCTAAGATAACACACTATAACAACTGTGTGGGTTACATATACGCCTTTAGTCCACAGGACCAAGGGTTAAAACTCAGGGAAAGTGGGACTTTCACTGAAAAGTGCTCTCCTGTAGATGTGACTTACACTGCCAGACCCTCCTGTCACACAGAGCAGAAGTGCAGATAAAGTCTTTGCAAGACGGTTGGAGAACAGGAGCCGTAGATAAGAGGCAGCTCCGGGCACTGCATTCCTAGCCGCTTTTTTTTTTCTTTTCTCGGGCAGTTGTGGAGTCTGAGATGACTCACTGAACTTGGAAGGCACATGAAGCCTCCCAGGCCTTGGTGGCTTTACCTGAAGCCTCAAGCCTGTAACACAGAGGCATGAAGAGGGTGTGCTGCTGCATAGACCAGTCTGATAAGCGCACAGTGGTTTGCATTGGCTTGCTAGCTGAGAGGTGTGCTTTAGGGCAGGGTGCACTGGAATTTTACCTGGATAGACGTAGGACTGGTAGTGTACAGAACTGTTAGCTGTCATTTTCCCAATCCCATATTCACACATCTGGGCTGGGAACTCTGCCAGGGAGATCTGACTTCCCCCGTGCCATTGGCTTTCTGGATGCTTCGCCTGAGAAGCACAATTTGCCTAGCAGCTTTTGGGACTTGAGTTTGTCCAGTGGCTACGTTGAGCATGAAGGGTTAAAAGCTTCCATAGCATCTATGAGTTGTGTTTGTGACCGTCCTTACAGAAAGATTTATGTCCTATACTAGGGATGAAACTAATTCCACTCCAAAGATCTGTGCCAAGACTAATACACCGACTAAGTCCCTCCAAAAGAGGGCTGTCCTGGCCTTTGTTTTCTCTTTGTGGAATTGAATTTCAGTCTTTCTGTATCCCTTAGTCAGGAGATCACCCTGCAACAAATTCTTGATTATAAGCAGCACCAAACTGGAGATTTAGGATCAGGAATCCTAAAGCAAGGGGTTTAGGCAATGGCCTGCAAATCTGCAGTTCCAGCCTTTCTTGTGAGTTTGACGCCTGGATGTTGGAACACCATGACTTAAGCTTATCTCAAGTTCAGTCAAAATGTTATTTACTCCACAAGCTACTTGGAGTAAAAAAAAAAAAAAAAGGTGAAGAAATAGACTCCCATAATGCTGTTGCTATGGGAGGCACAGAAACACGATTCGTGTTCCCAGTTCAAGAAGGATGCAACAGTGCCAAACACTGGACAAGAAAGTGAGTGTGTTACAGAAAATAGTAAATTCCAGCCACTCATTAGCACAGTAAGTCCAAGCATTTTCCCTTGGTGTAGACTGCAAAGTCTCACATCCCCAAGCATCAGCTAAGTAGCTTAGGAAGGCTGCGTAGTTTAGCCCCAATTTAATTGATACAGTATTGTTACTTCAAACGAGCCATATTAGCGGCATGTTATCTCTACTGTTGTGTTTGTTCCAGACCCTAGGCAACAATTAATTTTTTCATGCCAACAAATATTTCATTTGATTTCTGATGTACCATTGCCATAACAACTTGGATAAATATATCCTAATAAAATCCATAGATTAGGGGTTTTTTTAAAAGGCAGTTAGTTAATAAGAATATAGAAAAAAAACAACCACCAAACAAAACCACAAAAAAAACCCACAATCCTCCCTCCCCAACCCATATTCTGAGGCTGCTCAGGCTGGAAAGACGGTAACATAGAAACCA
>NW_009648041.1:1845864-1902148 GCF_000708025.1 Charadrius vociferus | reverse complement strand
ACCAGTTTCACAATGCCAAGCTGCACGGTGCAACCAAAACCCAAGCTTATGAAGCACTGAAGGGGTCTTCACATGTCAGGACATGCTCTGGTCCTGGTGTAGGCTGGACCTAAACACAGTGTTCTGAATTAGTGATGCTGACTGACGTGTAGATGACCAGCTAAACAACTTTCTTACTTATATTTGTTTGTCTAAATAGCCAAATGAAACGTATATAATTCTTATAGGAAATATCATAGGTTTTTGTGTTAGAGACAGTCCGCAAGTAACACTCCATATTGCTAATGTTAAGCAAATGTTTTCACAGAGTAAACTCCAACAATTGTTATCGTGCTTGAAACCTCTCTAGCTTGGCTAGAGCAAAACAAATAATGGGTATCAGAGATCTCATCCTGTGGAAAGTATGCCTCAAACCAAACCCCCAAACATGGGCTTTTATCTCTCAAGATCACCCAATGTACACATGCATCTGTCAGCTCTGTCCAGTGGTTAGGCACTCCGTAATGTACTGAGCATAGCTTACTTGTTGTTTAAATTTACACTTGCTCTGCAAGTGACTGGAAATGTAAAATTTTACTTTTGAGTACTGATGAAATAACATCCAAACAATACCAGTCACTTTACAAATGCTTTTCAGCTAACACTTTTATGCATAACAAAGTCATTTCTTCCTATTACTCTAAGAAAAAAACGTTTTCTACATATTAAAAACCCACCATATGTCCAAAGTCTTACACCTGATTTTTGGCATACTACGTTCTTCAGGATCTGTTATAGATACCAATGTGCTTGTAGTTCTGTCTCCCAAAAGCCTTAAATCTGTTTTTTTATGAATGGATAGAATTTCCAAAGGAGACGATGCAAACATGAAACAGCCACCGTGACACACAAACATTTAAAAAAGGCTTGGATAAATCACCTGTAGTCCACGTGTCTGTACATGTGTACTGATACTCTTATTGCATTTTCAAGAAGAAAACACTGGAAAGAAAAAAAAGCAAAACTCAGACTATCTTCCCTATTTTTTTGAAATCCCTTAAGATCAGACAAGGCTGTTGGGTTCGAGTTTAGGTGCACTGTTATTCTGACCCAGCAGATACATGTGTTCTCATGCCCTGTAGAGTTTACGTGTGCCGCTGGCGGCAGTGATGGACATGTGACTTTCACTCCTACCCCACTGCATGTGTGGCATGCTGATGGTCCCTGAAAAGGGAGGTCCCTTAATTCTACCTCCTCTTTCCCTGGGTACACCTGAGCTCGTGCCACTGCAACAAGGAAAACTGATACAGTTTTCCTAATAATCTCTGTAGTGGCCCAAGGCAAACGCTTGCATTTCCGTCCTCCATTGCTGGGTCAAAAGAACTGCAGATACTCCTCAAATCTCAAGAAATGTTGTGAGATGCTAGTTCAGCCCTTAATACTAGAGCTTTTAAGTGTTTCCTGAGTCAGAAGGACAAGGATGCTTTCACTCTTTTTGTTCTTCCATACCCTGAACAGACTGGGTAACAGACAGAGCACAAACATCTCCAGAAGGTATTTTAACGTGTTGAAGGTTTTGTGTTCTGGGTCTTGTGTACATTTTCATTTACCATCTTTGGATAGTAGTTCTCTTCTTGTTCAGCGTATGTGCAGCAAGTCCAGGGTTGCTCCCTGGGCAAGTTTTGAAAAACAAAGAGAAATTCTGTTATTGTCTTTCATGTCTGCAACAGTTGGTTTGGGGAAAATATGGGAATATTCATTTTCATGAGACGCAGAGATATTGTGAGTACTTACACAGTGAAAGCAGCAATCAAAGTGTCATCTAACTTTAGGGCTTTTCAGACATTAAAACGAGGAATCATCTCCATAAGAATAATTCATAAAGCTTCTACTATGTGTGAAGATAACAAAGCATACTTTAATAACCCTAACACACTGGCTGCAAAGCCCATAAGTCTTCCTCTCTTTCGTGTAGTTATCAATTCCTTCCTAAAATTCCCGTTACCCTAAAACATATCTGAAGACATGGAGGTAACTTAGCATGGCTCTGCCCTAGCACTCCTCTCTGACTACTGTAAAAGTGAACTATTCAAATGTGCTTCAAAAGCTCAAACAAAATGAAAAGAAAGCTAGATTTGTCTCAGAGGCACCTACTTTCTAATAGCTGAAGTGTTTGAAGTCCAAAGGGTTTCCCATGAATATGAACCAAGGAGCTCAGCTGTGTTCTCTGAGCGCCTGTTCCCCAGGCAGATGTGACATCCTTCACATGAACGAAGGATTCTTTTCTCTTCAAAGTAAAACTTCAAGATGAGTTGTTGGATATTTCCGAATTCTCCTTGTTTGCTCACCTGTAGCCAATGACACGGTCACTTCTTTGTTTTGTAAAGTACCTTTAAGGCATTTTGGTCTCTCTTCAGACAAGTGAAGGTTACTCCACCATGAAGAGCTGCGTAACAAGCAGCGGCGACACTGTGGGCTCTGTTTCAGTCTAGTTTATTGCACTGAAGGCACCGGTCTTCATTGACACAAGGGAAATCTGTGGGCTAGAGCACGTGAGACCTTTCTAGTAAAACAGTGAAATTTGTTAAACTCAACCTGTTGCTTTTATAAGTCTTGCTGTTGCAAGGGAGCAGCGTGCCTTGGGAGAGGTAGGGTGTACTTCGCCTTTGTCACCAGATAATATCTCATTCCGCCTCTAGAATGCTACCCAAACAAAAACAAGCCTTGAATGCCTAATCAGTGATGGTGTTTTGATTTTTCTCTCAGCCATAAGTACCACCAGGCAATCAGCAAGGAAAAAAAAAAAAAAGAGAGAAAAGTATGTTCTCTCAGTCTATTTTTAAATATAAGTAATTGGCATTTTCCCTTCTGCTAACATAAGTTCCAGGTAAGCACAGTTCAAATTGACCTCATCACACAACCCTCCAGGGAGGAAAGGAATAAGAAAAGGGCCAAGCAGCTGATTTGTACCCGTGACCCAGGAGAAAGCAGAGCTCAGCATCCTGTCCTCCCTGGCATGTGTTTGGGAATGCCTCAGCCCTGCCACCGCCTCAAATCCTTTGTCCCTCTGGCCTGCCCAGTGCGAGCGGCTGGGCCATGCTTCAGCAGAGGGACCGGGTACACCTCCTGCCTGCGTGCCACCAGGCAAAACGTCCCTCAGCAGCTCCAGTGACAGCCCTTATCTCAGGACTTCACTGCCCCAAGGTAGCACTGCATCCCTTCCACCGGTGCCTCGCTGGGCTCTCCTTACTACACCCAGTTTCTGGACAAACCTTGCATCTGGGGATGAGGCCTTCACCACTGCCTCAATAAAGTGAGTTGGCAGAAAGACAACCCCTTTCCTGCTGTTCTTGCAGGCTGCCAGGGCTCTGGGATGCTTCATTCACTTGGGTGGCAGATGCTTGATGCTCTATCTGAGTCCCCAAGACTCTGCCCACGGTACAAGAGGTGAAAACACCCATGGCAGCGTGGGATCTAAGAAATGAGGCAGAAGTGTGTTAGCAAACCTTTAGAAAACAAAATTTTGAAAAAGCTGGAGGGTGAGAGAGAAGAAAGCAGCAGTGCAGGCTCTTTCCCCTGTTTTGTTTTCCATCTCAGTCCCACTGCTGCAGAAATCAGGACCATCATCCCACCGCTTCACGTTTACTCAAAGTGGAGGGATTTGTTCTATGTATTTAAAATTGGCAGAGCAGCATTTTGCTGTTAGGATGAGAGTGGTGCTCTTAAACCCACAGGTGACCATGTGTGCTGCAGAGCAGGTGAGAAGAGATTTTATCCAATCAGATAAATTCTATATTTTTCTGTAGAAAATAAGTCAAGTTGGTTCATTTTACTCGTAAAAAGAAAATTTTATCACTGATGTTTCTGCTAAATTCTTCAAACTGACTTTATTTAGATACTGGGAGACTGACCCTGATCCTCCCAGTTTCCAATGCAAACTGGAAGCAGCTCCTAAGCTGCTGTAGCACTGGTGGAAGTGGGAATGCAGTCTGACTGCTGCAAAAGTAGGAGGTTTTTCTTGTCGTTCTCAAATGTACACTTCTGTTACTGAGGTTTCTTATCAGAAAAAGCACAATAGAACTAAAGTGTATGAAAACGAGAGCTCCCACCAAATGTCAAAGTCACTGCTGATAACATGAGTTCAGTAGCAAAAACAAGATATTATGGCTTGTTTATCTTCTCATTGCATTGTAACCGTCCCTTCTGAAACACAGAGATTGAAAGAGCTCGAGTAAGAGAGGCTCTGCTGGCAGCTACCGTGTAAAACACGCGAGTGGGTGGGATTGTGTTTAAGGGAAATGTGTGTACCAAGAAGTACAGGAGAGGCGGCGGTGGCAGTCCACCCAGGAGGAATCGGAGATAACAGTGTGGTCCGTTGGTCTTTCCAAACACAAATGTCTTTATCTGGGGGCCTCTGTTCTCTGCCCCTCTGACAGAGCCAAATGAACGTTTTGTGCCTGGTTGCATCAGAGGTAGTTCCTACTTTGAGCATTTTGAAACCAATATTTTTTTTTAAATCTGTTTGCAAAAGCAACCCTCGCCCAAAAGCTGGCTTGGAGAGAGCTGTGCTGTTTGCCTTTGATGCACGGCCAGAGGTGGGAAAAGTACCGTATTCGGGTTAATCTGCGAGTTGCATCCGGTAATGGACTCAAACACTTACATGTAATGGAAGGAGGAGTTTAAAGCATTATAACCCTGAAAATCCTATTCACCTTCTGCCTAATGCAGGAGGCATAGAAAGCTGGTGGCTGTGAAGAATGAGTTTTACCTCTGCAAATGCCAAGAGCTGACTCGGCCTTGAGGGTACTGACCATATCCCTGTGTGCGCCCAAGGTCAGTGCCACAGGGACGGCGGCACAGTTGGAAAAGTTTCTTCTTGCTAGGTATAGTTTGGAATTGCATTTGGTTTATTATCATACCTGTAAGCATTTGTTTGCAAATCGTTTTATAGAGTCAAGGCTTCAGTTTGCAGGCGAGCGGAGCAGTGAGTCACGCCACAAGCTGGCACTGGCAAAACCCCTCTCTGTGAATGAGCTATGCCCAGCAAAGGTCTCCTTCGCCTGGGGGAACTGCACCCCCGTCATCCTCCCCTGAAGCTCGTCAGATCCTCAACATGGTGGCTGCTGAGTGTTGAGGGAGGTGGGACACGTGGGGCAGGTCACACTCGGGCAGCGCTGGGATGTACTTACCGGCTGTCATCTGCAGCACAAGAAGGCAATGCCACATCTCTGCTCCTCATCTCGCATTTATTAGGGGGGAAAAAACACAAGCTGCTCAGGAGGAACTGGTGTACCTCTGAGCAAAGGTCCAGGGGATAAAGTGCTGCTGGTGTCCCAAGTGAGGTGTTTGGTCTGTGCCCCTGGAGTAGTTTTAGAGGGGGGCTGGCAGTGATGAGCTGTTGCGCCCTCGTTGGAGGCTCATTACATTGTCACATGCATATGAACAACAGAAAACGTTACTGGTTCTTTGCTCCCTTTTTATGCTCGTATTGCAAGCTGGCTCACAATGCTCTTAAAAATCACTTTTCGAGGAAAAAAAAAAGTGATTTCCTGTGAACTGACTGAACGGACATACGTAGCAGACATGGTAATATGAGGGGCATCTTTTCACCACCCAGTGAATTACAACACTAAGTGACGTTATCTTTTAAGACAAATGTTTTTGTATACTAATATCTTATCGGCCACTATACCAGCAAAAAAAAAAAGTTCCTTTTTTGAAACTGGTGATATAAAGCCTTATATATGTGTCTGTCTTGAGCGTTGCTTAAGAGCAGTGAAACAATGAAGGCATTTGAAGACTATTAACACAAAATGAGCTCAGCCATTGATTTTATTTCACTTAGAGTTTTAAGATAGGTTGTATGTTTTCTCCCCCCACACACATATTTAAGGTTCATGAAACAAGTTTGCAAATAGTTTGGTTTGAATCCTAAGAAAATAAATATTCTCAGGATGCCTTTCTGTGGCAGTTGTGCTGTTTTCCCTAACTGATCAAGCTGGGTTTGATGAGGGCAGATTCCCAATGTTAACCGAAACAGCACTTTGGCTACATCAGTGAGCAAAATCCCACACTTGTCACTCAGAAAAGCAGATTGGAAAATGCAGGATATTTTCTGTTACATCAGTTTTAGTTACCCCCACTTGCAAGTGGAAGTTGTATATAGGCATAGTGTTAGGGGACTCGTGGACTAAGTGGGTACTACAGTACAAATATGTAAATCTACTGTATTTTAACTGGGAAAACAATAATTAGCGTTAGTATCTGCCAGCTTAGGTTATGCTTATGCTAACATTTTTATAAAACACTTGAGGCATGTTTCTATGAGCCCTGATAATTTTTTTTTGCACATGTGAATTAGACATATGGGTTAATACCATTATCACAAACTACTTGTGAAAATCTATAGTAAGGAAACTGAACTGAATATGGGCAAGCAATATTGTTAATAGCATTTAAATGTATGTGGAATTTACTAACATGATGTTAAAAAAATATACAGTATCTAATTAGAGAAGAAAATCCTTCACTTCACATGCATTTTATTTTATACAGCAAGGACAGTCATTCCTCCTGTGCAGTTTATGTTGGTTGAAAGCATAAATTTTACTGATATATATACAGGTTTCTGTTCCCAGTGGTGAACACAGTTACATTTAGAAAATTGACAAAATCAATGGCAATAAACCAAAGATCAATTTAAATTTCACATTTAGCTACTTGTTTTAGAGTCTCTGGGAAATTTACAATCACGAACATGTTTTATGTTTAGAGGAAATAGATGAATACAGATGCTGTCCGTTTGTAGCAATTGTTTCCTAAATTGGTGAACTGAGGTTATGTGTATGTATAAAGACACATATAAAATTACACATATGATATAATATAGGTAACACTGTTGCTCTGCCATACCATTCTCTGCTCTCTGCAGCTTGTTTTCTAATCTGTTGAAAGTATTAGAAAATGGTCGCTAATAAGTGTTACAAAAGTAATGAATAGTAATAGCTTTAGATACCCAAGCTTTCTAAGTTGCTAATTTATTAGCCCATTCCACAATAGCTGTCACTATAAAATCAGGTCACTATAGAGGTAAGAATCTATAAATATAGTGCCTATGTCATATCCCATCATCTCCAAAAGGATCATGCTCTCTGTCTGTTTAAAGAGGTTTACATATTCCTTATAATACATGTATGATGAATTAAGCACTCTTTTCTAGGGCCCTTTAAAAGGAAGGAATTGAAAACACAATAATGATATAATTAATTACAGTCTTATTCTTGTAGAAAAATTACACCTTTTTCGATTAGTGTGAAATATAAGTGTCAAATCAGTAATAAAATCCTGATCAATAAAACAATAATAACTATGTTGTTAAAAGCAGACCTAGAAAGGTGTTCGTGGCAACATATTTTAGGGGTTAGAAACCCTTTTAAAATAAACGGATTTCATCTTTACACTATGTCATCTAAATCATTACAATGTTTGTGTATACAATTATCATCAGACGATAAATTGCAGCTATTGAATGGATTAAGTTTGAACTTTTTGACCTCATAAATCTGAGTTTGTCATAGCTTTAGCAAATGCTTGTGTAACAATCAGTTGATTACATGGCAGAGCAGCTGTATGTATGTTAACTGGAAAATATGAAAGGACCAGGGTAATTCAAAGTTCATTGGAAGAAGTTTATAAATGTCTGACAATATCGTGTTAACACATTCTCAATATACCTTTGTGGTTCTAAGTTGCTATCAGCTTTTATTCTATTTCCTCCCCTATTTTAATATGGGATTTAAAATTAATAGGAGAATAGATAAAACTAAAAAGTAAAATCTTGAATTGATTGACAGAGAATTCAATGGAACACAGGGAGTGAAATATTTTGGTAGGATCTAGTGAACCATGTTCTCAAGAAATCATCAAAAATGAACAAGAAACCAACCACGAACAAATTAGCATCTTGGAAAAAGCAGAAACACATTCTTGAAGTGGAAAGATGGCATGAAAAAGCACGAGGCATTTAAGAAAAGAGGAGCTATAATAGATTTCTGCAGGATTACTTTGATTTAAGGGTGAAATCTCACAGACAGGGATTTCTGATTTGTCTGACATTGTTCATCTGGAATAGGTGTGGACAGAAGATGAGTGAAGACCAGGAGTGTACCCCCAAATTTTTTCCCTTCAGGTTGGGAAGGCCAGTCTTTTCTCAGTGGGTACTGATAACCAAGAGCAGGGAATAGATAAAAGTAACTGGTATTACACGGTAGCACTTGTAGTTATGGGTAACGATTTTGCTATTGGATCAATTTTTCAAAAATCTTTGAATGCTTGTAGACGCAGTTTCCCGATGCACCCGCTAACTGCATCTCTATCTCTCTTCTCATAAGAAAAGAAAAGAAGCAACCACATGTTTGAATACTTGCTATATGTAAAATCAAGCTCATGTTATTGGGTTTTATCAACCGTTTTGTAGGCTGGCAATAATTTAAGAAATCAGTTCAAAGATTATGGTAACATATCTGGATGATCATCAAAATCATACTAGTACTAGACAGGTTGGACTGATTTTGGCCAAAATATTCTACTGTAACAAAACAATTAAATCTCTATGCTCATTTGGGTCTAAATTGATTATTCTACTGTAACAAAACAATTAAATCTCTATGCTCATTTGGGTCTAAATTGATAAGTGATTTTGACCATTTTAACAATGTCTTAATTTTTGATATAAAAATACAGTTATTTAGTATTTTTAAAAAGACTTACATAATTTTTCAAGGGCAAATTTAGCTTACTTTCATTTTAATATGTTTTAAGAAGAATCTCATATCTAAATCAAACGTTCCTGCAGTAAAATATTTAATTAAAGCCAAAAGATATTTCTTTTCATGTTTTCATTTAGGCATTAAATTATTTAGTTTTGGCTGCCACATGAAAATGTTTTTGTCCTTAATTTCTTCGCTGACTAATGTAATGTAAAAAACCCCAGCTCTTTGAATAAGAAGAGACATGTTCACAGAGTGCACACCCACCAAAAAGTATGTGTAGTGTAAGTGCATTCTGTGCTATCCACGTCTCTTCCTATTTTTGTTCAGAATGCCTTTGCAAAAAGATTTTCCCCTTTGTGAGAAATACCCTGCTTAACAAGTGTCACTTGGAATGACTATTTTTGTACGCTCCTATGAGAAATATTTGCAAGTACTGCAATCGCGCTGCTCTTTTTGAACTGGTCTGTTGTGCCCAGACTTCAGAACAGGGACTTGAAGGTTGGTGAGGGTACAGCCTTTATGTCAGAACGTGCCTTTTATTGTGAAAACCTTCAAAATCTAGCCAGGTTATACACTGACAGAAATTGCGGTTTGCACTTGAACGACAGAGACTTTGATATTTAGCAGCTAAAATTTCCATATGCTCTGTCATTGCGGAGTAAAGCGGAGTCTCTGCAGAGCAGGCGGTGCAGCTGCCCCCTCGCCGAGCAGCTGAACGCATCCTTCCCTTCGGCAGCTCCCGCCGCCAACGGCGCTGGGGTGGCCGTACCCCCAGATCGCACCAGAATATAGTCCCACAGCCGTTCCTACATTTATTTAATTTATTACTGAAATCTCAATAGTAATTAAATAATAATAATGATGCAATGTTAATAATAATGTTAATATTGAAGTTTTACTGCAGGAGTTTTCCTTTGTCGTTTAAGTATAAGGTAGGCACCTTGGATTACAGTGTTCCTACATGGCTGTCTCTTTTCTTAGTTCAAAATTTATCTGCCTTTAAATAATGAAGGCAGATTCTCAGTTTGAGGCAGATCCTTAGGATGTAAATTGTCATTACTCCAAGGAAGTCAATTAAGGGACGGTTTTCACCACTGGAGGATACTGCTCTTAGGTAACAGCACCACTCTGTATGGGAAATGTCGCTGTCAATGGTGTAGGTGGCTGTGTGAAGTACCTTGTAAAAGTACCTGGGATTAGATCGCTTGTTTGCTTAATTCTTCTTTTCACCTTCAGCCATGTGGCTATGGAGGGGTTAATTTGGAAGGCATTACAAAGTCATTTGTCTAGCTGTTGAAGTGGAAGTCTGCCTGAATTTGTGCCATTCCTTCACATTTAAAAATAACAAAAAAACCTCAAACCTGTCATAGAGATAATGTTGTGGTATCACTTGAGTTGCCAGTGAACAATAGTCTATATCATAAGAAAAAAATATACATATTTTGCCACAAGCCTCTGATCAGTAGACACTCTGCACAGAATGAGCATAGCAACTACATTATCTTTCACCCTGAGGTTAAGGTCATTGTCAAGGATTTGAGGACAAGCTTGTATTGCAGCTGCCTGCATTTAGAGCTGTCAGAGCTTAGAAAAACCTGCCTGATGGACATGTTCTTGTTTTGTATCTTTTTTTTTTTTTTTTTTTAAAAAGCCCTGCAATCCTATGGAAGATTTAATTAAGACTAGTGCAGAAATCTCTAAGAAAAGAATAGCACCTTTAAGTACCTGTAGTTGTTTTTCATTCTGCTCCTGTGAACTCCTACAACTGAATTTAGCGTAAGAGAAAACAAGTGACTAATGAACGGCATCTACTCCGCAGACTAGCGACCCATTCTTTGCTGATGCAGTGGCTGAAAGGCAGGACTCGCTCAACTTCCAGCTTCGGAGGGGCTTGTTTCACGGATATTCAGATCTCAACAAAACAGCTTGCTGAAGCCCTTCACCGTATTACAATTGGCCCCTTAATGAACAGATGAACTTTTCTTTTCACCGTTTCAAGTCTGTTATCCAAGACTAAAGGGTAGCATGGCTATTTCATTTCTGACCTGCCTAACATATAATTAGAAGGTTCCTAGAGGTACTTATAATTGAATTATGGGGTGTTTCATGAGCATTCTTGCTAGTAGGTAGGGATGTAAAAAGCAAAGCTCATCTGGAATGCATGCAGGGAAAGCGGATGATTTAGTAGGTCTGTATATTGCCTGAAATATTAGATTACAAGTATGAGTCAAAAATCTACTGGTTAAAATTTATTTTTATTAGGAAAATTATCCCAAGTCTATAGCACCAATTTCTGTGACAGTATAACTGGATACAGCTCGATTGATTTTAGTGAAGCTCTACTCATTTATACCTAACGCAGGTTAGAGAAGGGTCCAGTGAATTAGTCCCAGTCACATATTTATCAGACATGAAACATTCAGCTAATCTCTTGGAGCCCTGTAATTGGCTAACATAAAACATTACTGGATGATTAAAATTACAGTTGACTTTCAGATTTGTTGTCAAGTAGATTTGAAATGTGGGGAAATAACTTAAAGGGTCCAATTTTGTGCTCTCTCTCCAATGTTTATGGATTGATTGTCAGATGCACAGTCCTTGTAGGCTGGCAACACACAATCGCTCGCGGCAATATGCGTCCTTCACCTCCTGTGGAAACTGCTGCTCTCGGTGCATGGACAGGATTATTTAGCTAAACGTCAGTTTGGAAAATACAGGAGTATTACTAGAGAGGAAGGACAACACGTTTTGGGTATGGCCAGCGTTGTCCTATTCATCGTTGAGGTTTTGGTTTTGATGGAGGTCCCAGGTCCCCTCTTTCAAAAATGCTGCAAAGCCAAAAAATCTTCCTAATCTGTACTTTGACTATAGATCGCTAAATAACAGGCTATTTCATCCTGTCAAAGATGCCTTTGGAATGGGAACAGTTAGTGTTCAGACATCAAGAATACCTGCCAGATATCCTTGGTTTGTTTAAAACAAAACCAAAAAAACCCCAACATTTTTATCAAAATAGGAACTTGCTTTATCTGATCCAACTCCCTTTTAATATACATGCTATTTTGCACAAAAGATAAATTGGGGAAAGGACTGAACAAAACACAGAAATCAGACTGTTCCCCCTTCTGTGGCAATCTGCAGAAATGTGGGGATGAGAAGAAGGTTGAGAAGTAAAAACATTGACCTTTCCAGCTGCATAAGAGACAAAATTAAGGTTTCGGGCCATGATGTGCTGCGTGATGGAATAAGGGTCAGGGAGGCATCTATCCCATACAGCATTACCTATGGGCTGGGAGCCATTGTGATGGATATTTGTAGTCTCTTGTTTAGAAATAGACTGGTCTTAGGCTTTAATTTAGAATGTCATATTTCATGAATTTGTAAATAATAGCAAGAAATCCTTTTTATAATCTATATTAAGCTATTTGATAAGGGCAAAAAAATCTGTTTTTATGAAGCTGATAACCCTTTCAGCTACCTTCAAGTGCAACTCCAGAGGAAGAACTGGAGGGTGTTATTTTTACTGTATCTATGGTATATTCTTCACAGCAAGCTTTGTCCCACCTTACCTTTTAAACTAAGGGCATATTGATAAAGTTGACACTCCTAGTTTACTCAAATAAAGAGTATTTAAAAAATACCTGTCATCTTCAAACATAATGACCTGTGAATGTTTACTAAGGATCTTCAAATAGTTTCTGATCTGTTTCCTAACAAAGCACTGAATAATATCAATGCATGTGCCGTGCTGTACTCCAGCAGAATTAGATTAATAAGTTATATTGATCAGTTAGCGATGTAAATAGAATCTGATACCCCTTCTCCAACATCAAAAAACATAAATCTGTTTGTATTGTTCCTTTCTGGGGATCTCATTTGCTGAACGATCTTCTTGTTGACATTGACAGTTCCTCTCTCTTTGAGGTAATCAATATTTTAAACGTGAAAGAAAATGCAGACTGGGAGTTTTAGACATTTGTAACTTTGTCATCATTTTTTGTAATGATTGGGTGTTATTCATTTCAGTTTGAAGGCTCTTTGACTGTTAAAAGTATAACCTTAGGTAACCAACACCTGAGTATCAGTATAGTTGTCAAGTATGTTAATGGTAGATATGCTAACTTAATGGTAGATATGCTTACTTTGAGGTTAAAAGTCATTGTATTTCTAAAAGATATTTGGTAACAAATAGGGTATTTCACATACCTGTACAGTTTCTGACTGTAAAATATAGGTAACAGGCTGTGGGGATCACAAGCTTTCCTTTACCGAGTTACCTGTTAACGTGACTTGAAGCTGCTGTTGAAGCTCTTGCCGTACAAATCAACCACCACAGTGCTGCCTAAAGCATGAGTGGTTTTTTTAATTTGCAGCATAATGACTCTATACGTTTTGTAACTCTGAGTGATTTCATCCTTGTTCTGTGTAATTTTTCCTTTATGCAGAGGAGGTCACCATGCGAGAGATTTCTTCCCTCTTCTCCTCTTCCTCCCCAGCTGGCCCCTAGAGTACCTCACCTGTGTTATGTACAAATAGAAATAATATTCACCCCTCTCTGTTTTAATGTACGTATCTCCTTATCAGCCCAGGTGCAAGTCTTCAGCTGTATTTTCCATAAAGTATTGCAAAAGACAATATGGAGAAAAAGGCACCAAAGCAAAGTAGAAAAAGAGGATTATGAAATAGAAGTGGTCTTGCCCCATTTGCAGTGTCGAGACCCCTAATGGGGCAATACGTCCTGTTCTGGAATCTCTACTTCAAAGAGGATGGGGAATACCCATGAGATTTCCAAGCAGAGGCAGGAGAAATGCTACAGCTTCCTTAGCCCATGTTTTTGGCCACATTTGTATGTCTACAAGGCTTTCAAACTTGAAGTGGTGAGGCCGCATCTCGAGCACTGTGTTCAGTTTTGGGTGCCTCACTACCAGGAAGATGTTGAGGTGCTGGAGCGTGTCCAGAGAAGGGGAATGAAGCTGGTGAGGGGTCTGGAGAACAAGACTTATGAGGAGCGGCTGAGGGAACTGGGGGTGTTCAGCCTGGAGAAGAGGAGGCGGAGGGGAGACTATCTCACTCTCTAAAACTACCTGAAAGGAGGGTGTAGCGAGGTGGGGGTCGGTCTCTTCTCCCAAGTAACAAGTGATAAGACAAGAGGAAATGGCCTTAAGTTGTGCCAGCGGAGGTTTAGATTGGATATTAGGAAAAAACGCTTCACAGAAAGGGCTGTTAAGCATTGGAACAGGCTGCCCAGGGAAGTGGTTGAGTCACCGTCCCTGTAGGTAGGTTAACATTTGGACTTCATGACCTTAAAGGTCTTTTCCAACCTAAACGATTCTATGATTCTAAGTGGTCCTCATCAATGCAGCAAAAAACAGATACATAGGCATAATTCTTCTGGACACATAAACGTGTTATGATTTCCTTCCTATTTTTTGGCTTGTATGTGGTGGCTCCTATGGAGAGAGAATGGTTTTTAGTCACTTACCTTCAGTACTTGTCTGTGGATTACCAATATTTATGACACTTTTGGAGATCCATACTGCCAACAGTACAATCCTGCTTTGCTCATGTTTTCTCCCTTAAATTCTACCAACGTTGAAAAGCTTTCCTTTGGCATCTGAGCAAATCCACAAAATGACAATTTTAGGTTCTTATGCAAATTAGTTGTCTTCTTACTATTTCTCTTTCCTTTAAATCACTGTTAAGGAACGGATTGCTGTTTTACCATTTCCTGTTCTCATTAGAGCCTTTGTCATAAGAGTGAAATATCAGAAGCTCAGTGGCTCAGGAATACTTGAGAGGTCTGCATCCAAACCTCTTTTGCAAAGTGGACTGAGGAGGCTTTGGTTTTGTTTTTTAAAATTTTTTGTTCTTTTTTTTTGAAAGGCAATACACTAATTCATTCTTATAGCAGTCATGTTAAAAAGACGAAATATTGCCAAGAAACTATTTTCTTATAAACGTTGTAATTTATGTCTCCTCATTCCCTCTTCATTTCCCCTTTTTGCTGCAAACATCCACATGTTCCCAGTCGGAACATGCAAGTCTTCGCCTATGTCTTATTTCTTCAAATGATTCAAAATATGCACTCATTAAACATTGAGGTCCTCTATTGGGCATTTTTCTGTTTTTCTATACCTTCATAATATTTCAGTAGCTTTCAAAATGTATATTTCTGTTAGTTCTTGTGAAACTGCACCTGCAGCCACATGAATAACCACTGAAACAATCGATTCCCAAGGCTCCAGCATTGCTGTAGAGAGCCACTGACCGCCCAAAATTGCCTTGTTGGGTGAATATGTCCCAGGCAACAAAGAGGAAACCACAAGTTCTCACACAAGGCTTTCATCGGGAATGTTGTACCTTGGTGTTACCTAAGTGAAGATGTGCAATATATATCAAGAGCTTTGGAGATCAAGGTTGTGTTGTGGTATGCTTCTGATATTTTTAGGTATTAGTGGCATCTCCATTCTACCAATCTATGAAATACTATGAAATCCTTATGTTACTGTTTCTAAGACAAGTCATAAAAAGATAATAACTTTTTCAAAAGCAGAAAACTTTGCCACTGTAAATTATTTTCTGAATTAAGGGTAACATTGGTGGAGTTGAATCTATTGCATTTGCCATATTTAATAGAGAGTAGTTTTTAGAGTTACTATTTCATGACATTTCTGAAAGCATTATCATGGGATGCTCATCTAAGACTCTGAAGTCCTTATTAGGTAATTGTTATCCTTGAGTAGTACCAGTAAACTTTGCATGACCAAATATTTAAAGGTGCTTGTAGTGTAGAAGGTTGCTTCTGCAGAAGGTTCTGCTTCAAGCAGAATGACTGCTTGAAGATTTAATTCAATGCAATTCAACATTATTTGAATGTTTGGTGTATGGGTGACTGTGAACATGTGTGCAAGCGGCGATGTATTTATAAGGTGCAGGGAGTCAACTCGTTGCTCAAAAAAGTGAGCATATCGAGTTTTGGAGATGGTGTTGAGGAATTGATCATCAAGGGGTGGTTTATTGCGGCTGCATGCACTAAGAAAAGTGATGTCCTTTTATTTGGCAAAGAAATTTGGAAGACCATAAGGTGCCTCTCAGATGCATCAAACTGGACACTCATAATCTCAAGTTTTTAATATCTTGACTGTGATATTTGCAGTGACCTAAGCTGACACCAGTATCACTTCACTGACTGCAGCAGCCATACAAAGCAATGAAGTTGCTTCATTCGTTTTACTAATTCTTTTAATTTCCATGAGAGCTCTTTTTAGCCTTGTAGACATTGGACATGCCTTTCAGTCACGCTGTACGGTTTCACTGGTTCTTAATTAAGCCTATAGTCTTTTCAATGTCTGTAATATTAGTTTACTGTTACAGTCAGTCCAGCAAGCAAACTGCATTTCCCTCTTTCTGCGAGTGTTTGCCGTTCTGTGTTTTTCCAGTGTTCCCATCTCTAGCTTACATTTCTCTTCACTTCTCGTTTCTTTATTTAAGAAATTGCTATCCTTTCCGTTTTCCACTGACTGCCTTTCTCCTTATTATTTCTTTCTGGCTGAGTGCATTTACCTGCCAGCTGCTTCCCTTTGAATTTTTTCAACTTCCTTTGTATTCTTTCTCCACCCATCAACCAGTATAATGATATATCCTGTTGCAGCAAATGTGTCTGATCCCATGCACAGTAGTTAATCCATGAATTTCCTTAACGTTTTTCTCATGTACGATTTGCTCTGCACATGCCACTGTAAAATTGTATTTTAATTTGTTAAAACCTCTGATAGTTATTAATATTTATATCAAATCAAGTTAAATGAATATGTTTCTCAAATCAAAGCCTGTATATAGAAGGAGATTGTAAAGACTATCATTGCGTCTTGTTGAAGGCTCGCAGAAAGTTTTCAGCCATCTCAAAGAAAGCATCAGTATTCATTTTCAACGCTGAGCCTTATGAATCCTTATGTTTATAACACTCCTCAACTGGAATAAATCTTCCAGCTGATTATCACAGCATTTGGCACAGTGCCACAAGCAGTTCTGGGAACAGTATTCAATCAATGTGTAAACTAGTGAAATGCCAGGAACTTTTGAAAGACCGTGAAGGATGATTAGTTAGTAAAGAATAAACAATGTTCGAATGTTGAGTATAGCTACCAGCTAACGCAGGGGTGAGAAGAATTTTCCATGATTTAAAATGAATATATAACTTATATTTTAGGCAGGTATTTATATTTTGTTATCTCACACTCCAACATTTATTTAATTGAAGCCAGGTATACAGGGTAAGACTTTAAAAGAAATAAACACTATGGTTATACTGTAACATGTTTGTATTATCAACCATTAACTCGCTCTTTATTTATAGTTAAATAGGAAACTAATGGAATATAAAAAAATGAAAGATGAACAAAACCATAAAAAAAAATCTTTAAGAACTAGCATAATAAAAAAAATCCCTTTTAGTCTTACTGGAATAGTCACGCTCTAGATTGTTGCCATTTATACTAAGTGTTGGTGCTTGATTTTATCCTTATAATGCGAATGCATCCTTTCTAACTTAATATCGCTTGTAATATTGAGGAAGAGGATTTTTTTTTTTTCTGTCTGTGTATGTTTGAAAGAATCTAGTGTTCAAGCAGTAATAGACTTCTGAATTCCCCTCAGAATTTAGTGCTCTTCTGAAGTGCTCACCTAAATCCCAAATACCAAAATAATCCTCGAGTCCCAGAGGACAGTTAGTCCTATATGCTTATATGCTAAAGTTCTGATTTCCACAGCTTCCAGCTTATGTGCAGTGATGCCTTTCAGTTAGGTATGCCTATTCCAGTGTTGATGGGATCCATGGGGGTTAATTAAGGATAGTTTATAACCTTAAGGAGATCTTAAATTTTCCCTTAAATATAATACCCAGTCTTGTATGCAGAGCTCAACAGCGGAGATATGTAACCCCTGTCTCAGAGCAGCATTTCTCTGTATAAGCTATTTTTCACATGATGCACCAAACTTTGGCTCCCTGTTTCCTAACCAGGCACATCAAGAGCTAGGTGGAAAATCGAAACCCGAAGTGTTTTTATGTTATTTGAAAGAGCTACGTTAAGTCGGCAAAGTACGTGCTGACAGCCTCTCAGACACACTGTGGTAGCACAGAGTCAGTCTGTTGCTGCATCCTGCCTACTGTTTGGTGCATAAAAATAATATCTGCCTCGCGTGTGACAAGAAGGTGTCAGGATATTCTCTTGGTGAGGCTGGAGACCGGAGATGTCTATATGCTTCATGCTATATCGTTACATTTATAGACAACTGTTAAACATAATACATCTGAACTCTGCCACGCTACAGGAAAAAATATGTAGGCTTGCATTCCTCTCACAATAGCATTTAGTTCTTTAAGTCCAAAAACTGCACAGGGTCATGTGCTGGGTTTATTAGATCTCATAGTTTTATACTTCTATACCCAAAAGTTCAGGTCAGCTGTGCGGCTTTTCCCATGATCTCATTATGTGTGTCAGCAATTGCCATGCATACAAAAGTGAAATCTTCGAAAAATATTTGGATAATAGAAGAGTTCAAGTTTTCTATTCTCAGGCAGAATTTGTAGTCATCTTTTGAGCAGAGCTTTACAGTAGTTACTCTATATTCCAAGTGGGAATAAATACATGTTTTCTAAGGACAAGAGTAATATTATGACAGAAAACATAATAAAACATTGAATTGGCAAGATGCAACAAAATAGGGGTAAAAAGAGGACTGTTCAGTCTGGTTTGAAATCTCTAATTTAATATACGGCTGTGTAGAGATGTTACAAAAATAAGAAACTAATGTAAATTACAAGTGTGCAATGTACACAAAACTGATGCCCTCCAACAAATAAGATGTTTTGCCATGTGTATCCCTCTTTGAAACATCTGCCTTTATTATTTATACACAGAAGCACTGTATCTCACTTCTTTCTTTAAACTAAGTCTTCGTGCATTTAGGATTTGTGCTGTAATACATTATTGAGACATTACAATGAGATGAGAGAATGGAGAACACAAAAGCGATGGG
The DNA here is from genome assembly GCF_000708025.1 of Charadrius vociferus. Classification (NCBI taxonomy): domain Eukaryota; kingdom Metazoa; phylum Chordata; class Aves; order Charadriiformes; family Charadriidae; genus Charadrius; species Charadrius vociferus. The sequence continues at coordinate 1,883,360 of NW_009648041.1, read as the reverse complement.
GTGTGTGTACAGGGATGAGGGACAAATGGCAGCAGGGAAACCAGACTTAGAAACAACAACAATAATTGTATTTTAAGATACTTTAGTGTATACCTTTAACACCAGATTTTCTTTCTAATGAATTTGACTTATTTAATCTATAAAGAAGGTTAAAAGTGGTATCTTTGTTGAATAGCTACTGTATATCTAATCCTTGGAGGTTTTTTCCCCTCATGATGTGGAAATGGTTTCAATCCCTTTTAATATTCATTTAATGTCAGTGCAATATATATGGCCACCTTACTTACTGCATTAGTAAAAAATGTGCTTATGTGCTATGATTCTCTTATGATAGAAACATAAAATCTCAGAAGGATCAAAGTCCACCAACATTCACCCTCCTGCAACAGCAGGAAATTGATCATGCGAGAGATGCTCACCTAATGCTAACATATTATTATTATTTATTATAGCACTAACAGTGTGCTAGGTGCATTAGACGCCAGTATGAAGATGAGGTCCTTGTCCTGGAGTGGCTTCAATCTCCGGGGTGATCTTGCAAACACTTAACTATATGACTAACTATATGAGTAACTATATACGCATGAAATCTTTCTGGCTCACATATTTAAGTGATTTTTTTTCTTACGTACAAGACATTCCTGCAGGGTCCGCAGCACTAATTAAACTTAACATTTCTCCTCTGCATCAGAGAATGTGTGCATACATAAAGGGGAAATGATCAAACTCTTCCAGTGCCTTACGATTTAAAAAAATTTATTAAAAAAACCCAGCCCTTTTCAATATGTCCCTCTTATTTCCCTACACTGTATTTCCCACTTAATATTTTACAGCCAGAAAAAGCTATATTTTGTTATGCAGTTTTATTAAAACAAAGATCTTACTGACCACAGTGAAATTCCCGACGGGCACTGCTGTTGGACCATAGTCTACAGAGGCAGTTATGTAAACCACCTCAGAAAAAGGACATACATTATACTCTGTCATGTATATGTTAGGGTTATTCAAATGGCAAATTCTGGTCTAAATCCAAACTAAAACAAGTTTTGCCCGGACCTCCCTGAGACCTCACTCTTTTAACCCCTCTGTGTTTGCGCACTCGCTTCCAATGTATCAAGGAGAACTTGCAGAGCATCACCAGCATTTCTGGCTGTGATGCTGAGGTCTAGCAGGGCAGAAGGTGGCATCATGTTGTCTGCAGTTAAATTATCAGAAGATATCAGCAGATGACTTCGCTTCTCACTAAAATTATTCAGCAGATTTCAGGACGAGTGTGGCAGTTCTGTTAATTTGCATTGCCTAAAAACCTATGGGTTTGTTGTATGTTGTTAGATGTCGTAATAGCTTTCGTTTGTGAAACATCTTTTTTTCACAAGTCTCAAAGATGTTAGCAAATATGAATAACTTAAATCTCTCAGGCTTGGATGTATGAAGCTTAGAGATTTCCAATCCCTTTTCAGGTGCTGATGAGAGAGGGATGTAAATCACTCTTATTCATTCCTTTTTGCTTCAGCTTTGGATACGTCTCTTCCTGGGTTTTCAATTGGTTAGTCACAACGCAGGCCAGTCAATAGGTCGATGCCGTGGGACTGATGGACCAGGCCAGCTTTCTTGATTCCAAGCCACCAGCCACTGCTCTGTTTCTCACATATCTGATCCAGGCTCTTTATCATGATGAGAGCCTGACAACAGAGTCCTGGCTGTGGACATCAGGGCTCTGAAATGGACTTCTACTTCCTACATGATCCGCAATCAAAACCTCTTGTCACCCAAGTTATGTTTCTTGTATTTAAAAACAAACAAAAAATAAATAGGAAAACACAACAAACTAACAACATGCAAAAAACATTGATAATGAGGACAAGTTTATAATTACTAAATGCCAAGGGAGAAATCAAAGCTGTGTTCTTCAAACAGGATATTATTTTGTAATTAAAAAGAACTTCAAAAGAAAAAAACTAAAGACATGATCATTATAATGTGCATTAAGTGCAGTTGAAACACCATTTGAGTAAAATAATGCTTGGTAGCAGGGAGGAGAATTTGGAGGGAAGAAAAAATTAAAACAATTCAGAGCTAAAAGAACCAAGTCCAATTATATTTAGAGAATTATCTTTTCTTAATATCAGTGTTACAAAATTACTCTCTGCATTATTTATTCTACAAGTCTTAATTAATAAATATTAGGTGACTGATTCTTGCAGAAGAACAAGCGCTTGGTGGAACATGTTCTGAGTCAGTTTGGTTTGTACTTATCATAAAAATGAAAACTACTGGAGCATAAAGAACTTACAAAAAGGAGGCATTACTGTGGATTTAGTGCAGTTGGTGTTTGATACACTGAGTTGTATTCATCACATATACTGTGTCAAGACTTTGCTTACAATGCATCGGATCATATTACAGGCCATAAGCGAGCACGATATTTAAATTGAATGATGCATTTGGTGTCATTCTGAGTTAATTCTTATATAATAAAGTATAAAAAAAAAAAAGCAAGTAGCATCCATTTCCACATAATCTCTCTTTAAACTTATCTGTATTTAACTGTATTTTTCTCATCAGCTTAAAAAAAGCATGTACAACTGAGAAGCCAACAAATTTAAAAAGGATATTACAAAGACATTTAGTGAGAACATGCTCTTTACTTGCTTTTTGATGGCTATAATGTTTAAGCACATCACAAACACAAATGGGTTTATTATACATCTTCCTGAGACCAGGAAGAATTAGTAATATTCCCATTTACAGACAGTGACCGAAGAAATACTGTGCGGTTTGGTGACATACCTGTACCATGCAGGGAATCTGTGGTGCAGCTGAAAACAGGCTCAGATTTCTTTTACTATTTTAACTGCCACTCTTAAAATTTTTAATTGGTCTTTGTCTGCTGCTAAGGAACATTTTTTTCCCCTCTTAAACCTATTTATCCATCTAGACGTTGTAGCTGTGAGTGCCAGTGTACAAATCCAGACTCCTCTTTGGTATTTAGAAGATAGGGAGATGTAAGTGCTGATTGTGAAGCTCTGGGATCAGCAGAGTTGTGTTGTGCCTGTTGGAGGGTTCCCTGCACACGACAGGAGCTTTTTTGCTCTTCACTAAGACCATCGCTTTACCCTCCTTTTCCATGGCATAGCCCACCTTCTTGGGGTCACCCAACCAGCACCGAGAGGAAGAGTGCTTGGAACATGTCCCATACTTTCCTTGAACAGAGAAAGTACATTTTGATTTATTCTGCAGGATGAGTAGTTCCCAGGAAAAAAACTTCTTATTAAACGTTTCATAGGTAAAATAAGAATCCATGTATAGTTTAAGCTGTTGGTTGCCAGCCCCCTGCAGGTATATGCCTCTTCTGCTTGAAAGAATGACCTAAAATATCTCTTTTTTCAAAGTTTTAACAGTATGTATTCTCATTAAAGGGTCTTTTTGTCAAGAATTCTGACCCCCCCCCCCCATGCCTTTATGTAGACTATATTCTCCTAAATCACCAACATGGACCTCAGTAACTTGCTAGGTGTTGAGGTATGGAAAGGAGATTCAATTACGTACATTTGCAATTTTGGCCAAAGTTTACTTTTACCCCCACGCACTTCAAGACACCAGCAGGCTGCCCTTGGTTTTGGAGCTTCTAGTTTTCAAGGCTCTCACCTTGCAAATCTCTGCGTTATGTGCTTTATTTCTTAAGTGTATACAGACCACAGTCAAAGCATGGGCATATGTGTGCGTGGGACTAGGTTGTCGTCTGGCAGATGGTGTCATGGTACCTAGTTTTCTTCAGAAGTCAACTGAAGCCTTCCATAATTTCATGGAGATAAGTAGGAAAGCAATTTCTGAATGCATTACAAAGTGTTATTCACTCAGAATCGCTTAGAGGGAATAACCACCGTAGCATATAGAGAACTGTGGCTAACCTACACGCTCTGTTGCTGTGTATGTGAAAGTTGAATGCCAGAGTTTGTCTCTTTATTTAACATTTTGCATGCAAAAGAACAAGGTATTATAGCATCAAGACAAATAGCTTCCATAAAAGGAAAGCGCATACATCAAAATCATAGAGAATAGCCCTGAGTCTTGAATCTTGATATAACTGTTAGCTCATTAACATGAAACTTGGCGGGTTTCGTGTGTCCCAAAATGTCCTTATCTCTGCAGAGCTCTGTGCTGATTGCTGAAGGTGATTTTGAGACAAAACACTTGCATAGCGGTACGATACAATTTGTCTTTGTGTCAGAGGGAACTGTTTAAATGACTGGAGGTAAGTCAGCGGAATAGTATAAGCACATGTTTGCCCATAGTCTTACCTGAAGATATAGTTGAGCTTGTATTACAAAGAATTCAGCTGTATAAATACCTCGTGCCATCTGTGTATGGCAGGGGAATTGAGCCAGTAGAAGCTCAAGACCTGTGTCAGTGTTCTCACAGAAGGACTGTTTATGAACAGATGTTATGTGGTGTTTTTCACAGAAAATGGGCTCTGGAGAGAGAAAATGTCTATCAATTACTGAGGTATTATGTATAACAGCAATTTTTAACCTTGAGAATGATACTTTAAAGTTCTCTGTGAAATATTCAGCACCGTGACCACTTCCTTTGTGCAAAGTAACATACGCCCTTGCATATTGCTCAAATTCTTTTTAATATTGCATTTTAAGTTCTTTTGGAGAAAATATATGGGATATTGGAGAACTCATTATTCCCCTGGAAAAAAAAAAACAAACAACCAAACCAATGTATCCTGAATGGTAAACTTTTTCTATTTGCTGTTCTCAAAATCAAGCTGGGTTTTCAAGAATGGGTGCTTGCATGCCGAGTTTTGTGTTTTCCAGACCTATCTAATGAATATGTGAATTCAAAAACTAATTTACTAAACAAACTATATACATTAAAGGAATGGGGAAAAATATATATTCTGGGCTAGCGTCTGTCCAAACCTTGGTAATTAACACTAATTTCAGTAGGGCATTTGGAAGACTGAGGTCTTAATCTTAGTGAATAAAGATGAATTTCCTTGAAACCGTAAAATCAGGCAGCATTCTGTGCAATTCAGTAATTATTATATAAATGTATTTATTTAAGAGATTGCCAATGCTAGTTCTGTTAGAGTAGTCATATCTTACTCTCCATTTTTATCCCTTCTGTAAAATTTTCAACTTCAGTGGACCTTTGAACTTGAGCTTTCCACTGTACGGTGTTAAAAGTGGAGCCCCCAGTTACCGCTAACAATTACGGCTATCAATGTTGTACTGTGTTTTACCAATCTGCTCTTGCTTCAGGAGACTAACTATATCTTGCAAAAATGCACTGTTATTAAATAGTCTCACATGGGATGTCTATGTGTCGGAAGACCCTTACATGACCTGTGGACAGACACCGTGTTTTGCATAATATATATACTTTCATTTTCCTCTAGCTTTCTTATTATTTATTCAATAAATCCTTTTTTCTTGCTGACAGCAGTTGTATTTATAAAGCTAAATCCAACACAGCAAAATGTTCATCACTTTATAAACTAAACGCTAATGTTTTATTTATGTGCAATGAACAGAGAAAAAAAGAACTGAATTGATGTTTACCTAACAAGCTGCAAAAAAGTGCAGTAACATAATAGTGAAGTTCATAAGCATTCTGGCTTGTAATTTTTGGTGTCAACATTTGAATTGCAGAAAGAGCTTATGCAGACATAGCACGTATACAAGTGCAGTTTAGATCTACATCTATAAAAATAACATCTGTTTAAGCATACATTACATTTAAAAATAACTGTACAGTGATCAGCTGGTTAAGTACAGTTAACCAGATGCCGTTTTAAAGTGCCAGATGGAACAATGAAACTAAGATTGAAAATTAAAAAATACTGTGAAAGGTCAAATCAATTAAGCAACCTGTTTTGTTGGCATGTAACAGTTAAAAGTAAGTTTAAACTACTTAAGGAGTGAGCAATGTGAAGATGAAGCAGTTAATTTTTAACTTGTTATTTAGAAGAGGGAAAGATAAAATGCCTGCTGTAGTTCCAGGGTGCCTCGGCAAGTCTTGGGGGATACCGGGAAAATAGACACAGTTAAGTAATGTTTGCTCTGTTTTGCTTTCAATTTAAAATAAATAATATCTTTCAGGCTTTTAAGTAACATCTTTTGTGGCAGTCTGAGATCATGCAACACATATGCAAACATCTCTTTCTCCTCTCCTGTGACTAGTGGGGGACTCCTTGCCCGAATCAGCTCTCTGAGCTTGCTCTGCAGCGGTGGGGATGGTGCCCAGAGGGGACAGGGATGGGCTCCGGCACCCACTGATGCCAGGGGATGCCATGGGAAACAGCCGTCCCCTGCACCTGGGCTCTGTAAGCACCGTTTATTTCTGGGAACTAAACCCACCTGCGTCAGGAACAACATCCGATAAGAGGTGTAACAGGCAGTTTTAGAAACAGGCGTGCCACTGTGCTTCTATGAATCAATGACAAACATTTGTTAAAATTGCACCCAATAATAAGCCGCCGAAAGGTAGATACGGGGAAAAGAGATCTCATCATCCTAACCACTTTTAAGCACAAGGGGAAGAATAACATCTTTGAAAGATCAGTGAGCTGATGCATTTTTTTCTTCAGTCCTAGCCAGTGTAAAATTCACAATCTGAATTTAAATGTTGGGCAATGGGACAGTGGTATCCTTGCTTTGGTCAGAAAGGTGTGATGATACCTGCAGGTATGCTGGCAAGCAAGGCAGCACTCATGGCCAACGAGAGAGAAAGTGTTGATTTTCCCATGGAGATGACCGCTGCTACTTTTTGGTTTTGGTTTTTTTTTTCCCCCTAGCGGTAACTGATTCTCCAATTGCTACAACTCAGAATCCCTGTAACACAAGTATATTGCTGGATAATCCTCCAGCAACAGTGCAGAAACCAGTGACATCAGGAACTGTTTTGGAAAGAGGGGTTAGGCACCAAATCTGGGAGAGCCGCGGGGCTCCGGGTCAGAGGGAGATGCTCCGCCGCTTTGGGGAAGAAGAGCCCCCGCAGCAACAGCGGTGCCATCCATCAATGATCCGAACACAGCCGCTAACTAGAAAGGGAATTTTTCCTGAATGAGTGAAGAGCTATTTTCAACCTAGGAACTTGATGTTGTTCCTTTGTTTTAGTAACTTTGTTTATATCTGGTTGGCGAGGGGAGGAGGGCAGAGCGCCGGGGCACATTGCTCCTTCCTGACACCTCCTCTCTCGCTCCCACAGTTCCCAGTAACAGAGCAGCTGTACCTCTCTCGCGTGCGCAGCCAACTGTTTAGACCAAGAACACAATGAAAAGATTCTGCGGCTGTTAAAATAAATAGCTTCCCGGTAGGGGGTGGAATAGTATGGCTGTGCCTAGGAACTTTGTGTACCCTGCTTTCAGAAAGTACTGGGATAGGACACGCTATGGGGAGAGAGGAAACAAGCCTGGCTTCTGCACTTGGCTCGCTTTTCCTCCTCACACTGAGAATAGTTACCCTACAGATCACTGGTCCTGTTGGATTCCCTTTCATGGAAATATTTTGCGTTCCTGCTGGTTCAGTGGCTGATGTTCAATTATTTTATTATTTTTTTTTTTCTTTCCAAACAGTTTCTCTTCGTTGACAGCATAAAGCAAACATTTGGGCTTGCCGTAAATAGAGAACATACCAGACCAGTGGCAGGTAGCTTGTGATTTTTAAGTGGGTTGCCAACCGAAGTTTGTAAATCTGGGAAATCGAATCATTATATTTAACAGACAAATGTGTATAATATAAAATCAGTGAAAAGATAACATAATAAGTACTTTGACTATTATCTGGGGGCCTAATTAGACTGGTGGAATCACTGTAGTCAGTGAAATTAGAGTTATACAACTGGGGGGAAGGGAAATCCAACCCTTTGGCTGAATGAACGTTAATGGAACCCCGTTGACATTTGCTGTCCCAGGTATTCAGCAGCTGTTCCTTTCCTTTGCAGAAAACAGGGCTTCGCTCTTGCCAGACCATATTTTCCTTAATTTAACCCCCTGGCAGAGGAAGCAGTGGAGAGACAAGAGGGGCTAATCCCTGCTTGAAGCCCAGACTGTTTCAACAGGCGTCCTCCCATCCTCACTGCTGTTTCCCTCTGGTCTCCTGAGGTGGTACCTTGGAGGGGGATGGAGCTTTATGTTAAAATGGGAAACACACAGCTCTGCCAAACTCTGCACTCTGCTCACACGAGCGGGTGCTGGGAAGCCACTGGCCTTCAAGAAAGCCAAGGCTGTGCTCCCCACTTCACTCACCCCACCACCCCGGGGACCAAGAGACGCCGCCCCGGTAAGCAGAGGCTCTGGGGCAATGCTGCTGCCCCAGGACTGTGGGTCCCCACAGCCAGACCATGCACAAGATGTCAGGGGGATGTGTGGACTAGGATCGGTGGCCTGAAATAGGCTGATGGAAAGGCTGGAAGGTATGGGAGTGACCAGAGAACAGCAGCGTAAATTTTATGTGTTGGGCCGGTGGCTCTTTTTGGGACGTGAGTCATTTAGCCTGAGCAAACGCTTTCCCTGATGAAGGAAATAATTTTCAAGGAAGATCTTTTGATTGAATTTTGCCGTCACGCTTAGATGCAGATGAGATGTCTGTGCTTGCAAGGCACAGTGCATCATTAGCTGAGGGAACTCACGTTGGTAGAAGAACATTTTGGCAGCTGAAAGTAGAGCCGGGGCACTTCTTCCTCTGGGACCTGGGAAGTCAGAAAGCTGGAGCCTGTGGAGGGGGTGAGACAGGAGATCTACCTGGTTGCAGGCTGCTTGCTGGTGTTTCTGTATCCCACTATACACCCAGTGCCTGGTCAGCCTTCCTCGTTACTCTTCTCCCCAGTGCTCTCCTAACCTGTAGCTAAACCACCCTTGGCAAGTCTTCCTTCCCTTGTGAGGACGGTAGCTTCCCTGTCAAGTTCTTGAGCATTTGTTTGTGCAGTGAAATCTGTGATGCTCTAAATCTCCATGTGCATCAGCTGGCGTGCTCTGACATTTGGAGAGCCGCACATTCGTTGTGTGCCAGACACACAACGAGAAGCCCCAGCACAGATGTAGCTGGACCCCAGGTTCATCTCCGAAGGTAGGGGAGGGATGCGCTGTGGGTCAGCGAGTGACCTGGAGGCTTTTTGTGGGGGAGGGAGGACTGGAAGGGAGCAGCGACTAGCCAGCTGGCTGATTGCACCGAAACCAGGACAAACAGTTGAATATCATTTTCTTCTGAATTCCTAAAGTACCGGGACATCTGGCTACCTGAAACACATCAACAAATAGGTCAGCAAAGATTGCAGAAGCATGCCTTGCACTGCAGCACCGTGACGAGAGCAAGAGGGGACCCTGCCAAAAAAAGTCTTCCTTTTTTTTTTGCACTAATATTTTCTTCTAAAATCCTCTGTAGGCTTTTTTAACTGAAATCACTGGAAAATGTGTTAGGCTGGGGATCTTTAATTAAAAAAAAAACAAACAACACACCACAAGATAGTCAGGGGAAGTGTATTTCTGGGCTGGAAGCAGGAGATGGGCACCACGGGCATGTCTCTGTGCGCTCCCACCAGCGGTTTTCGGGGCACCTGCGCCTCGGTGTCCCCTACATGTGTGTTGCCTGGTCCACCGTCACGAGGGGAGGGACCTCCTCCCTCATTTTCCCATGCCTTCCCTTACACCAGTGCAAATGAGTAGAAAATGCTGCTGTCCTTATTTGGGAGCATTGTGCAGTTTTTGTGTAGTCCCAACAGTGACAAGAGATGGAAGGCGGGAGGGAACTGCGCCCAGAGACTATTCAGCTGTTTCTTATTTCTGCGGTGTGGCCAGTCCTTTATAGAAGACCCCAAATTTGCCAAGAGTAATGCACATGGTTCATTTCTCCTTAAGCACAAGTATAATCCTCACAGGATAGGATTGCTCCTTGTGGCAAGGAACACCCAAAATGACCCTGTAAATATCCCTATTTTAAAATGCGGTGGTCCGATTTCTCTTTTACACCACTAGTAACCCTTCTAAGCCTGTTTCACCCCAAATTATATTTGCAGATGTATTGCAGATCCTCTCCCTGATGAGGGTAATGTATAGGAGCTGAGGTAAATGATGCCACTGTTTATCCACCATTTTGGAGACTTTTAAAAAAATTCTTTTTAGAGCCTGAGAGGTCCTTGTGTAACTTTTCTCCCCTAACAAAATGCAGAGGAACCAGTCGATCACAATAAATAAAATTCTTATTATAAAAGTAAAATATGAATAACGAAACCAAATAAAATCCAAATATTGTTAGTGTTTATACCATATGAATTCTGGGGCACTGGGCTATGGCTTTTTTTTGGTCTTTCTTTTGCTAAATCAACATTAGCTAACAACACACCTCATCTTGACTGCTCTGTGTTATTTCCTGCCTCCCTGCCTTTCCTGTCTAAATCTCACTCTCTGCTGAAGCAGCTAAATTTGCTGCAAATGAGGAATATTTTGGGACATGAATTTTCTTACAAAACATGGGGAGAAATCTAATGCTGTAAGCAAACAGCACTCTAATTAATGCAAATCCAGGCTATTGAAGGCTTTTGTAGGTTGCTGTTATCAAAAAAAGAGATCAAGAAATTGATGATGAACCCAGTACTGGCATGTATAATAAATACTGACCACAAACATTTTTGGGAACGCTACCGGAGCAGACGTGAGTTCAGAAATTCTGGTCCTGGAACATATGGGTTTTAATAAACAGACTTCTGTTCCAGCTCCTCAGTTGTTTGGGGTTTTTTTTTCCCTTCTTTTTTTTTTTTTTTTTTACTGTACTTGCTTAATTTTATGTGGCTGTGTATGATTCCATTATTAATTAATCTACAAGTATTTGGCATTGCTTCATCTTCGAGGTTTTCTTTAATTTGCAAATGTGCTGTTTTAGTTTGAGCAGGACTTGTGTAGCTAATGTTAGAATGGAAACATATTTAACCCTCTGCTTCATTTGATTCCTATCGTCTCCTTTTCTCCTTCGAAGAGAAGTAGCTGACTTTATGTGTGTGTGTGCACGTGCACACGTGCATGTGTGTATTATTAGCTGTGCTGTCATTTTTAATCCTTTTCTTTCAATCATCATTTTTCCTCAGACATGAAATATTTCAGTCTAACACACTGTACAGACTGTTCGCGGTGAAACACTAGTAGCATTTTCAAAATCTAAACCAGAGGAGTACCATGAGGATAGAACAAAAGAAATTAAAACACTAGATATGCCACAGTTGTCTTATGCAGCTGTTAGAAATTTAATTATTTTATCTCATAGAATAATGTGCCCTTCAGAAATCATTTTGGACTAGATGTTTCAAACCAATGATCTGTAGTTAATTATCTTTAATAACTGTTGCACATTATGGTTAGATCTATGTTTTTGCTAAACCAATTAATAATATCTTCATTAGTATAAAGACAAGGTAGCTGGATCCTTTCATTTTTCACATTGAAAGAGTAGATATTTTAAACACTGTAATTTACTTTAGCCATACATTCCCGATGATATGACTAATTAATGAAACTTCAAAGACATATAACTTCCAAAAGCTACTTATTTAAAGTCATTGTTGAGCACTTAATGACATTATGTTGGGGCATTGCAGAAACCATCACTGCCTGAGTGTTGAATTTGCTAAACCTTTTTATGCTACCGAACGGAAAGAAGCTTGAGTTATATTGAAAAGCAAATTGAGCCAATATTTCTTCATGTTCAAAAAAACCCCACCCAAACCTGTTGATTACAAGAGGATCTATCAAAAGTTGATGATCTTCTTTCTGCTTACAAGTTGTGGCTGTCAGTTTGACTTATTCATGCAAGTCTGTGTGGAAAACGCTGGAAAAAGAGCAAAGCAAATATTCTATATTTTGTGGGTTGGCTGTATTAATTTTGTTCAGAATCATTAGTTTTCTAAATATTCTTTTTACATCTGATTTTTTTTCTCTTTTTTTCATGTCCATAACTCGCTTTTGGAGCTGGCTAATAACTGTCATGTCGTTTTAGCTTGCTACCTGACAAAAAATTGACCTTGAGTACAATATTAAATACATAAGTGATTGCCTTGGTATTAACAGTGCTGCTGATTGCACAGAAAATAAAGTTGGAAGTTACGGGGCCAAATTTTTTAGGACTCCTGTTTAGGCATGTGAGCTGATGAAAAGATTCTCCAGAAGAGAATCTCCTGCAAAATTTCCCTGATCTTGAGGTAAACTGAATGTAAAAAAAGATGCATGCTGGTTTTCATCTTATATGTATTTTCATACAATCTTCAAATATCGTGCTGCCATCAGGGAAGGCTTTCTGAATCTTAAAAGAGCATTGTATATACAGCCCTCCAAGAACTAGTATTTCCCACCATGGAGAACCGTACACCAGGAATCAACTAAAAAAAAAAAAAAATTACATCTAAGAGAATAAAACAGTGCAGTCAACTGTACACGGGGCTGGAAGGCCAGGAGAGAAGTGTTAACAGCCAGTTGTGACAGCTACGAAATAATTATCCGAGCGGTGAGCACCTGGTCCTTCAGCTGCTGAGTTTCCCACAGGAGTCATCTCTTCGGTCCTGGTGCAGATAGGAAAGAGGGTGAACGCATTTGGTCGGGATTACGCTTAACCGGTAGCAGAGATGGGGTTCGTGGTCCATGTCTGTGCTGGGCTTCTGCTAGTGGAGCTCGGGGCTGCCGAGCCCAGTTCTCATGTAAACGCTCTTTCTATCGAGGAGGTGAAAGGTGTGGGTTGTCTTAACACAGATCTGGTAGCCTTGGTGGGGTTTGGGGTTTGTAGAAATGCATCAAAGAAAGGAGGGAGCTTTGTAATGAGTTAACTGAAACATTTTTGTGGCGTTAGCCATGCAATTTGTTGACTGATGTTTCAAATATAGGTTAACCTCCTGCAATGTAATCAATCACTCCGCTTAACCTGAGTGATTGATATTTAGTGATAATATTAATACATAATAAAAGGAAAAAGAGCAAGAGGGCTAAAAAAAAACCCCAAACCAGCTTTCCACACTATATTTCTTTTTTCTTTGCATGCTTACTGAATTAAAAAAAAACCTGTATTTGAGACTCTGCAGGGGCAAAGTCTATAGTGGCTTTCTTGAAATGACCAGTTCAAACCAACTTGGGGGAACTTGGCAGGCAAACCATCAAAAAGACTATTTTCTAATAGGAACTGTATTTTGACAACTTGTTAACTCAGATATTGCTGGAAAGCGATGGCATTTTTCTCAGATGCCAGCACTTCTGCAAAGTTGTTTTCCAGCCCTTAAACCGTGCCATCTTAAAATTTCTGCGTATTTGTGGCAGACTCTTTGAAGCTGTTGTTATTAATACTCCAGGAAAATTATTTTCCTCTAAATTATTATTATCATTTTTTAATTCTGTACGGATATTTTTCTTCAGTTAGTCTGAAACTACTGAAATAGGGAAACATTAGGCTATTTGTAAATTATATGTGTATTTGAGGAAAAACTTAACAGTAAAATTACATTTCTGGAACTGAACTTAATGGAATATTTTAGGCTTAAAATTTTGCCTACATTTTCATCTTGACTTTGTTATAAAGTATCGGTTTTTTAATTAGGCAATGGAAAAAAAATATTGTGTTTGGATGCCCTTCTAAAAAAATCTAGATTATCTGGTTTTCTATGCTTTTATTAAAGCACCTAATCTTTCTGATAATTTTTAATATTGGTCTATTAATGTTTCTGGGATATTTTGAGATGTAAGCAAAATAGGTGGCTATATATGTCATACATATTCTTTAAATACAACCTATTCTTAAACTCACTGTAAGAAAATAATGCCATTATTCATTTTCATTCCCTGAGGTTTATTCTGTGATGTCCTACATACCTAATCAATCTTTAAACCAATGCCAAGTTCGATTAAAGATTGTCAGATGAGGCTGGTTCTTGTTACTTAATATTTTTGCTGCAAGGAAGGAGTAAACAGATGAAGAAGTTTGGTGTTTGGATGCAGTGAGACCATCTTACTCCCTGTGACTGTGAGCTGAATAACTCAGCGCAGAAGAAATCTTGCTGTAGAAACGGGTGGTGGTTCTGGAGAAGGGATCATATCATTTTCCTTTTTCACCTGTGCAGTACATACACGTTGGAGTGTGACTGGAGGCGTTTTAGGATTACCTCTGCTGTGAGGGTAGCTTGATTTGTTTGACTTTTTACTCAATATACATATATTTTTCTGGCATACAGCTGTATGCTATTTAATTTCAGTGATTTGTTATATATCTTTTGAGAACTCTAACCTCTCTTATTTTGGGCTGACGTGATAACTCAAGCTCTTTTCTCTTCCTTTTAAAGTTTGGGCAGCCAAAAAATCCAAACGTTTACAGTATTCTGTGTCTTGAAAGCAAGTTACCAGGAACTGGGAGAGGCACTGTACGAATTAGGTTACAGATGGAAATCATTATTCCGTTTGATGAAAGTTTCAATAATATTCTCCAGTCTTGAGGTGAAGAAGGCTTACTTGTATGGCTCTGTGTCACAGCATCTCGTTTCCAGTGTGAAAGTAAATGAAACTCTACAGTTTCCATTGACTTAGGCTTTGCACTGGGGGTTAGTTTGCACGAGAAATTGGTATCATATGTAAGCCAGTAATGAATTTGAGCAAATCTCAGTTGTATAAGCTGATGTTAGTGAAATTATTGAAAATCTACCACTTGAGAACTCCTGGTAATTAAAGACTGCTTCTAGAGGTTCCCCCGCTTTTCAGGAATAACCTTGTGAAGTGTTCGTCTAAGGGCTATTCATAACCTGCCTTTCTTATAGTCACTCTTTACTGCCATGAAACCAGGGACTGAATATGAAGAACGAGCATTTTTAGCACATCTCCATCTTTGCTGAGTCTGTGTTTGGTTGGTAAGCCCTCAAGGAAAAAACATACAATATAGGGAATTTGATCTCTAATTTGGATATCATATTTGTAACACCTTAAAATTATGATAATGTGATACTGTTACTGGAGGACTAATTGGGAAACCACAAAAACTTGGAATGCGTAAGCCAGTCCTGCATTAATGTTACTTAATGTAAATGTATTGGGGTTGGGGTTGGGAATATTTTATAATTTAAGTGAGCCATTTAAATTACATGGTTATGACTTAAACAAAGTGTATTGTGCATGGGGGTGATAATTCAGAAGCCTTGTGGCCACTTTGCCAGCTACTTATCCCATGAGAATAATACATGTTTTGACAAATCTTGAACGAACCAGCAGTGGTTAAGAATATATATATAAACACTTCCCTAGCTCCCAAGACAAGGAGTGATTGAAAATGTTAAATGTTGCTGCTGCCATATTTATGAAAAGGAATCAAAGCTTTTGGGAGCTATAAAACCTTCATTTTCCAGTTGTAGCCCGACTCATCTGGCCAAAAAGATATCCCTTAGAAATGAGCCTAGATGAGCCTTGAACCCACTATAGCGCAAACGTCTTGCAAGGTATTTTCTTTTCAGTAGGCAGTATAAAACAGTTGTATAACTTGTGTCTGTAGAACTGAGAACAGGGATTTCAGGTAAACTAAAGACCAAATAGGGTAATGGTAAACAATATTTTCTGAAGCCAAAACTTGCTAGAGACTGAAAAAAAACGTATTTATCTTCTTTTTTCATTAGAAAGGAGACTATTTCTTAAAAGCAAGTTCATGTTCATCTGCCTGTTCTGATTATAGCTGGGTCAGGGGAAAAAAAGTGTACTGAGAGAGACAATTGCTAAGCTAACCCAAACTAGAGAAGATTGGAGAGCTGACATGAAAACCTGCTCCAGTTAAACATGCACAGTGCCCCAGGAAAAAGGAGGAGCACGGAGCACTGATGGGGAATGAAGCTACTGAATTTTCCCTACTGTTTTTCTTGTTGATGTTTTGAATTTTTTTGGTGATAGCTACCGGAAACATGATTTCCTGAGAAAATAAAAAAAACCTCTGAAACTGCGTGGCTGGAAAAAATCTGGTTCTTGTAGCTGTGAGAATTAGTGTGCCACCCTGCCCTAAGTCAGGATTACATCCGGAATTAAATCCAGCTTTCCCTTGCCTTTGTTTTATTTATTATCTGCAGAATTGCTTTGTACAAATGTTAGGAAAGAGCCCTGCATTGGGGAGTTTTTTTGCAAATGAGCCATTAGCTTGAGTAAACAGGATTTGGGTCGGAGTTTGAAGCCTCCACAAGGCGGCACTAATGCATCTCTCATCCCCCAGTTATCTTCCGCTGTTGGGTGCTCATTCTCCAAACATTTAGAAATTATATTTGCATGCGTTTTATCAAAAAAAAACCTGTTCTGTCTCTAAATTTTCATGTTACCCTGCAAAGTGCCGGGTTAACAAAATAGGAGTTAACCTTGATAAGAGTCATCAGTAATTTCCTATACAATAGATATTATGAGTTCTGGGAGCTTTAAAGCAACGATAATGTAAATTGCCTATTTGCAGTGACAAACAATATTCTTTCAGTACTTTTCTGGTATTTCAGTGACTTGCAAGTTTTGTGATAGATACCCAGTTGCTACTTACCTTTTCTTTCCTGGTCTTTGTTATGTGTTTAAAAAGTTGCAGAAACTGGTTTTGTTTGATTTCTTTGGATTAACAAATGGATGCAACACTTGTGTGCACCACTCTTCTTTCTCCCACTGATCACAGCTGGGGAGTGAGATGAAGCTACTTCTCGTCTTTGCAAACTCAACCCCAGCCAGCCAAGATCTAGGTCCTATTGCCCTCTCTCTACTTAAATACATACTGAACTCCATCCATAAACAGCAACAGGGGAGAGGAGAGCAGCGGAGTGATCACAAAGTGATTTTCCTAATGGCAAGTAGTCTCGTTATCATGAACAGAGTTGCTACTATCAGGAAGGAGGGCAAGTTTCCCCATTTCGTCCACTCGTGTAGTAAAATGCAACTGGAGAAACAAAGTTTAATAGCAGTGAATACACACTCTGCCCCTCTGTCACCAAAAGCCAGCTGAGCGGGGTTCATTCTGCAAGCCATGCAGGTCTTGTTGCCATGTGTCCCTATTCCCAATAAAGCAGGGCTATTTTAGTGAGAGAGCTTAGTTTAGCAGGGTTTGAAAGAGATCTTATTAAACTTAAGAACGAGATCTATACAATGTCTTTTTCTGTTGCTGACACTACTTGTCACGACTGTTTTGAAGCCCAGAAATGTAGACTGTACCTACCATTCTTTGGGCCAACTGAAGAGTTTCAAATGTTGTAATTACTGTATTTTAACCAAAATTTCCTACTTAGCAGTGTGAAAACAGATCAGAAGAAAGAAACATATAAAAGTTCTTGCTCCTAAAACCTTGCTGGCTCTTCTCCCTCGCTCTGTGGTCAAAAGTTAAATAGGATGTTCTGATTATCACCACTCCCAAAACAGATCAGTGGGGTTTTTGTTCAAAATAATTCATCCTCCTCTTGCAGCTAGTCTGTGCCAGCAAGTTCAAAATACGGGAAGCTTGACCTTAGCTACAGTCCTTGCCTGCGTGCTACACATCCTGCGCTGCCCAAGGAGCGCGGATAGCTGAGACGGTCTGGTGGAGACTTCTCAGTTCTGCCCTTTCCACCAAAGCACTGACATACAAGGGGAAGAAAAGCCCACGGGAAATCTGATGCAAAGTTACTTGAAGACAACAGGATCCACAGGTTTCATTGCAATTTTGGAGTAGGACCCAAGTATGTAATAAATTGGCAAGGAAAAGCTTCCCGCTGGGTATGTGGCGAAAAGGAGTCCTCATCTCCTGAGTGCTAAGGGGGAAAGGCAAAACCTCTTTCGAACTCTGCTGCATTCACCAGTGTATAGTGAAAGAAAACATTCCTCCCTGATCCCGATGCTGGCGATCGTCCAGAGCCCAGAGCACCCTGGGAAATACCACTTTCCAAACCCCGCTGTGCTACCTAATCACACAATGGGCTACATATGCCATCCAAGAAAATAAACACAGGTCTGGGAAGCTGTTTGTCCTGCAGGGCTAGGAATGCTCTTCCTAACTTGGCAGGGCAGCGTAATCCTCTCTGAAAGGGGAGAGCTGCTTGAACTCAAACTGACTAATGAGATTGAAGAAAAGCCCATCAGAAGCTGGCACAGCCCTTCCCTCGCCTTGCCAACGCGCTGCCAGACGACACGGTACTGGGTGCGCTCGCTGTGGCGTGTGTTTGTGTCGTGACGGAAGGTATATCGTGGACCTAGAACCCAACAAGGGCCCAAAATGTTGCCGAGTGGCAGGTTGTAGCCCAGAGCTTGGGGTCTATAGGGGAGGTTACTCGTGGTTCTTGGCCTCTGGGCAAAGTCTCACTGAGTGAGTTGCGCGCTGCAGCACAGACCATGGGCTGCTCTCCCTGACAGCTGAAATTTCTTACGAATGCCGACACCTTGAGAGGGTCCTGTGGTCCATATAGGCCCTGGGCTGAGATCCTGGGATCTTGGTGAAGAGAGGTGGGGAGAGGTGGTGGAGGACAGAAGCAGTAGTGGCTTGTTGAAGGTTGCCAGCTGGTCAGCAGCAATTGCAAATTGCACCAGCTTTGCTGAGACCCGGTCTAGTGCTTTTCTCCGCTTGGCTCTTGAGATCAAAACCAAATTCCTCCGAGAACGGTACTTGCATTGATTATAGTAGAAATTGGATCTGGATTTTAAATCATGTTATTAGCTCTTCTAGCAAGATGAACTGAGCGATACAATTTGATTAAAAATTGCAAAGACCTCCCCTTCCACCTCCCTCCCTCAGTTTTGGAGCAAATGTGTGCTTCATGGTAACTGAAAATGAAAGCGTTCCACAAGGGCTTTTTTAATTACAGCATTAATAAAACGCACTCTGTTACTCCAGAAATGCACAGATTTGTTGCTTTAAACACATCATATTGCTGCCTGAAACACTTGAAACTCTCAGAAGTTTTTAAAAGTGTGTGTTTAGGTTAAGGTTAAGTTGCCCTTGACAGCATTTTTTTAAAAGATTTGAATTGTTGAATAACCACCTTTCACCCATCCCTAATTGTAATTTAAATGACAATATGCTCCCAATCAATAGCTCTTTGTCACACTTTGAAGATCAAGGATGAGATTTCACCCCATGAGTTTACATGGCAAAAGCTTCTTTTTCATAATGCTAAAAATGTTGCATCCTGCTGTTAAAGAAGTATAAGAATACCTGCTCTCAAATAATTAGTTTTGAATAAAAGCATTTAAGTCATACTTTATAGCCATTAATTTGAAACAATTCAAAGCCCTTCATTTCTGCACTTTGTTCACAGTTAAATATTACAATAGATATTTTAGCCAATTGGAAAAAAAATATCAGTTACAGCAAGGTAATTTGAACGACTTAAGTTAGGTGATATTGTGAGAGGTGGGTTTTCAATAAGTGTAGCTTTATTTTTGCATCACTTTCATTTCTATATAGAATCATCTTTGCAAGTGGAAAATTGCAAAGCTTTTAATGGTGGTCATTGTGTGTGTGTGACTTTGCATTACCGTGTGCTTGTCTCATAGGTACATATGGGGGCACGTTGCTATTTCTCCAGTTGTACATGTAAAGACAGAGATTTATTACACATCTGATTATTTTATTTTATTTCTATTGCTAGGAGTCCTAGGCAAGGGCCAGGACTCTCCTCTGCTTGATGTTATGAAATGCCAAACAGAATGATGGTCTTTGTCCCAAAGTGCTTACAATCCTTGTTTTCAGTTAGAGCAGGGAAATGTTTTAAGAAGGATAAAGTCTGGTCTGTTTCTATGTTGTCCTTGGTAAACCCAATCTAGTCTGGTCTCAAAAACGGAGCAATTCTGCTCGTTGCCAGGGAGAATACATAGGTATCCAATGAGTCATGGTCAAACATACGGCCATTATTAGACCACAAACACAGGAGGAGAAAAAAGATTTCATTTGGACCTGTTGTCACTGCCGAGCTGGTGAAGAGGAATAACAAATAAGTGAGTGGAGGAGGTTGCTCTTTAGGTATTTATGAGGAGCTTCTCTCCCTGTGGGGACAGACTGGGGAAAAGCAGAAATGTGCATGTTGGAAAATTTAACTAGAGCAAAGGAGGCTGCGTCATGGTCTTACTAAGAGCATTTAGTAGATTTTAATGGCAAACTAGAGACAATACGAAAGAGAAGTTAAAGCTGAAAAGGGCTTTAGTGAATACAAACAACTTTTAGTTTGGAAGAGAAGGAGCAATCAGAAGAAAGACACAAAGAGAGAAGTGATTAAGTTTTGTGTTCGAGTAATGATCTCTGTGGCAGTATCGCAAATGAGTAAGACCAAGAAAAAGGATGCTGAAGAAACAGGACACAGGGTGCTGAGCACCACAATGCACGGTTGTGGTTTTGTGGCTTAGCGGGAAAGGTCATGTCTGAGAATTGTTATGCAGAAATGTTTTGCAAGACTGGGCCTGTATGTAAAGATTTAGAGAAAAATCTCAATTAAAGGTGGAGCACAAGCTCTTATTTTTAACTGTGGACTTGCACAGATACGGAGTAAAAAACAACCCATGGAGAAAAGGAAAAAAAATTTTTTTGAAGCCTTCATTAAACTGAAAATCCATAAAATAATGGCTTTGTACTTGGACAAGTGTTCTCCTCCCAAGTTACCATTTGGTGTAAGATTAGGGAACTGCTGGGTTTTATTCAGTTTTGCCTGGACCAGCATGGGAGAATCTCACTTTATGGTGTTAAATGGTTCCTGCCTGGGAAGGAAGATTTGGAGAGCATCAGGTTGTGGTCAGAGTCCCACTGAATTGATCCATGCACAAATACATAGCAACAGATATTGCCCTGGCGTTATACTTTATGCATAGTGATCTGAACATAAGGATATGGTATAGCTGTGTATGACTCTGGGTAATCACAAAGCCTTTCTGTGCTCCAAGTTTTCCTACGTATAAAACAGTGGTAATAATATTTCCAGCTCTGATACTAGCAGTTAGGGGACTGATACTTTTGAACATTCATTTGTGAAAAACTATATTGGTACTAAGTATTGTTTCTGTTCACATTGTTTCAGGTTATTAACACTATTGGTCATTGTATCAGTATACTCAATACACAGGATTTATTGATGGCTTTTATTTCCTATATGTGTCATATAAATGCCTTAACAGATGAACAGGGTAGTGAAAATGATAGGGTACTTCAGAACGGCTCAAAGTCACTGCTTCTTTAATAAAGATTTGGTTTTTATGCCCGGAGAGATGGAATTCACACCCCAACCTATGCACAGCTGCAAGCCCTATTAAGTGAAACCCCTCCTAAATATAGATCCAATGGCCTCATCCCTGGCCAGCTTCCAAAGACCATAGAGGCCTGTTTCACTCATTCCACATCCCCCTTCCAATGCACAATGAGCATCGAGTTATCGAACTTTCTTCTCGGTAGCTGGGAAACACGGGTGCAGAGTTCGGAGGGTCTGAAAGGCGTAGCGAAGGCTTCCTGCAAGGAGGGTAATTTTCTTGTATGCAATCAGTAAGTAAAAAGAACGCTACAATCATTGTAGCTATTCATAAACTATATATTCATTTTCCTGTGTATTATCACTTTAAATAAAAAGGGCTTTTTTTTTTTTTTCTTTTTTTCAAGTAGCCCTCAAGACAGCATTCATGAGATGAGCAAGTCTGAGCCATGCTCAGACAAAACATTTTAACGATCAGGAGAGCCCTGATGGTTGGCAGTCGCTAAAGATTGCACGTTAAGAGTAAGCCAAATCATCAAAATGCAGCTTGAGTAGGTCCAGTGATGGTGTATTGTATTGCTACAATTGTGGCTGCTAGAGTTAAGGTTGAGTAGGCATTTCTATTATAAACCCCAACTGGTAGGGTTGAGTATTTTGACCACATCAGATAATGTCAAGGGAAATTTCTCATAGGAATTGACACCCAAATATGTGTAACCCTCCTTACAAAACAGGATCAAGCTCTTCCACCTCTACCTACCCCTCTTCCCAGCCTGCACCTGTTTTTGTACCTGAGTCATTCTCTTCAAATGCCAATGAATAAAAATGTTGTACATATTTAGTTTAATGAAATCAAGACAAACAGTGCCCAATTGGTGGGGCAGGTTTTTCTCCTGGTGGCTGTCACACTCTTTGGTGTCACTTCCATGAAGTGGTCATGCCAGCATTGCAGACCAACGCACACCATGGCATCACCTGCGAGTATGATGTGGTCTGTAGTGCTCTCAGGGACAGCGTTAGTGTAGTTATATGATGGCAATGACACTATTTCACCAGCGTACCCATTTTCCCATAGTAAACTACACTGGTAAAAGCTCAGCGTTGGCAGCACACTTTGCATCCACAGGCAGAAAGCTTTACCAGTACGTTTTGCCAAAGTGCTCTGAGTGTGCATACATGGCCAACGCGCTGCAGATCTGCAGAGCTCATTGCTACCAGCAGGGATTAGTGGGGCCAAGAACATAACCAGATTAAAGAAAAAAAATTAACTTGGATAAAACTTAATGAAAATATCCTATGTTATGTTGCTGAAGTTTACAACGCAGTTTTCTGGAAGGGACAGAAGCCTTCATTGCTACATGGCCATCATTAACTAGTAAGGATTAGAAATGGATTTTCTTCATAGAAGAGTGGATCTTAACTTGACGCAGGAGAGAAAGGATGCTCCAGTGGTGAAGGTGCAGCTGGGAAATCAAACCCCAGAGTGCCATGCCGTTTCCTCATGGTCATGAGGAGGTTGAGCAGGCTTAGATCTTCACAGGTATTGAGCACTTTATCCCTCAGCAGTCTCTGGGGACCTCAGGTGAGTGAATGTTTCCAAATACAAGGCCTTAGCCTATGCTGCCCACCTCTCCATCTAGAAAATGAAAAGCCTAACGTTTACCTGTCCTCCGCAGCACTGGAGTGGACGAGCCTGTTAAAGACAGAACGGAGGTGAATGAGTCAGGGGTTGAGTAGGAACAGAGGGAGGGGAAAATCCTCCCACTGATAGATTACAAACACTGCTCCGCAGAAGATTTAAGATACTTGATGGTATCGTGATTTTTTTTTTGTGTGTCAGAATTGCTAAATACTCAAATCACTGTTTTTTGCCAAACCCAATGTGTAAAAGCAGCGAATGTTTTGCAAACTTTTAAAATCACCTGCAGTGCTTAAGATGATGAAGGTAGATTAGATAAGACTAGCAAAGTTATTTGAACATAAACATTTATTTAAAAAATATCCTCTGCATTGCTGAGCCCACAAACATTGTATAAATAATACACAGTTCATGAATAGGAATGAACAGACTTCTACCCCTCACCGGTATAGATTTGTATTCTGCACCTGCCAGGACTTTAATAACTCTCCTGAAAACAGTAGTATCTTTGCAGAGAGATCTAAAAGAAGTTGTTCTTGAGAATATGCCCCCAAAGCTTAAACTTCAGTTATTAATGGATAGATTTACAAATGTATTTAGGCAATTAAAAATGAGAATACATGACTAGTCATATTTATAAAAGCTAAACAAGTTAGCTTCCTAGCTGCTGGTCTGGTCTCTGTTAATGCCCTTTGGTACATTCATGCGTTTTTAGGGTCATAAGCACTTTGTCAATCATATTCTTATTCTGCAAACAATGCTACGTGTGCTTAGCTTTATGCATGCAAATAGTACCCAGTGGGACTGCTCACAGGAGTAAAGTATTTACATATCTGTAGGAGCTGGCCTGAAATGGTAAACATTACAGAATAGGTCTAAACTACCATCTTTGGATCTATGATTTTAAACATGGCCAAACTTCAGAGGTGGCCGGTTTCAAACTGGTGGTGCAAAAAGTTTACAGAAAAATCCTGCTTAGGATTTGGTCTGAGCTCGCTTGTCGTGTTAGTGTGAATCTATCTTTCAAAAAAGTGTTTCCTTTTTTCTTTTCATTTTCTTTACAATCTTACCTGTGTACTCCTGAGGGTCTGTCTCAACACTGGTGGCTACAAAGCCTTCTGCTAAAATGAAAGACCCAAAATAATGCACTGAATTTCCTATGCAGTTGGGGAATTAAAAGAAAAGAAACCTGGGTAGGAACAGCTGTTCTGGAATTTGTTCAGAGTGCTTTTCTGTATCTGTGTCATCTAGTTTGATTAAAAAACAAACAACAAAAACCCCAAAACCCAACCCCTCGGCTAATAAGTCAGCAGGCACAAGAAGAATTTGAGTCTCAGACAGAGGGAAGGGAGGAAAGTTTTTGGAATCATTTATGTACTAAAACGCAGCCCACAAAACATTGAATATTTAAAGCTTGTTGTTAATGACCCTGTGTCTTTTGTTTGGGCAAATACCTAATGAGTCAATTATGAGCGCATACATCATCATTTGTAAGGTATTTACTGTACTATATGTTTTAAAATGGAAAGAAGTTATTAGCTTTCAAGTACCTTTTAATCTTGGTATTATTAACAATGAGAGAAACATTTGTCTCTATACATTAATAATCTGAGGGTTAATACTCTATTAGATCAAAAGGAACATTAAAATGATCTTGCAACATCTCAAAATACAAACTGTGTGTGCAGCAAAGGTGATGGGGTAGAGCACTGTGGCTGACCAGTCCCCCATCGACTTGATAGCAGGATCAGGGTCAAAATCACAATAACACAACTACAGTTACCGGATGACTTGGAAACTCCTGTAGATAAGAGAACACTATTAAATATGTCAAATAAAAAAATAACATTACTGATGCATTTTTGTTTCTATTAGTGCATTTTAGTATGTTTTTCATACGCTAGGAGATAAACAGCTAAGAAGGGCTCCAAAAAAGGTTACGGTCAAGACAAAACATTTGGATAGAGACATGTGACTGATATGGTGGATATGGAAAAGGAAAACAATTTGATTTATGGGGTTGGTTGTAGTTTTGTTATGGCCAACATGCGTATATGTGGATCATGGCAAATCATGTTGAAAATGAGCGTGGCATGACACCAGCAATAAATCAGGTATCTCCTGGAAATTCAGTTGTGACTGCCAAATTTCTACAATGGGCACTTTAGGAGATGTCCAAGCCCCGTCAGGGTTCTGCGAATGTATCCAAGAACCTCACTTTCAGTTGACTTAAACTACAGAAAGTTGTGACTGGTCTTGGTAATGCAATTCCTCAGAGGCAGGGAGGAGTATTTACACCTATCGCCCAAAGCAGGCGCAGTCAATGAGCCCATGCAGAGCTCTGTGCTGTCAGTACTCAAACCAGCTTGTTGCACATTAGCTCACTGAACACTGCAGTTTTTCAGGGGAGGCATCCTCGCAGTTGCAGGCTGAGTTACGCATTCAGTCTTGTAAATGCCTGGTACTACAGTGAAGAGATGGCACCTCTCCTCCACCGCTGTTTCTGTGGCATAGATATCTGTTGCTCCCTTTTTCAACCATTATGCAACGTTCCTGTTCGCATGTTACAAAGGATTTGGTTTTTACCACGGAAATAACTGCGTTTCGCATGTTACAAAGGATTTGGTTTTTACCACGGAAATAACTGCGTTTCAGTGAGGGCAAGACCACTACCTCAACAGATCCAGTGTTTGCAGAAAGCACCACCCTAGAAACCAGGGAACAACCCAATCCAGCTCATGTTGATCACACCAAAATGGGCATCTGGCCTGTCTACAGACATCACAAGGGGCTGCTCTACCTCTCTCTCTTCCACACCCTTGGGTTTTTTTAATATGGGTTAGCAGAGATGCCTGTCACCTTTGAAGCAGAAGTGACCTGACAGGTGATCTTAAGAGAAGAGCTCGTAGAAACTCTTTCTACCCAACTGATCAATAATATCTTTCTAAAGCCATGTCCCCTGTAAAATAACAAGTACGGCATACTTTGACTGAAATATTTCATCCTGTTACCATAATAGCATCAGAATTACTGTTCATTGCTGTCTGAAATGTTCACAGAACCTGGCCGGTGTCTTGGACGTAGTCAGGCTCTAACGGTTGGAAAAATACTTGTAAACAAGCCCAATTAAGGATTGTTTTTACTGGTAGCAAAGTGCATGAAGCCAACAGGTCCCACTAACTCCCTGAAGTGGGGTGGCTACTCTGTGGAGGGAATGAGAAGGACTCTGGGAAGCCCTCCCAGACAGCAAAGCAAAGCACAGAGGTGGTACAGGCCGAGGGCGCCGAGGCTGCCCCTCGTCCCTCCCATTGGGCAGGTTGGGTTTTGACCGCTCCCCCCCAAGGAAAGGCACTTCAGACCATGTGGAAACTCAGTATGAATGAAATCCTTTTCGCTTTTTGCATAACTCTCCAAATTATCCTTGTATGAAACCAGATGCACAGCTCAGCCACGGTATATTTAATGCTGCATCCCTTTTTCTGCCTTATTCTCCCTGTGCCTTATTTCTCCTGCCAGACTTATTCTTCCTTTGTTTTTATGGGTTTTGCAGCAGTAAAATTGGCTGCTGTTTAGCAAGGAGAGCTGTAGCTTGATTCAAACCTTAGTTACAGACTGTTTCTTTTTGTTGTTAGACACTACCCGCCTCATACTCTACCTGGCCGAACCTGCCAAGTTTTGGATTTCCTAGAGGAGGCTTTTTATTCTGTATTCTTGTCTGCACATGTACACACAACCTCCAATTATATAATAGGTGAACTCACTGTTGTGCTATTGTGCATTTTCCTCTTTTTTACAAGCTCACTGCACTGACACTTTTTTGTGTTTCAAGTCTATTGTTACCTCGTGCTGGGGCTGCAGCCCTGAGATTTCCTCGAATCTTCACTTTTCCCACACCTAATTGAGGGCTTATTTTTAGCACTTTCCCCCCGCCCCCTCCGCTTTTTAAGTTTCAAACCTCTAAAATACTAAAAATGGCCTGGCCAATGTAACCTCTCTAAACATTGAAGCGTTGTGTAATCTTTGGGCACATTATCAGCCTACCTAGGATGGCAGAAGAGCCTCATCAGTGGTAAAAGACCACAATGTGCTTTAAAAAATGAGCAAGAGGTGATTCCCTTGGTGCCGCTTTCAGGCTCCGCTTTCTGAGCGGCTTCAGAGGAAGCTCCTGGAGGGAGCTCCATGTTGTCATCAAAGCCGCCAGCGTGCAATTTATATCTGACAGCAAGGAGGAGGACGGGGTTCCCCTTCCAGCCACACATGTTGCGTGGGCATGAGGCTTCCCGGAGCCGGGCTCTCAGCTGGTACACATCTGCCTCGGCGCAGCTCTCCTCCTTTTCAGCAGATAAGAAGCGATGAGTGTGCGGGGCTTGTTGCAAACCGGCCCTTTGTTGAGAGCAGTTTCTTGGAAAAGCAACCAAGCGTTTCTGACTGAAGGAGCAGAAAGATGCAATCTTTGCCTCTGACTAGCTTCTAGATCATCCTTCTCTGCAGACTACATATGAGGAGGAAGGGGAAAAACAACTGCAAACAAACAAAAATGGAGTGAGGTGGCTGAGCCCAAATTAGATTAATTAGCCTCAGGCTGTTTTGTATGTTTATATTTAATTTAGGTTTAGCTACTTCAAAGTTCACATAGTTCTAGTTAATAACTTTACTATAACTTATTATTTTCAGATGTTGGCAGGTAGACAAGTTGTGAGTCACCTGGAATATGAGGCTAAATAAGTAATACTCACTGGCAGGGTTTTGACCATGACTGATTACACTTCTCTGTCTTCTGTGTTAGAAAAATACAGCTTCAGAAGGAAAAAAGTCTACTTTTCTCACTTCTAGTGCCATTTTATGTTGAAATGTCCATGGGGTGGGTTAGATTTCATACATGGCTGTCTAGCTTTCAAAAACTTTCAATCTGTAATCTGCTGCTTAATGGTTAGTACATCCTGTAGCATACCAGATCTTTATTATTTCATTTGACCTCTTTTCTGAACCTAAGAAGGTCCACAAAACGTGTTTGTTTATGAGCAGTACAGTCTAGAGGTTAGTAGTCTTAAATCACAGAGGAGAAAATGAATGGGTAGCTCTTTTCTTGGGATAATAAAATTGTTGTCGCTCCAACTATAGATTTTTGTAGGTTGTTACATTACTTAAATAAAACACTGCCTCATCAATGCAAATTCCGGTTCCGGCTAGTCCTGTTGTTGGCTACAGAAGCAGGAATTCATTCATATTGCTGGCAGTAAAAAGAAAGAAAATTGTGTTTGACAAGAGCGGAGAGTTAAGATCATAACTTTTCAGAACCAATAAGGGTTCATGGAAAAATATATACTTGGGAAGAACAAAACCCTAATCACAGACATTGCTTACTGGAGGTCTACAGCTGTGACAAATGGTGTGATACTCATGAATATGCAAAGTTCTTTTCAGCCTGTAATTATAAGAATCATTGAGCCTATATATGGATTTCATAGGAAGCCTCAGTTGCATAAAGCAGCAGATGTATTTTGGTGACAACAATCAATAGTAAGAGAGAAACTCATCATAATCCCAGGAGCTCAGTGTGGACCTGACAGGCTGTTTTTCCTCTAGATTTCCAAATCCTACAGTGAATTTGCACCACTGGATCAGTGTGTGTTTCTCTCTACTCTCAGAATAAGTCTGCTCTCCTTGACACCCAGTCGGATGTACCAGCTCTCCTCTTTTACCTTCTCTCGCTTTATCCCATATCCACCTTGGAGGGAGAGAAGCAAAGCACTGCTTTCTTCAAGCCCTTCTTCCTCCAAGCACAGAAGCGTTTCGCCCCAAAGCAGCACCAGCTATTTGCGGGGTGACAGACATTTCTGTTATTTTGCTTTATTTTTCTGCTGGCATGTTTGAAGTGCTCCTTCCATCTGGAGATGAAATAGCCTCAGAATCTATCATCTAACACCTCTTTCTTACTGATGTGTTTTGCAGATGAAGCCCTGGCTGGACCGAAGTCAGCGGCAGTGGCTGAAGACGCCACCTCCCATGTGAAGGTTGAAGCTGAGCGCAGGTAAGGCTAAACTCGAGCTGCAGTTGGCAGAGCTGGGATTTGGGCCTCCAGGCACTGCTTCTTTGGTATGTCAGGGGATCACTGATGGATGGAGGAGATGATGAGAGATGTGGCCTGTTAAAGATTTCCCTTTCATTGTTGAAAAAATGAAGACAAGCCTAAACTCAGGAGTTATGCAACAGATTTTTAAAACGTAGCCTTCATAGCCCAAATGAAATAATCTCCAAAACCAAAAAGATGAAAAAGAAAAAAAGCAATCCTGATAAATTCAGAATCAAGTGAGACATAAGAGAGGTAAGTTAGACACCTATAGTAGCTTATCATGGAGGAAGATTATTATTACGGTGTTATGTGTATCTGGGGACAGAGACAGCTGTTTGCATTTTCTAAATACCACCCTGGGACTAACATCTCCCCATACCAATGTAAGCATATATTTTACAAATTGAAATATCTGTTTATCAGCAGTATTAAAGTATCTGTGTTTGTCAGGTTTATTTTGGCAGTAAATTATGTTGGCGTGTGTTGGTTTTGATGAAAAGCGTTGAGATGTATTCTGTGTTGGGAAGGATCATCTTGGTATTTTGCACCTTGTTCTCACTGTTCCCGTGTCTACTTTCAAAAGATTTCTTAAGGTTTCTCCATACGGTGTGCAAAGCTCTTTGGAAAATACTGGGCTCATGTCTATATGGTCAGTTACAGGCGCTATTAAACCCAACTGCTTATTCAGGTGTTATGAAGGTGACCCATCAAAATGTCTACAGGTTGTTTGGAGTTAATTAGAAATATCTGGATGAAACACACGTGTTCTGCCCTTTAGAAAATCATGTGGAAGGCATGAACAGGTTATCATGACAGTTATTATTGTATAGTGTAAGATTGCTTAGGAAAGGCAGTGCCCCCCCTTCTTTTTAGGGGCAAGGCAGTAAAATTGATGTGCTTAAAAACATCAGGATATTTAAAGTACTGAAAAAATCCCTACTGTATGAAGAGAAATCACTGTCTTTCTAGAAGCTACATTGTATGCGTTCAGGGTTGCTTGGCTCTTTGTTCTTAGTGTAAATGAGATAAAATACTTGTTCTTAGACAGAAGTATACTTACTTTCTAACAAAATACCTGTGAGTTTTGGCATAGCCAGCCGGTGTCAGAGGCGGTATGATCACTGTAGCAAGCAAGATGTAGGGAGCCACGGGTTTACCAGCTGTAAACCGTCAACAGTTTTCTTCTCAAAAGGTTGGAGTATAACTCTCAGTACACACCTACCCAGGGAAGGAAGGAGCACCTTACACCACCTTTCCATGGGCAATAGCAGAGGCAAAGAGACCAGACTCCACACCAGAACTGCTATTATTTTTCCCTGGGTTGGGGAAATATTGGCCCCAACCCTCTGCACAAATCGAGCCAGGACAGGAGGGAGTAATCAGAAGGGACTTTGCCATGTTTCTGTTTGGGGGAAACTAGGTGACTAAACTCCTTGCTCGGGACTCACGCCATTTTAGCGCCTTTAAACTGTTTGCTTTCTGCGTGCCAAAGTCAAATGGAGAGGTGTACATCTTCATGGCTAGATGGATGTGGTAAGCACGAAAAAATGGCCTCAAAATACAAATGAGTGACCTGTGGTGTAGCAGAAGGGGGTCTTGTCATGCTGAGTGCTGTGCAATCTGTTGAAAGCAAGCCTTCATATTGATTAACTACCTTCTTTCTACTGCCATAACATAACTGAAATCCAATATGTTACATAAATAAAAATCTTTCTGGTTATTAAGGGGTCATTTATTTGGCAAAAAATGTCCACATGAGTGTATAGACCTTATTCATCCTGAATGGAAATGATAAATAATTGGGGTTTATGCGGAAAACCCACAGGGGGTAAAAGACCGCGGGGGTGGAAGGCTCCTTCCCCAAACAGGGTCAGGGTGCAGTACTTGGTGTCTCCGATTTTCACCCTGGCAGCACCTTCTGCCTCCGGGGTTTCTGCTTCCCGCTGGGACTCCCAGGCCAGGGTGAGACGGGCATCCAGCGATGGGCGTTGGGCACAAATTGCGTAGGTAGAGGCAAAACTCTGGAGACCGACACCCACAGTTGATTTTGTAGGTATGAACCATACCAGTGGAAAAAAATTCTTTGCCGTCAGGCTTCAAAAAACAACAAAAAAAAAGGCAGAATATAGCCTCGACTACAGAATTGCTGCCTGGCACGTTTGTACATTTCAATTTCCAATAAGCCGCGTTCTCTAATCACAAGACTTCTAATCTTCTAGCACCGAGTCACAGATTTTGAATTCAAATTTCCTTCTTTTTGTCTGTATTTAAAAAATAATAATAATCATTTTCCATCTATTACAAATAACAATACAGATCCACAGACTGAATGCTGAAGTTGTAATTCAATCTCGGGCTTTGGCTGCCATTCATTGATACCTCGAGCTGTGCTCTTATTATTTATGACATCAGCAGAAACTCTCGATTGAATTGCAGCCTTATATTTAATTAGGGACTATGTATTATTTTGTATGCAATATCCAGAATTAAAAATAGCCCCTTTCCAGAGTATAATGGGGAAAAGGCAGCAAAGTTTGAATATATATTCTAATTGATATTTCTTGTACTTATTCTAAAAGTAATCAAAACGTATGTTAAATATTAATTATAATATTTTTACTGCATTGTACACCCTGATTTATTGCTGCCTCTTTTGGTTCACTTTTTAATTACTGTACATTATAAGAAAACTAAGGGTTTTTTAAATAGAAGAGTTATTTAGCATTGAAATTAATGTATAATTCAATATCAATCCTCATAGCGAATGTTATATTAAACGTAATGAACAAAAGGTGTATTTAACACAGTTTGCAAGTTTTTTTTTTTTTTTACTTTTTTTATTTTCTCTCCTCTCACAACATGCCTCTCAACTCTCTCCACATTTAAAAGTCGGGGACAAAGCTCATAAAGGAACAAAAGACTAAAATCAGGGATGGTCTTTTTTTAAAAGAGGTACAGTTTCAAAGCCTGGAGGAAAAAAAAAGATAGAAATCAAAGTGCTCTTGAATACAGAGAACATTTTAAAGGAAATATTGAACTGTTTGCTTAAAAATCTTACATTATTGCCTTCTTTTTTAACTCAATTCCTTTTTGAAGGAGAACACCAGATAGGGACAAAGAGAATATTTTCATGCAAAAATCAGGCACAGGTACAGAGGCACAGCCAGACATCATTTCAAGTGGGCACAGGAATTTAATTCAAGTTATTCTCTCCTTTATTCCACATTTAACAAAGTTGAAGGATTTATCCACCTCTCTGACACTAGCGCAGACTTCACTAGGTAACATTTGTATCCAGTGGCAAGTAAATATTGGGCTGGATTTTTATGTCCACCTGAAATGGATTCTGGTTATAAACCTCAGCAGTTGTAGAAAATAAGTTTTGCATCACTGCAGAGCTCTGCGCAAAGATTTGTTAAGCTGTTATCAGTCAGAACAAAGGATTACCCTTGTTTACCCACCCGGGTCTAATGCAAAGGCTGTGCCACCCATCTTTTGCAGGGGGAAATTCACCTGGTATTTGGGGGCAGAAAGATCTGTGAGTATTGGGAAAACGGTCCGCTGGCTGAAAGCATTCCCGTGCTTTAGCCGTGGGTGCTTTAGAAATCCCCAGGCAGAGGGAGGTGATGTCGTGGACCCTTGCTAAATCCCTGGTGTACCACCATGGGAGAGTGGAGACAGAACAAGGTGATGCCTCCTGCCCCAGGGCACGTCCGAGCCCCGGGCTCATGGTGGCTCGACCCGCTCAGCCTGCGGATGCGGGGTGTTTGGGGGGATGCCTAAGCTCTTTGAAGCAATTTTTACAGTTGTGTTATCATTAGCCTGAGAACCTCCTTGTCTAAGCTACATGACCTGGTTTCCTGAAAGGAGAAATGAAAAAAACATGTTTGTTTTTAAATAAATAACAGATCCCTCACTAAATCATCTAACATACTGTCTATTTATATTTCATAAGGACAAATGTTTCTGACAACTCTCATAATAGGTCTGTACAAGTATGCCATGTTCTTCCCAAGGAGGCTTCTTTGAGTGACATAAATTGCCATTAATGAAAATTTTAACAATTCAGGCTAAATAATTTTTTAACTTTTAATGTGCGGAGATGCAACATAACATGGCAGGCCTTGCGAGAGAAGACATTTGTTTTGGAAAGAAGTTGCAGAGTATATTTATTCATAGACCAAAATAAAAGCAGCATGAACATTATTTTTTAATAGCTCTGCTTGTTGGGTGGCTGTACAGAAACACTGATGTATTCCTTTAGTAAATACTGAAATATACAGCGCTGTAGTGCCTTGAGGAAATCTCAAGTACCCAAATGTTAAAAGTACAGATCTTACAGCATTAAACAATGATGCTGACCAAGAGGTCACCTGAGACGGTGGGACTCTGTGTGAAATCACGCCACAGCTCAGTTCTCCGGTCTTTAACGGCACAAACAGCCACTGAACAACCAACGTCAAGCACAAAACTTATCCTTATTATCCAGAAATCCCCTACCAGCAAAATCATAATATTGCAACCCTAAAACACAGGTGATGGAGACATCACCCAAGGGAGCAGGGAGGGGAACTTTCTTGTCACTCTTATCACTCCATTCCTCATCAAGCTGTGTCTGGGTCCACTAATCCATTTGAAATACCCGCATCGCTGTCATTTACCCTCCTCCCTGCCCCGCGACCACTGATGTTGGCATTGACAGGCGCCTGTCACTTCTGATGAATTCTGGATCTGGTCCACTGGACTTCTGGAAGGCAGGCGAGGATCATTAGGATTTTGCAGTGTTAGTTCCAGCTTTCCTCTTATATAACAACGGTACCATTTGAAAGTCACAAAATACAGTTTCAATAAATGGCTTTCAGATCAGATAAATGTTTCAGCTTTGCTTTGGAGTTTACAAGACCTGACAGCCATCTATTTTAAGTGTACAATGGACTTTCAAACGTTGTTGTTTAAATATCTAATAACTCTTACATAAGAACTTGGCACTAACAATGCCATCATGCATTCATTTGAAAAAGCAGTAAACTTATCCCATGGAAAAGAAAATGTGGATATTGCCACTTAACAGTGTATTGGGCAGGCGTCCTCATCGATTCAATCACAGTAGATTTATTTTTTCATATTTGCCAGTTGAAACAAAAAAGTTTTCATGCAAATTAAGCATGCATTTTCTGAAGCCAAGTTGGCGTTGTAGTGAAAATGCAGTCCATGGCTATAATGCAGGATCCTTTCTGTGTTACAAGTATAGAAGTGACTCTAATAACTGTGTATATCAAAATCATGCTGAATTTGTAAAATAAAAGTATGCAGCTCTGCTGTCTGTATATTCTTCTGAAAGACTTTAGTTCAGCAAAGCATTTTTATTAGTATTTACTACTCCCACTGAAGTTAATATAGCTAATTGCAGACAATAAAACAACTGAGATTCTTCAAATTAAACACATCTTTAATTGCTGTGCTGGAATTGAACAGTAATGCCGTTATGTTAACAAACACTCACGCTTATCTAGAAGAGGATGATGTAATCAGACATTAGAAAGAGTCAGGATGGAAAACTGGTATCTTTATCATTAAGCTGGCCTGGTGTGCAGAGCCCTTCCAGAAGACTTAGGGTAGGAGGCATGATGCAAGTGAAATGCAATCCGGGGGGGAGGGGGGAATGGGGTGAAGAAAATAGACACTTTGCAGAGTTAGTTCTTAATTAGAATTACAACTGACAAAACAAACCCTGCAGGCAGGCATCCATTAGTGCCACCAGGCATAAGAACATGGAAATTTATTGCGGCAGTTTCAGCTTTGTGTGTTTCCTCTACCAATAGATGTTGAATTATTTGTCGTCTTCAGCATAAGTACCGATCAGGGGAGGCAAAGGGAGAAAATGGTGAGGGCTGATTCTAAGTAGGCAGAAACCTTATTAAATGTAACGGGGTTGGACTAAGCCCTTTCTAAATGTCCCTGAAGGCGAATGGCATGTGGGGAATTTTGTGCAGAAAGGAAGTTGAAGTTTCCATGCAGCCATCGATTTTTGGTGAAACACGTCACTCATGTTCTTAAACTGCCTGTACATATCATGTTATTGTTGCTGAATGGAATCAATTATTCTGGCTCTAATCCATACTTGGGTAAGGCAGAGGCTGTAATATTTCTTGCAAGTGAGCAGAGGGGTCTGAAAAGCAACATATCTACAGATTGCACTGTTTTCCATTTTGATCTTGAGTAAATTGTTTAACTTCTGTGTACCAGTTTGTGTGTGTGTGTTAAACGAGAATGATGTGTATTTGCCTGATTTTTAAAAGCATTGGAACATGGGGAAGAAAGTAGTATGCCTAATGTTGTTTATGATAGTGTGGTTTCTATCTCATTTTCTTTATAATGCACACACTAGTGCAATCCTGCTCTATCTTGTGAACCGCAGAAGCAGCTGCAAGTATCTAGCTATCCTGTTTCAGTATAAGGGAAACAAAGACCAAAGATATTTTGGCTGTGACATGCACCAAATTACTGGTTTATTTTTGTATTTTTTTTTTTAAGCTACTCACGTTTTCAGCTTAAGCACTACAACAAGGCTTTCCCAGGGCTCTTGTGCCCATCTTCCATAGCGGCTGCAAACAGAGATTTCTATGTGGATTGAAAAGTTGGGCTGTTAGAGGGATCGTAGGTAACACTAACCTGTGAAATAGATAAACGAGATAAAAACAGATAGGGTGGAATGCCCTATGCTTTCAGGTCAGTAAGATCAGTAAAAACTTTATTTCCTGTCTGTATGTGGCAACTAATAACTGAAACTGAAGAAGAGGGACAGTGCTTCTTGTGTAGGGATACAGAAGAGAAGCAGAACAGGACTGGGGCAGCCGAGGCATAGGTGCATCTCCATGCATGTCCCTACTGCACGTATACCACATGCTGTGGTAGAAATCTCAGCTTTGGATGGATGGAGAAAAAAAAAAATCATCTGTACTGAGCCCATTTTCTTGAGTGATTAGATCAGGCTTCAGCCAGAAAACCTGTCTTTCAGTGACTATGTCCTTGTGTTCAAGTTTGAGGTCCAAGGACACCAAACTACTCATCTGCTTATTTATGGCTGCAATGGAGAGCAGCACAACTTTCCACCACTTTACCTATACTACTGTTGGTAGATACTAAGCAGCAGTGTTCACTGGGGAAATAATTAATTGATGCCAGAGGAAGAACTTGCCCAAGCCAACAGCCCTAGAGCTGTTTTAAATTTTCAGAACCTTCAGAAATAAGGGCATTGATGCTCTGTACAAAATGGCTTCATTGTCCGCCTCCTGGCCTGGCTGCCTGGGGCCATTCAGGTGAGGAGTGGTTGGAAAGTGCCCACTTACTGCAGGGACGGGGAGAGATGCTTCTGCGCCAAACCAGCCTTTCACTGCCTCCTTGTTCTGCTCTTGCAGCTGCAATGAGATGCGAGGATGTCTCGCCTGGGAAGTTGCCCAGATCCGCTCTCAAAAAGGTGTAATGCTTCACGCTGCCTACATTAATATCATCCGCACACTTTGGTCTGTCCCCATGCCCAGTCTCACCAGCAGCACTGAATATGGTTTTTGAGCATAATGGGACCTGGATAGGGAGGAATGCGCAGGCTTCACAAATTTATCTCATGTGGGGCTGAAATAAGTTGGGTTTGGCTTAGACTCTAACCACCCGGAGCCTTCAGCAGCTCCAGCAGCTGAGCTTTCCTTCTCTGTCAACTCAGAGGCAGGCTCAGCATCTGTGCGTATTTTTTTCTTGTAGGCTGAAATTACCTTAAGAGATCCCCCATTCCATGGCCCTGACCAAGCCAGGGTCAACTCGCCCTCCTCCTGTGAACGTCGAACACTTCTTGCCTTGGTGTCACCCTCCCCATAGCAATTGCTTTACAGCAACCTACGAGTTACGCACAAGAACATCTCATGGTGCTTCTGTAGCAAGGGGTGTGAATACTGTGAATATCTGAGTCAACATTTTACTGATCTTTCTCTTTTTCCCTCCTTCAAGGCCTTTCTTTAAGTTTAGCACTCACAGTTGTCTAAGACTCTTTCTGTTCTGCATTTTCCTCCTTCTATGACTCTTTTGCCTTCCTTCTGAACTTCCCAGTGGCCTCAAAGAGCAAATCAAGTGGGAAAACAGTCTTGTAAAAAAGTCACTTCACTTCTCCTAGGTGGGAAAATGTCATTGCAATAGTGGTCATCATAGAGCCTTACTCATCTGCTGTTGCTCAGATAAGCTAGCTGAGTCCTTGCAGGATTTTCCCTCACACAAGGGGGGAGATGCTCATGGATACCTTCATAGAATTGGAGACTTGGGGACACAATTTATTTGCTCACTTTTCAAAACATTTTATTCTCTTTCTCTCTTGCTGTCCCCCCAAATGTAACATCGTTCTTAGCATGTTCTTCAAATTGTCTACTCCAGCTCTAAGGAGCTTTGTGCACCTGTGACTTCATTAAACCAAAATGTACAAGGTAGCTTCCCTGGCTCACTTTAGACTAATTAAATGGTTGTTTTCATCAGTTCTTGCAATTTATTTTCCTATAGATAACAGGAGAATATATCAGCCTTGGAATTGTATTAAATATTTCCCTCATAACATATTGTCAACAAAAGTCCTGCTGA
>NW_009648041.1:1782826-1845853 GCF_000708025.1 Charadrius vociferus | reverse complement strand
CTGCTGAATTAATGACTTGTGTGCCTGTTTGAAAGTGGGATTGTACTTGTCTAATTGTGGCATCAGTTGTCATAGTGACTATCAGGCAATCCAGCAGCAAACACCCTTCCTTGGCAGGGTTTAGGTAAAGCAGCCTTTGTGCAGTTGTCAGCCGGAGATTTATGATGGTAAAAACTATATTTGGCAGCCAAATCAATGCGCTGACCACTCTTTGTGCTCCTGCCCTTATTTTAACTTAAACACTTGATATTCAACCTGAATATTAAGAGACCATATGTCTCTGGAGCTGTTTTGTTATTAATAGATCACTTTTTATAAACTGTGTGTAGGATGACTAGTTATTTGTATATATGTCCAACAAATGCAGTTGCTGCTATTTTCTGAACACGTAACTCCAAATGTCAGATCTTGCAAGTAAGTGGATATTAGAGGGTACCTTTTTATGCCTGCTATTAAAACATGTCGAGTGATCTATAAATTACCCTGTTGCGATAAACAGTGGATTAAAATAAGGCACTCCCATTCTGTCATCACTGTAATATTAATCATTGGAGTTTTGGTCTTTAATGTTAAAATGTACCTTTTAGCAGTATATGTCACTCCATATTAAATTACATGTTGACTGACAGATTTTTTAATCAAAACTTGCATTCTGATTTTTGTTTTCTTCGTAATGTCACAACACAGTAAGAAAATAATTTTGCTGATGTCTATGAATTTTTTTTTAACACGGTGCTTTATTTTTGATTGTAGGATTTGTTTTTCTTGGTGGCTTTCTTAAGTTTAACTCTGACTTGTTTGTTTCACTTGAGCCTGTGTAAATGCTTACCTTTTTTTTATTGTATCAGTTGGTGAAGGAAAGGA
Organism: Charadrius vociferus; assembly: GCF_000708025.1. Lineage (NCBI taxonomy): Eukaryota > Metazoa > Chordata > Aves > Charadriiformes > Charadriidae > Charadrius > Charadrius vociferus. Next base: position 1,844,989 of record NW_009648041.1, on the reverse strand, counting down.
ATCAGAAATTTTGTTCAAAAGATAAAAATTCTGCAGAATTTAAACATAAGAAATCATTAAAATTTCATTATGGCAGCTAATAGAGGGAAACTTTTGTATGGCCACAAGTATGTCACTTGACTGGGTCTGTATAAAAACCAAATGTTTTCTTCACTGGATTTATTTTTTACCTTCATTCCAAGTGGAGTTATGCTAGTGGGTTTAACAGCGTAGGTTTACTTTCTTAAAAGTATTGGACAATAACAGGGCCATGTGTGTAAATGTTTTTCTAATCCAAATATGCACCTTTGAGACTGCCCATTTTCTTTCATAGGGGAACTGGGCTACAGCTCTTCTTGTAAAACTATAAAACTAATCATTCAGGGCAAGAAATCACAACCTTTTTGGGTTTGGTTCTGTGTTATGTCTCCAAAACGTTGAAGGCCAAAATCTCCGCTGCCATATGTGGGTACTACTGCTCCAGAATTCCCATCAAAGAGCTCACTAAGTTTAAAGTAGTGTAATACTACATGACAACGGATGCAATAACAATTTTACTGGTAAACAGCCCGAAACGTCCACTGCTGTTGACATTCCACATTTTTATAGCGTTAAAAAAGTAACTCCTTACTGGAACATGTATTTTGTGTCCTTGTCTTCCACAGCAATCAAAACACAAATTTAGTTTGAGACATTTCTAGGTGTATTCTGACTTCCAATGTCTCAATGCACTGGAAATGTTTTCCTTTTGTTAAGGTGATTTGACTTTGCAATCTACCATTTTAGGGCCGTTTCTGTAGATGAGTTTTTATTTCTGTGGGCTCTGGAAGAATTTTTGTAACCATACATTTGTCATCTCTGCTTCCCCCTCCCCTGTCATTATGATGAAGATGACAGAAAGCGTCCTGACAGGGAGCCACCAGCCAGAAGTAGTCCTCATACCTCTGTTGCACGGAGAGGGCTGTTAATCTGCTGCAGCTGAGCGTGAGGTCAGGAGCCAGGGGGGAAAATCTGGGGAGGGAAAGGGAGAGTCTGAGCTCATGAGAGGTGCTCCCAGCAGAATGCTGAGCTTGGCAACGAAGAGGAGAACATCCAAGGCAAGAGAGAGCTTTGGATTTCAGACTGAACCCAGTACCAAAGTGAGGAAGACTTGTTCTTGAAGGAGGTGACAAAGTTATGAGTACAGAGCAAAGAGGAAGAAAAGCAAAATTTAGTAGCAGCTAGAGTAGATTCAGAGACAGGGATGGCTGGGGTAAATTCGTAAGTCCTGTCAGCTGTGGGAGATCTGTATGGACAAAAGATGGATGAATTGGGAGAGGGAATACTGAAGGAAGACCATAGAAATGGAGAGGCTGTAAAAGCTGCCATCCTAGTTACAAAGAGGGATCCTGGCAAGGAAGTGTTTGCATGTTACCAGTTAAAGGTTATCTCACGCTGATTTTGGGGGGTGCGTTCTTAAAGCTGGGGCTGGAAAAAGGAAATATTTCTCTCAAACGTTTTTGTAATGCTTTATCAATTTGTTAACATTTGGTCTAAATGTTCCCGCATGCCTCTCCCCCATCCCCCCGCCTCAAATCCCAGGTGTCGAAGCTCCTTTCACAACATATTGATAATAACCAACACAGTTGTCCGTCTTGGAAATAATAAAAGCTATAGACCGTAATAGATTTTTAAAGTTACATTTTGAGTTTAATGCTTATAACTATATCACTGGGAGCAGGTACTTGGCACAAATGTCTCCATTGGAGCATAAACACCTTGGCCTATAGCCTCTGAGAGTTTATCAGTGCCATGGGAGATATTTCCTGCTATGTACATGCTCCTCTACAATGAATGAACAGCTTGCAACTACATATTAATCTACTTGATGACCTAGATCAAGAACAAGGAAAATAATGTTGATAAGTCAGTCACTTTTCCTTTTTGGTATATCCCCGGCTATTAGCGCTGGTAGATAGGCAAACAGATGAATGCAGACTTTGCTTTCTCACAGGGGTCAATGTCGTTAAGAAAACTTTCTTTTTTAATTATTTCTGGGCTAGACTGAAAAAGTGTCTAGGTGGTTAGTGGGTTGCGGGAGGTGAGTTTAGTTCTGCTGGGACTGATGTAAGAGCTGTGGTGTTTAGCAGTATTCCAGCACTGGGCTCGATGGTTGAAATACACGGCATTTCTGTGAATATACATGCTGTTGCAGTGATTTACAGCGGCCAGGATCTGGACTGTCACGCCTGATTCTGTAAGAAACTTCTCTGTGCAGGTTATTTTGTTCTGTGTGGCGTCGCCCCGTTAACCTCTGATCATTGTGTCCTGGCTCTAAGCAGAGAGTTCAAATCAAGGCAAATAAACTCAAGCATTATCAGGTACGGGATTATGCAGCCCTGCAGTCATTCAGCTCCAACCTCTACAGTAACCTTCGTATACACCCTGTATCCTTCCTGTTTATGTTCATCTTTTTCCTAGCACCTCTTTAAATTACACACCTGCAGAAGCACTGATCACTGCAGTGTAGCCATAAAGGAAAGACATTGCTTCTTTGCCCTCCTAAATACCTTGAAACAGCGTTGATTAATTTTTCACCAAAAATAGTCCACCCTGAATAGATCAAGAGGAATTTATCGCTGATTTTCTGTAGGCCAGTGCGTGTGGATGGCACCCGTCTCCCTCAGCTCTGACTGCTGTGTATTCTAGCCCCAAATCTCTCTTTTCCGACACCCAAAAACTATGGGTTTTATTCTTTGTTCTTGCTAAGCTTAGAGAAAAATAAGAACTTTTTCAAGTTAAATAGAAGTCTCACAATAAGAAAAAAGTTTGAAGTGAGAAAAATATGACTGTTGCTGTTTTCAACAGAAACTGCTCCCCAATGATCCATATATTCAAGATGTATGGGAAATTAATACCTTAACATATATATTAGTATGTCAAAATGGCATGCCTACTTACCCATTTACCAGGTTAAAGAAGGAGACTGGTGTGACTTTAGATAGTCATTTCATTTCTATGTGCCTCAGTTCTGTCATTTAAAAACAGGAATATGGATAATAAACAATAGCAGAATGTTATTGAGCCATTCACATTTATAAAGCCCTTTGATATTGTCTATGCCTCAGTTTTCTCATTTGTAAAACAAGTGTAATAATTCATGTATTTATAGCTTTAAAGGATGGATAATCTAATTTGACATCCTGCGGAGCAAAATCCCTAGCATTTCATTTAGCTATTCCTTCACCGATCTCAGTAACTCGTAGCCTAAAGAAAGCACGCTTTTAGAAAGACATGAGATCTTAATTTTAAAAATGTCATGTGACTGATAACCTTCCACAACTCTTGGCAAACCGTGCCCTTCATTAATTAGCCAAACTATTAAAAATATGCACCTTATTCACAGTGTGATATTGATCATAATTCCTAACTTTCTAGCATGTTTTGAGACGCCTTATAGGTAATTTATTTTATTGGACAATTTGTACAATGTATTCTTTTCCATCTAGTACTCCAATTATTCCGAGATCTGCAGGTGGCCTGTGCTTTATGACATCCTTCTCCAATATCCTCTTTTTTTTTTTTTCAAGTCTGAGTCATACTGGCTGAGAGATGCCCAATAGATGCTTGTTAAATGGTACTGGCTAGGATAAAGATGTGTCATTAGTGATGACCTGCCAGTGATTTTTCTCAAGTGGGCAGAGGAGCATTGACCAAACCACCAGTAAGAGGCTGTTAAGTGGAGCTCAGCGCCGTGTCTGACTTTCCCCTCGTCTTCTCTCCCCGGTCTGTAGCGCTCTGTTATTTCAGGAGTCGCTGGAGTGCGCGGAAAGGAGCATTCCAAGTGGTGGGAACCATCTGTTTCAGAGGGTGTTGTTGGCAGCTCGTTTCCTAGCTGCATCTCAGGCAGGATTGAGAATTTTCTAATTTGATGCAATGACTGAAATCTCCTCGTTGATCGTGTGTGTCATCCTCAGCAAATTTCCGGTGTTCTGGTTATCATGCAGGAAGACAGCTGGATGCAAATACAGATGAAGTCAAGTCCAACAGAAGAGATGGGAGGTTGTGCTCGCACAAGCACACACATGCAGGCGCATGCGTGCCAAAATGCCGCTGTGATTGCAAAACAGTCTATTCCAAATCTTTCAAAGTATAATTCTATATTTTCCTGACATTATGTGTTTTGGATTGGTCTCTGTGAAGAAAAAAAGAAATCATCTTACTGTGAAATCCAGTGTGTCTGTTAGAGAAATATAATTTAACATTTCAAATTCCAGTTGTGGGTAACTTGTTGATTGGGAATTTGTTTGATTTTCAAGGCGACAAATCCAAGCAGTTGTCTCTGAGTGGGTTCTTGGCTGCTCTGTACAAAACAAACTATTTATGTCCTTTTCAAAGCTCTCTTTTGGGCCTACCATGAATGGACCGGCTTCCTTGGAACTTGGATAAAATATTATGCTTTTAATATGTAACAAACCCATGGAACTGTAAAAATAACATTGGTATAAGCTTGCCAAGGGAATTCGGTTGAAACCATTAGGTAAGGCCTGCCAGATATATATAGTTTCAGCTGTTAAAATTACATATTCATATGTTTTCCATATACCTATTGGCCTCTTTCTTGGATAGCTTTGGAATACTTTTACTAGACTACAATTAAACAACAGCAATTGAGACAGGGTATTCCCCAGAAATTGCAAGACAAGGAGTGTGTGGTGGCCACTTGCAGAGTTGGTCATTAATCTCAAGGAAATTCAGCGAGTACAGACTTGGTATGGAGAAATGATGTGGGAGGAGACGGGACTAAAACATGATCTTTTTGCATATGCGTTTTGCAGAGTTAAGTTTTGTACAAGGAATGTAATTGTAATAATTCTCTACAGTAAGGTCAATATATATTTGCCAATATTATTCCCCCTTGCCCCTTAGAATAATATTTGTCAATATTATTCCCCCTTGCCCTCCTTGTCCCCACTTGAGCCGACGCCACGTGATGCAGTGCCATGTGAGCCTGTATCTCTGGGAAAAACTCACTCCTATGCTAGCCTAGATTTTTGCTGATTTCCCTGGCATAATAACTCTAGCTTTCTGTATTTATAAAGCAGTGAGTCAGGCTCTCCTCTTTTTGCAATGAAACATAACATTGAGTAGCTGCTGGGATGTTTGTGTTGGTGTAGCTTTTCTTTTCTGAAAGAGTTCTGCCTTATGAGAGGTACCTAGTTGGTAGGACTTACAAAGTTGTCTTGATGTAGCAAGAAGTTATTAATTAGAAGAATATTCTTTTTTGCTATATCCACGGGTAATTATCATTTTACAGATCCCTACCCTGAATCAGGTTGGATCGGGTGCGTGAAGTCTATTTCTGGATTGCGATGAGTACTATTTGAGAGCTATGCAATCTAAACTGAGAGGTCGCGGTTTTGGTGATGGTTTAGATGAGTCTTTGCGCTGTTAAATTAGGCAGGACAGTAGGGAAGTAATTCAAAGTGCTCACTATGGCTTACACATTCTCACCCACCCACCTCCAAAGTATTTATGTGACCTACAAAAGCTTCTGTTTCTTCACTCACTTGGGTTAAGCATTGACGCCATTGTCTTAGGAGACCTGTGCTTCAGATGCAAACTGCGCGTACCGTTTGATGGTCAGAGCAGAAAATGGACTGAGCAGGCCTTCTGAAATACCCCAGCATGGAAACCCACACAGGTGTAGATTCTCATGTATGAGATGGTGGGTGTCTATGCCATGTCCTCTACCACTTTGTACGGTGGTCCTGTCATATTCATGTCACCCTGCCGTGTCTCTGATTTTATAAACACCACAGGTCATTTTGCAATTTTTTCCATCTCAGAGCCATGACAATAGGCCAACAATAAGTGTTGAAAAGCATTTTAGCATAATGTGGTAGTGAAACCAAATGTAACCCTTAAGTTATATTAAACCCTTGAGTTTAAAGAAAGCACGCTAAACAGGCTATTTACACAGAGCCTATTTTTGTGACGGATTGGGATCTTGTATGTATGCCACTGTCCTTCTCCTGTTCTGTAAGAACTATATAAATGTTAATCTGGAGCCTTCCAGGCAAGATTATATATCTACCTATATTTATATTTGTAACATGTTTTGTTCTAACTTTGAGGAGCAAGTTTTCTGACCAGTCTTGGACAGCTGTAATGATTGCTTTTGGTTTTGGAAAACTGATGCTCTGATTTCCCAGCCTTAAGTGACTGTACTGGTGCAAAGTACTTTAGGGAAGGTCCGTGTTCTTGGGCAAGAAAGTTCTGATGTGTCAAGTACACGAGCATTGGTAAGGAAATATTCAAAATTTTCAAAATATTCAAAATTTTTCATGCTGTAAGAAAATAAATAAATTAGCAGGACTTACTCCCCCCCTCCCCCTTCTTTTTTTTCCTTCTTTTATGTCAATGGTCTACAAACATTTATTTAGAGAAGTTTATTGGCTGTGTAGATGTTTGTACTGATGCAACACAAATGTGTCTTGTCTTGATATCTTGTGAGAAGTTGGTCATAAACTCCCGTCGTGTCTATTTTCTTAGTCTCTTATTTCTTGGGTATAATATAAGGTAGACATCACTGACAAGCTCAGGATGTCAGTTTCCTGAAACTGTATATACACCAATTCTAAATCTCAAAGCAACAGAACTTTAATTCCCTGGATTAATCATTCAAATAATGGAGAGGAAAAAAAAAAAAGAAAATCAAAAAGAAAAACAGAGAAGAATTTACTCATTCTTCCCTAAATTGAATGGATAAGGGATAAGCACCGTATTTTTCTTACAGCTTTGTGCAAGCATGTACTCAGAGTGTAAGATATGCATGAAGGAGAAAACAGTGCAAAATACTGGAATTATTTTAGAAACACTTTGCACATCTGAGCCGCGGTGCGCTGGGGGCAGTGCACCCAGAGTGGCTTTGTTCTGTGTATTATACTTTTTTAATATCGGTACCCCCTTTCACAGCAGGGAAAAGTAGTGCACAGCAAAGCTAAATGCTAAATGTCCCACTGGAGGTTCTTGGCGAAACTAGGAGCAGCACTCAGATATTCTGGCTCCTGTTTCAATATCTTAATTACATAATTAGCCTTACTCAAATCAGGTCATGTGGCATTCAATCTGACTTCCTTTGCTGTCGTGCTATCTGTGCTATGTAATTCTCATGCCAAGATAGTGTATGGAGCCTTAAATAATCCAAGATATTCTAGTAAGGCATGGTAAAATGTTAATTTAAAAAAAAAATCACATAAACATATATATAAGGAAATTAACACTGTTACAGATTAACATAATCAAACAAAATATGGTTCATTACAACTGTATATATTACCATGCATTTAAGTGAACGCTGATTGAAGGAAAAATATATTTTCTCTGCACTCAAATGAAACACAAGAGCAAAACAAGTGAACTTCTTTTAAGAATCTGTAACTAAGAAATTTATTTCATAGGTAACAAATGGTAAACGGACAGGAATAGTTATTTCTGTTAAAGGAATAAATCTGCTGAAATACTGTGAAACATTTTCTGTGCAGCAAGCCACAATATATACAATAATGCAGTAAAATCCTCCACCAAATATCTGTTAAAGGAATAAACCTGTCAAAAGAATTAATTTTCTGTGCAACAAGGTTATTCATTCAACAGGCTTCCACCATATGTAATTTATGAAGCAAATTATACTATTCCAAAAAGGAAAGGGAAACTCATACAATGCAGTTTAAACTACAGCAAGATTGGCTAGAAGTCAGGAAATCGCCTAATAAAGCCAACTGTCTGCACCTTCGGTAAGCAATGACGTTTGCAGTTTATACCAAATGCTTTACCATGACTGTTTGGACAAAAAAAAAAAAAAAGAACAGGCTCCTCATCATATATGAAGCAAACCCGGCATTGTAATAGGCAGGGGAGCCATTCACATTTCAGACGGCTGTTCAAGAACGTACTTTCCGGGTGTATTCCACATTTACGGGTAAACAGGAGATGCAGTCCAGTTCTAGCAGAATTACCTGTCCAGTGAATCAGAAGGTACTGAAAGTATTGCTGCTCAATGATTTGATCCTGCAGTATGTAAGAATATCTGGTGACGCTTTCTTTATTGCTACTTTCATCCTTACCCTATTTTGTATTTTGGTGCCATTGAGTTTAACTGGACAAGGGCAAGGACCCCATCAGCCCTCAAAAAATGTAGTTATCCTTTCCACTTACTGCAGTCCTTCTGTACCAAATAGCAACAAAAAGTGCAACACGAAAGTGTGTTGTATTTTACCTGTGGCTATACCTTTAGTGTCTGAGCCAAATTCATCAAAATAATCAAACTTTGCTGCGTGCCAGATCTATACATTGAAAATACCTTTGTAATTTTTTTTCCTTGAATATCTGTCTGGGGGCCACTTCAACTTTCTGTTGAAGTCTTGCAATCCAGCCTGAAGTGTCATCCTCAGTGTCAAGTTTAAAGCCTCTGACACACTTTATTTACAAATTTTTATTTTCGTCCAACAATCTTCCAGTCCTGGGCAGATTAATCTGCACTGTGAGTTCCAATCTTATTATTTTAATAACTTTTTGTTAACCTCTAAGCAAGTAGAATGTTATTCCTAGAGCAATGCTAAAGTTTCCTTAAAAAAACCTGCAACAGGGTGAAAGTTGCTTTGTTTGAGCTTTTGTTACAAATCCAGAGTTTAATTCAGGTTCAGTGAGGTTCACGGACCTTTTGGCAATTGTGGGCTGAGCGTCAAGTGAGGTCAGGCCAAGCACGAACAAATATGGACCGATTTATAGTTTTTGGTGGAAATCAAGTGAAACCAAGAGAAATGTAGCAGAGTAACTAGGTCACCTTTTACTTTTTTAGGGTATTATTAATCCAAAGCCAATAGAGGAATTCAAGGGATTGGATTCCCATGACAGGGGTGACCCCATACAAGGATCGCTTCCGTGGGTAGGGGTTTTTGTAAGGACTAGAGACATTGCAGAAATCGTATCTGATAATTGGCAAAATCACAAAAAATTCCGCAGCCACATTTACATTTGGAGTCATAAGAAAACAGTTGCTTTCTTTAAACAGCAGCTGTAGTCACCTGGAGTACTACTCATGAGGGAAACAAGCATGAGCAATAATTCACATCCAGTTAACAGATAGCCTCCAGTGGGGAAGCTCAGACAAAGATTACATAAAAGAGATTTAGACTTCCAGTGATGGTCCATTCCTGGTCTATTTATTTACATAAATTTGTCAAAGCAGAATTAAAAGCTGCAGTTAAGATCCAGAAGTCCATATCTGCAATTGAGCTAGATGTGTTATTTGAAAATATGTACCTATCAAATTGCAGTATCACTTTATTTTTTTCCTGCAGGCAAACTAAAGAATAAATCATCTCCCATGCAAATCCACTCATCTGTTTTTTGTTGGGTTTTCTTTTTTTTTTTTTCCATTTTGTTTCATTTTGTTTTATCATTCAGTGACTGAAATCTGATCTCACAAAAATGTAGGCAGATGTACAGAAGACTTATTTTTCCCTTGGCACGCTCTTTAAAAACTTATAAATTAACTCCCCCTCTTTTAAATCATCCTTTTTGAGGCATCCTCACTGGCTGCCAGGCATCCTCACTGGCTGCCACATCCTAAATTCTTTGGGATTTGCTGTTGGCCTGACATTATTGCGCAATGTGAGCTCATCATCTGAGAAATGGATATTAAAAATATCTGTGACTTCAGATGTGATTCATATACCCAGTGGCATTTGAGTAAACAGCAGCATCACTGACTCAGGCGCCGGTTTTGCTCTATGACATACGCTAAATGGCAAAAGCAACACCATTTTAGGGAAGAACAGAACTTGAAGGCTATTTTGTATATATGTTATTGACTGGGAGGGAGATCTGGCCTCCTAAGCAAGTGTATAAAAAGATGTAGGAAACAGAGGCCAGAAAAATAAATCACCGTTGAAATAAAATTTTAAAAGTTTCCTGCTCCTGAACTCCTCAAGAAAGGTCTCATTTTTCCTTCCTTTTGTATTTTGAGTGTTGCAGAGGACTGTGAGCCACGAAGTGCTTTCTCAGTGATGGATTTTGCTGATGCTGTAGCCCAAATTCTGCAGAGGAGTTTTGGTTCATCGAGTGTGCTCACCAGTTTAGCTGTGGTTGTTGTTTAAGTAACTGTTTAAATTGCTTATAAAGATTTCTCAAATTAGGGAATGTCCTGACTGGTCTAAAATATTGATATGCAAGCCATTAGTGGAGATTGACAATAAAGTCTGATTAATAGTTTGGTTTTTAAAACAATTACATAAAAATATTGTTTGAAATCATTCATTTTAAACAGTTGACACTTTAATGCATAAATATAATTACAGACTCTTTAAGAAGGGCTTAATTTTTGCCTTGATATATATGCTAGCAATTGTGTATTTGAAATAGAATCATAAAATGTAAAACTTTTCTATTTAATCACTAGTGTCAAAAATTATTGGGTAATAACCACTGCAGGAGAGAATGTGGTAAAAGATACAAAGGCCCATATTTAAAACATAATTTTTCTAATACTTACTGTGATTTTAAGATGTCATGTCGTCATATGAAGGTGAACGGGTCAGATGCAAAATTGACTTTTTCTTTCTTTTAGTGTTAAGTGATCAATTTACACTCATAGAGGGGTTAAGCTTACTGGAAGCTGAAGTCCTCTTTGACCACACTCTAGGTACATCACTGACTGCTGGGACAACAGCAGCTTACCAGTCTGCTTTTTGCAAGTGGCACAGGTTAAGTAGATCCGCCTGGCATCTTAATCCGACGCCGTGCTTCTGTGCAGTGCCGACCTGAAACGTGGAGCTGTAGGAAGTTCTAAAAAGAAACCTGTCATCTCACAAAATGCTGTTTAATTAGCTCACACCTTGTTGTTTTCCACGAGGAACCAGGATTTTCCCGCTTGGTTACTTAGCATCTTTCTGCAGTAGCAACCTAAGTGCTTTCACGATAGAGGGAAAGGAACTTTCACAGCTCTATTGGAGGCTGTAAAAGTGTGCAGTGGAGGAGAATCACATCTAGTGAGTGCTCTTACTGTGTTTAAGACCCTTTTTAGTCAGTAGAGATGTACTTTGCTGTTTGTCTCAGCCATCTTTTTTTCACATAAACAATAATTACTATGAAAAACACATCTGTTGTTCCCAGCCTGTTTGTGACCATCAAAAGAGCTGCAGCTTTTAAGTCACAGCCATGCGCAAACAATACCATGCAACTTGCAGCGCAGAAGTCTAATGTTTTAGCATCATTCTTTACTGCAGTAACTTATTTACCATTGGGACAGTGCTCAAGAGTTCGCAAACCTTGCGGCAAGGAGTCCCTGCCCTGGACACCCCGCAAAAGTGCTCTGCAGTTAGATCGCTCTGCTTTCCTAAAGGAGCTCATCAGATCGGACCCAACAAAGACAGAACAGGAGAGAGCAGCGATGCCTGTGTGGCGGGATAACGGGCCAGGCATTTCTGCTCTTACCCCTGTAGTGCCTTTGAGTCACCAGTTTTAAGCAAAGATTCTGGGTAATTAGAGTACTTTGCTGTCATCTTTACCTTCCCATTTTTATTCTGGCTTTGCAGGGCTTTGCTCAAATGAAAACTGCTTTTGACCTGCTCTCCCCTTTGTCTGCCTGCCCAGGAGGGAGAAAGGGGACAGGCGTAATGAGTCCTGCATTTGCAGTGGCCAACGGGCCTCAAAACCTTGTTGCTCTTCAAGCATCTACTGCAGCCATCCAGGGGATCATCTGTGCTCAGCCTTCTGTGGCTAGAAAGGGGATGGACACCAGGTGTGGAGGAGGAAATCCCCTTCTTAAGGCTCCAGATACTCCTGGGCTGCTGCCAGACTGGAAATAGGATTTTTGCTTCCCATAACAAGTGCAATCCAGAAGAGCAGAGGAAATTAAAATAAATTCACAGACAAAATTAAAATTTAGATTAAGACACCAAGCATTATTGGTTTTTATCTAGAAGGCAGATGATGCTACGTAGCAAACCAGGCAATGTTTTAAATGGTATGTGTTATCATTTAATATAAGTTACTGAGAGTAATTTGAAAAGAAGGTAGACAAAGTGAAAGAGGCAGTTCAAGACAATGTTTAGTTCAGCGAGGACACACACCAAGATGTTTAATTAGAAGAAACACATTTATTTCTCAGTCCCAGAAGTGTCACAGAAAAGCTGTTCCTGGTAACACTTCTACATTTTGCTGCAGTTGACGGCAGGAGCATCCCAGGTAGGCACAATGTGCTTGTCCTGTTCAGGCACGCTTCCCCAGAGCCTCTCCTCTCTGCCCTGGCAACAAGATACCAGGCTAGAGAGACCTTGGCTGCCGCCTTGTATGGCCTTTCTTAAGTTCTTACTTAAGAAGTGCCTGGGTTTGCCAGTTCTAAATTCTTTAATTTAAATAGTAATTTAAAATTTACATTATCATATTATTTTATTAATTTTATTTTATGAGTATTTTTTAAAATTATTAAACCGAATTTTAAGTTTAAAATTATTCTCTATGCCCTTTATTGTCAGCTGTTTGAATGTCGCTTGCCAGGAACCAATGATTAGAAGCAATCATCAACATTTTGGTCTTGCGATAATGCTGATGAGACCTCACACAGAGTGTCACAGGGTGTTTAGTGATTTGGTCCAGAGATGCTCCAGTGACTTCTCCAAACCAACTGAGGATCACTAGAGATGACGGTTATTTCCATTCTCATGCAGAGTTTTGTAGGAGCCAAACAACAAACCCATGTTTTTTGCCTTATTTCCTGTCAAGAAATATGTGAGCACACTCCAGCTCTGTTTGCCCTGTTCTGGAAAATAATTTCAAATTTGCTGCTCATTGGTATCAATGTTTACTGATGATACAGCTGATGAGTGCTGTAGATGTATTGCTAGTAGATTGTCTCCCAGCCCATACTGGACGCATCTCCACCCTTACCTTTGCAATCCAGATGAGTCAGCTGAATTCAGCCCGACTGATCTACTCAAAATCAAAGAGGACATGTTAGTACTCTTCCTTTTCATCACCAGACTTATCTTCTCCACTTAGAGCGGGTTATTAGTTCAGGAAGATCTATGAAGTTTGGAAAGTAGCCAACATAATGCCACTTTTAAATACGGCACCTAGGAACACCAGGAAAATCAGTTTAACTTTGTGTCCAGTATCTTATCTGCACTGACCATCTGAAAATAATTATATGCGTGTATGCATGTGTGTATATACATATATATATATAGGGGAAATGGTTCTGAGAATCAGACTATATATATCCAGAGTCTGTTAAGCTCCTCACGCACACATTGTGATGTGTGAGGGGCTGTTTGTTTGTTTGGGGTTTGCACTTGTTTTTCCTTGTGTATTGTTACTTGAGCAGATGGGCTTATCTTTCCAGAAGGGCTTGTAGCAAAGTGCTTTATCAGATAACCCTTCTGATGTGCGGCACAAAACCAGCTTCTTTGTCTTCATAGCGGGGACATACGGGAAAATCTCCCTCCCAGTTTCACATGTGTCCTTGCTGCATTTTTGTTTGATGCTCTTGTCTTCATCGTGATTGGTGTAACAAGAGTTTACAGCAGAGAGGAGTAAGCAAAGCACTCTGATGATAAAATCTTCTGGTTTGTTGACGCTATGGCCAGTTCTTTGTAATTCATGAGTTTGTTCACAGTGGGTGATTTTAGCTGTATATTGACTAGATTTTTTAATCTCTGTATTATCTCTGGGATGATGCAAGCAGAAGAAGGCTGTTTATGTCTTTCACAAGCATCCTTCATCCCTACTGTGTTGGCTTTAGATGTGTGTTTAATATAAGAGTAGTTATCTCTTGCTGATCTCTACTTGGCAATGGCCACAGAAAATAAATCTATGTTGATTTTATTAGATCTGTCAACAGTCCTTGATGTTATTGACAATGAGGTTTTGTTGACTTGCCTGCAGAGCCTTGTGGAAATGGAAGGAGACCTTCCTCAAGTTTAATATTTTCTTAGCATCCCATGAAGTGCATCCAAAATAATATTCTCAGCAACAGGTTGGTTTACAGTGAAGTGGCCAGACCTGATTATTTTAGGAAAAATAATAGTCTGATAGGTCCATACAGCAAAGTTAAAACAGGGAGGGGTGATACAAAGAAAGGAGGAGTGCTCTTTAGCATGATTGAAAGCCCCCAATTTCATGGTATTCTCTCAGCTATTATTGCAAATACTGTACAGCATCTTGACTTCGAGCTCTGTGGACCTCTCTGTTGCTCTGTAGCAGCATTGTGTCAGATAAAGAGGAAGCTGTTTTATGCTTTGAGAATAATCTTTGTTAATACATTTTCCAGCAGGGGAAAAAAATAATCCTAATTAAGAAGTTACTTTATGCCTTACAAAGTGGAAGGGCAAAAGGTTACTTGTTCCAGGGAAAGAACGGGGGAGTAGATCTGAGAGCTGACGGTGGGGTTGGCTTGGATCCATCTCTCTTTAAGCTTAGTTTTTGCAAGCTCTCTGCCAGTTTGGAGCACAATGGACCTCTTTCCGTACCTAATGGCATGCTGGATGTCAGCCCTGGCCTCAAGAAATCTCAACTGCACAAACAGAAATTAGGTGTGTTTCTGTGCAACAAAACCAGCATCTTTCTCATCAGCAATAATTTTCCTGCCTTTCTGAAGATAGTTTATTTGTAATCCATTCAAGTCCAAATGTAAAAGACTTGCACTGAAAACACGAAGATAAAGCAAGCTGTAATAGCATATAAACACATGCAATAGAGATGGATTTCCGAGTTCTATCTCTATTTATGCCTAGAATATTCACGCCTTGATCTAATCCTCCTCTTCTTAAAGGGGAATTTTTCAAAAGTTCTTAAGGACCCATCATTGCAGCTACATCTTGAAAAGGGCACGTCTTTCTCTCACACACCTCAAACAATGTGGCCTGATGTTTCAAAAGCTGCTCAGAATTCAAACGCTTCCTTCAGGTGGCTAAGTGGAAGAGCATCTCTTTTGAAACTTTGGCCACTTGTGGAGGTGTTTAAATGGGAAGACTTGGTGCTAAGTTGGGCGTGTAAAAAGTTTTCCCTTGAAATATTTCCTTAGGGAAAATTGGGGTTTTGACTACTGAAATGTTATTTCACAAAAAGCACACCTTCAGTGATAATAACAGGTTTTAATAAAAGAAAAATGACCACTTGAAGAACAAAGAAGATTCCTGTTATAAACTAAAATTTAAAGTATTTTCAATTTAAAAGTTAGCATTTGCCCTTTGGAAGCTTCATTGAATTTTTGTTTTTTAACAGCGTTTTCCTCAAAGAGGAGGCTGGGCAAGAAGAACAATTCTTTCTAGCTCTAACATAAAATTTTAAAGTGAAACAAGTGGCAAGATTCAAACAAACAGAAGAAAAATGAACCTATCTTTAAAAACATCCCTGGAAACAGCTGAAGATCTACATTCATTCTTTTTTGTCACTAAAAACTGAAAAGTTTTCAGACAGCTCTCAGGAAGCGATGGGGTACGTGTGCAGAAGTCTGTAACCGAAGGTAGATTAAGAATTGGAGCATAAACTTCACTTACCTCTTGAGTAGACTTCGAGCTCCAAGGCCCTTAAAGGTTAACAATAAAATCTCAAATTGAATCCTCATTTTCAATATGAGACAGTTTAAGTTATAAAACAATGAAGTGACATGAGCCTAGCGAGGCCAACGAGGACACTTAAACAGGGGTTGTCAGAATGCCCATGCTTTATCACCCATGAAAGGATGTAACTCTCCATGACATTAAGGATGCAGGGTTTGATGGAGTGTCACAGTTAGTTGACACCAGAATCATCCAAAATCGTAGACTCCCTGTCACATCCTGCCACTGCAGAATAGAAACTAATGATTGTGCTGCTACGCCATCGCAGGCATGCTGAGGTGCTGGTAGCTAGTAAATTATTACATAGCAGTAAGAGTTGCCAACAGAAGTAGACTTCTGGAGCTAATAGCTAGGGGGAAAAAAAGGGGAAACTGTAAATGCAGGCTGTTTTGCTCAAATAGAGTAAGCTGCTGTTCCGAATGTCTGATGGGACAAGTGGTTTGGGGAAGATATAAAGTCATGCTGGGCCACTGCATGAGTTAGAAATCTGTATTTTCCTGTAGATGTTTTGTGAAAGGGATATTTATATAAATAAGAAAATGTGAATATTCACTTCTGGTCATGGAGAATGTTTTTCCAAAGACTGATGGACTCAAAACACCCATGCTTAGCTCTTTAAGCAAATATATATGTATAAAATAGAGGAATGTCCTATTTCAAAAAAAGAAATCTGGAAAAAAAAAAAGGAAAATATTATTTACAAAATGTCATTCTGAATCTTTCATAGACTCCGGAAGTCTGTAAATGACAGAAATTTTAAACGTCTTTTGGGCCCAGATGCAATAGGCATTAAAGTCTGATGGAAAAATAATTTTATTATAGATTGATAGCTTTTTATAATTTTCTCCAAAGGAGTAATATCAAAAATCAATTTCTAAGAAATACAGAGGACAGATGCACTATATCCTCAACTAAATGATCTTTCTGAGCAGAATCCTGCCCAGGATGCAGCTGAGCACAGAAATGAAAGCCTTATGGGTGCAAATTGACAGCATTTAAGCATAACAAGCTACCCAGTTACACAGAGGAAAAACTGACTGATTTGGGGTCATCGCTGATCACAACCTGGCCAGGAGTCAGCGGTGGCATGCCGCTGTGATAAAGGTAGTCGCCGCGTTACAGTGTTCAAACAGTCCTATCACCTGTGAGACGTGGGGAGCAATCCCTTCTCTCAACACCGCTGCAGACCCCATCTGGAGCAGTTTTCCTGGGTTAAGTTCCTTATTTCAAAAAAAAAGATGTCACTTGCTTGGAGAGGAGGCTGAATACAAAGCCTAGAAACCCCGACCTAGCAGGACAGATGGGATGGACAGGGTTGTTTAGCCTAAACAATAAGCGCTGGAGAGGGGACATGAAAGTAATTACAGAAGAAACAGCGGCAGGGAAGACAGAAACAATCTGTGCATAATAGAAAGGACATGACATAATGGGCTTAAATTACAGCAAAGAATTCCGGTTAGACATCAGGAAACTTTCATAACAATCAGGATAATAAAGCACTAAGGTAGACTGCCTGCGGAGGTTGTGGGATCTCTACCATTGGAGGCCTTCCAGAGCAGGGCAGACAGACTTCTGAAAGGAAAGACAGGAGGATAATTGATCCCGCCTTAGGGCAGAGGGATGCACCAGGTGACCTCCCGAGAACCCGTGACTCTCTTGGTTTGAACTGTGCATACCCTTCATCCCCATCCTTCTTAAAACTTGTTTCTTGGTCTCACGTCTCTGTTTTCTGCTGGTTCATCTCTCTCAAATGTATTTCTGATTTTCTTCTAGAGGCTCGGCCTTATCCACTTTCATCTGAAAACACAAATTTAACTGCTACTTCTGTGCTGATGATTCACAGGTCTATCCATCTTCCTACTTCAGCCCTAGCTAACACTCTTCAAAATAAAAGCTCGGACAGTTTTCCTGATGTATCATTGCAGATGTTTTGCTCTCCACCATGTTCAGCACAGCTAAAAAAATCGCATTATAATCAATTCCCTCTGCCCCCTGCTTTTTCTTTGATCACATTGAATAACACTCTCAGCCCGCTGGTAACTCCGCTCTAGAACCTGGAAGTCATTTTACCTGGGACCTCACCTGGCTCCCTATTCCCGACTGTATTTATATTTTATGGGGGAGAGGGAATGTTGGCCCTGCAAAATGACTCAAAAGTATGGCCTCTCGTCCTCCTCATCTTCTTTTCTAGCCTTGACAAATGCCGGCTTTCTCATCTACCCATTCTCAATAACCACCGTAAGCTGCATTGCTGTCTTAGCTGCTGCTTCGTCCCTGCCAGACCAGAGAACTGCAGCTCGGCAGAGCAAGTGCCGTAGCACACCGTACCCAAACACATGTTCCTGTCTTGTTACACCACTAACAATTTGTTGTTCAGCAGTGAAAACATGCTGAATAATGAAAGATGCCTGGAGAAAGGAACGCAGTGCGTACATGTACCTGCAGCCTGTTGTTGCTGTTTGTGTACACAACCCTGATTAGAGATGAGGGAGTGTCAGGCTTGCCTGGTGCATAAGCACCGGTTCCTCTGCCAAATGAAACTCTGTGGCTGCAGAAACAGTGTCCACATTTGCTTTCCAGAAGGTAAATACACCCACGGAATTCCCGCAGCGTGGCCCACCTCTGCGGGAAGAGCCCCGCGCTGCCGGGTGCCAGGGGCAGGGAGCGTGCGGGACCTCCCGCCCCGGGACCCATCTCTGCGCTAAACCAAACTGACCTTGGTTGGAAATCAAAGGGATGCTAAGGGAGTGCCCAGGTACAGCCGTGTACCTGGTCGGAGATGTACTTGGGCTATAAGATTTTTAAGGACAAAGAGTGGTTTTGCTTTTTGTCTGTGTTTGCGCAGGTGCCCAACGTAGCTCCGTGACTAAGCTCACTGGCAATCCCACAGTACATGAAAGTAGAATAAGTCAAGTCTGTTTTTCAGTGGAAAATAAATGGACCAAACCTTCCTACCTTCCTCCTGAATACGTGCTGTGGTGCGGCGTTGCAGCGGTGTTGCATGGGGAGGCATTGCGGTTCCTTCAGACTTAGCTATGACTGTGGGCTTTGATTGCTCGCTGGAAAGAGCCGGTATTAATGATCGAAGCATAGGAGGATTGTGTTTAGACCATGGATTGTCCTAACCAACTGCTGGTGGAGTGGCTGTGAACTAGAGCAGATGAAACCCCCACACGGTCAGATCAGGGGAGGAATGAGGTCTGGGACTGGGAAACCAAGGAGGGACAATGGGCAAATAAAGTGGGACCGTGCCACAAGCCTCTGAAGTCTTTAAGTAGCTTGGTTATGTCAGCAGCAAACAAGGGAATAGCTTTGCAAAAATTCAGATTCCAAATACCATTATAATTAGCATTATTTCAAGATTAAAGAAACCACCACTTCCGTGTAACAAATTATCTCCAATTTAAAAGCAAAAATAATGTATTTTTTGTTCATAAAAAATGCTCAAGCGGAAGCATTCTCACATTAATTATTTCAGTCTATTCGGAAAGCATATCCCTGCTTGCTTTTTATTATGCCTTCCAGCTCCTTCTTTGAAAAATATGTTAAGAAGCTGCAAGCTATTTTCCAAAAAAATGAAAAATAAATAATCTTTGAAGCAATTAGAGCTGAACGACAGAATGTATAAATATTTTTTTTACTTATTCTCCCCCTAGATTCAAATCCTCCATTTTCTGCCACCTCCCATCTTGGCAGCTGCAATTCAAGCATCTTTGCTTGAACTTTGGAGGCAGGCAAGTGTTTCTCTTTCCTCCCCTAGAGTTGAATCAAATCGTATTCTGTAGATTTGACTGGCAAGAGCTTTTATAACTGAGCTGAGGGTTACTCCTGGAGGCTAAATGCATTATTTCTATAATGCATTTGTCTTCACTCTCTGAGGAGTCTAAATACTTCTGAACCTTTCCTTACAAAAGTAATAATTAGTGGACATGTTACAAAAAAAACTTTGCTTACATAAGAAAAATAGCGAAATTGAATAATAGGAACTATGGTTGGTAGTGTGGAATTATCTGGAATGTATTTTATTGTAAGAACAAAGAGCACTTTGAATGTCATGTAAATATCATTATAGAGCTGCTTTTTATTTTAATGAAGGCCTCGCACTGGTTCAGCATTGGGCATAACCACTCAGCATTAGCGGAACTTTAAGTCAATCCGTGTTGCGGTGAGGCCAGCAGCTACGTGTGATTTTCAAAAGCACCTTCAGCCTCAGAAAGTTGAATTTAAAATGTAATTAAGGAACATTCATCTATTTTCATTGCCACAATCAAATCAATATGTAGCCCAATTAAACAAGAACAGTGAACTGTACAGCACTATCAGCTACACTAATAAAAGGTACCTGTTTTCAATTCTCTGTAATATACTTTCTCCTTGTCTTTCTTTGCTTTTTACCATAGGAACAGGAGAAAGCATCTAAACAGTTTCCTATTTCTCTGGCGCCAGCTGGAAGTAGTCACGAGTTGCGGGGAGATAATATATTAATATGAAACTAGCCAGGAGACAAAAAAAAGCTTACACAGCAGTTTTCATAGGTAAGATGATTAAAAGTGTTATATATGATATTAGGGCGTGGGGCCACATCCTCATTCGTTTGCTTTCCCAAGAGGTGGATGGGAGGGCGTGCAGGGATCCTTCCTGGAGATGGTAGGGAGGATATTCTCCATGGGGTAGGAGAGTTTGGGATTTGTGGAGGGTTTTTCTTGTCTAAGAAAAATTTGAGGTCTTTCTGAGTGCAAAGACATCCTGGGCAGTGAAAGTGGCACCTGCCTGCATGCCAGTGGGAACAGAATAAGGTGACCATATGCAGAAGGGTGAGGCTGACCCCAGAATAATGTCACTGTGCAGCATTAGCGTTTACTGGCACTGGGGGCAGTTACCCACCCCAGCTGATGTGTGTGAGTTGCTGTGATAGCCCATGGTCTTTTCATGGGGCTTTTGTGAGCCAAAAATGCTTGGGATCATCAGCAAGATTTGGAGATGCTGGACAGTAAATCAGAGGTAAGGGCAGAGGGGACCGATGTGACCACAAGGCCAGAAACAGCAACAAATTTTTTAGCGAAGTTTCGGTCTTGAAATCACAGTTTAAAAACTTCTAATGACAGAGGATCCACTGCAACGTGAGATACGGCTGTCAGGGAACTTTCCAGCTTCTTTCTTTCAGAGCACCTGCCTGATTCCTACAGACTGTGATAAAGTTGCTCTGTGATCCCCTCAGAGTTAGGCTAAATGAGCTTTTCCATGATACAGCATCTTTTTCAATTTCTTTAATGTTTCCTATGACTTTCTACTATAATTGCCTAATTTTTCAATGTACTTTTCAAAGTGTGGAACCAGAACTCAACACAGTGTTCTTGCAGAGGTAGCAGCATGCTGAAATACAGTAGTGTGCCTGCTAAGTATAGTCCTATTT
The DNA here is from genome assembly GCF_000708025.1 of Charadrius vociferus. Taxonomy (NCBI): domain Eukaryota; kingdom Metazoa; phylum Chordata; class Aves; order Charadriiformes; family Charadriidae; genus Charadrius; species Charadrius vociferus. Next base: position 1,823,992 of record NW_009648041.1, on the reverse strand, counting down.
AAGCATCTTAGGGTGAGTTTGTTCTTTAGTTCACAGCTTAACACTTGGATATAATGTTGAATGAATCATACCCATGTCTTCTTCAGAACTAAAGAGTCCCACATTTAGAGAGCGTGGTATTCATGGTTTAATTACTAGATGTGTAACTTCACATAAAGTCACATCTCTAGCTGAGATTTTTGCCTTCAGGTGGCTTATGGTCACTCTTGTTCAGTTTCAGCAGCCCTTTCTCAAATTTATTTACTGCTCTTCCAAACTTTTTTTCACCTGAGAGCTTTGCAGCAGTAACTGGTTTTCTCTCAACGTGCACTAAAGTTACATAGTACAATGCCAAAAACTATTCCCTACAAGACTGTGCAAAGTGCTGCCATGTTTTTTTTCTGGTTTATTAATCAAAATGTCTTGGAGAAATAAAATGAAAGCCAATGACTTTAAAAGTCTGCTGACCAATGGCACATTTACAGTGCCGTATGAAGCACAGATGTCTGTGAGCTTGCTGGAAGCTACTGGTAAGTTATCATCTGCAGCAGGATGGAGCTTAGAGCAGTTCATTCAGTTTGTTTTCCTAACTTTGTTTGTATCCTGTGATTTTGTAGCTACCACAAGGGGTTTTGTGCTGTACCTTTGACTAGTATTTACTTGACTGAGAACTGAATGTCCTTCCTTTCTTCTCCTGTGTCTGCACTCTTAATAATAAATCAAGGTTGCTAAACTTTTTCTTGATCTTATCCAAAACTAAATGGCATTGTGTCTCCTTTCAGCCAATAGGACTATTTTTTTGTTTACTTTTCCAAACCTTTTATGTCTAAGAAATATCAGCTGTGTACTTTTCTTGTCCTTTTTTGGACAAATCTTTGGAAATTACAAATGCTGACAGCATTTTTTACTTGACAGGGAGAGGTGGCATCAAGTGTTATATCTGCAAGCACTCTGTTACTTGAAATGTAACAAAAGCAGCTCAAGCACGGTCCATGACAAGCAAGGAGGGACGAGGCATCTTAAAATCAATTGCCAATCCCTTCACATCGTGGAAGATCCTGGGCAAAGAAACAGTTGTATTAGAGGAAAAGAAAGACACCTTTTCTTTGGGGATGAGTAGTGTAGGAGCAACACATATTTGCTCATCTGGTTATATAGTCTAACTAGCTGTTTGTTATATTATTTACTAGGTTTCTCTAATCCAACCTTTTTTATGTGCATGGGTTTTCTGCAGAGCGCAGAGACAAATCTGCTCCCCAAAGACGCATTAAGGAGCGCTAGCTGAAATGTTGAGTAACGATAAATTCCTTTGAATTCCTTGTGCGCATTCTAATCCACCATGATGAAACTTTCATGTTTTGTCAGCTATTGTAATTTTGCTTTCAGAAAAATGAAATACAAATTCTTCCCGGGTAAGTGACTTGCACATTTAGCAGTGTCTTTCAGAAGAGTATCACTATTGTTGTGTTATAAATGGCATGTGTTTCAGTAGCACTCAAACATACAGGCTTCTTGCTGGTACATATTTGAAACCCAATTGTTTTTACTCAGCTGAAGCCAAGCTTACTTTTTTTTATTTCTTTCAGTAATTACCTTATGTTTTATTGCCTGCAGGGAGAGACCCTAAATTGAGGCAAAGTTAAGGATGCGTAGTTGAAAACAAAGATCATGAAAAGATAAAGGTCCTGGTTCTATGATCTTAGATTATTACAAGTCATGAAAAAAACATGATTTGGCTTTTCTTGTCAGTAAGAATCTGTCCATATCATGTTTCAGTTCTGTTTGTTTTGGAGCTATAGGATTTTTATAAAAAAATACTTGACAGTATGAAACAGCTTGGAAGAAGAAGGAAAGCTACAGGAAGAAAGAACCTGAGAGAGCATACAAAATTTTCCTTTCTTCCTTTTCCTCCCAAACCATATCTTAGTACGATGCCAAAGATGGAAAATTTCTAGCAAGAGCTCAAACGGTTTCATAATAATAGAAAAAAATTTTCCATCTCAACTACAGGAGTCGCTCTGCTATAACAAAATCCAATAGGATGTATAAATGCAATATATTGCATATCATATGTTCAATAACAACAGAAAAGCCAGCCTGGCTAAAAATAATTATGAAGCTCAGCAGCTGTAATTAAAATAATTTGATGGGAGATAGGAAACGTTTATGCGTCTTGGCAGAAAAAGACATTTTGAGGATTTTGATTGATGTCTTTTATGTTTGTTCTATGTATTGTACAATAGTAGGTATGGGCACTTCGCTAGTATGTTATCTTGACATAACGCTGCGTGTCTTCCTAGGGCGGACGAGAGGTCAGCCTGAGAAAAAGTGAATTTGTTGGTGATTTCCATTTTCCACCAAAACCAAAAGATGATGCAAGTCTTTCATGGGTGAACCCTTATAGACTCAAAAAAATCCAGCCAAATTCATTTGCATGAGGTCTACTTATACGAATCGGCATTCACCACAGCGACTAAACGTGGGCCAGTGTAGCTGAAGAATAACTACTAGTAACAGAAGTCATTTTAGCGAGAAATATTAATCCCTGCATTGGGGTTTTCAACACTTTACCTGGTGCTTGGAAAATGTCACAGCAAACAACTGATCTTACAAAGCCAGTCTGCTCCCAAGTTTCCTGTAGATAGTATAATTTTTTCTTCTATTAAGATAGAGAACGGGCCAGGTTTTTATCAGGGAGCTGACTTCAGTGTTTCCAGTGAAGCTGAGTGGATGTTGTCTGCACTAGTGTAATCATACCTTAGAAAAACAAGGAGCTATCTTCACATCTCAATTTACATTATTGATGCAGTATGAAATAAGTCCCGTAGTAGATGAGCACTCTGGGGATTCTCTTGTTTGTCTCAGCATGTTAAATGACTGCAAGGCATTACAGATCAGAGATAGAACTGCTTAAGTGCATAATTCTTCCTCGTGGCTTTGCTAGGAGCTAAACGAACCTTCTTAAACTAATAATAAAATAATCTAAGATATAAAAATATGTTTCTTTTGGACAAATCTGACATGTTACAATGACAGAGTGTTTATGACTCACAATCACCACCTCCGCCACCAGCACTGCTGTATTTAGAAGCAGCAGGCAGTAGAGCGAAGTAGGCAGCCCTGAAGTTTCACATCAGGATAAAAGTAGCTAAATTCTTACTAAATGGGGATTAGATATTAATGAAGAAAAAAGATGGTGGATTTCCAGGACTATGGCTCAAGGGAACACTCTCCTGTTTCACTGAGCCTTGTAGTGGTGTCTAAGTTCAGATTGCAGTTTAGATATAAACAGATGAAGACTTTAGGGATGAAATATAAACATTCCCAAGTTCTTACAGTTCTAAATTAGGTGCAGTTCCAAGAACATGGGTTTTGGTCCTAGCGCTGTTTATATTTGATTTTTATGTGTCAAGGAGTACTTATTCAAAGGTGGAAAAAACTAAACCAGGAAGGCTTGTCTCGTTAAATCTGTACATTAGAGTTGCCTCACAGCATGCAATGATTAATTGGTTCTTAGAGGAGAAATTTCTACTCCCCCAAACGGAAAACTTTAAAAAGTTCAAGAACATACTTTGCTGCATACAGAAAGGATGAATAGGATATAGTTGGCTTTCAGTGTCCTCCGAGCTTTCTAGAAAAATGTAGCATAGCAAATCTGCGTTATTATTGCAGTAAGGTGAAGTAGGGGAAATGTCATTTATAAATCTCAGAAAAGACTATCAAAACCACTATTTACAAGTTCCTTTCTAGTCACAGCCATGTAAAGCCTTTAGTGTCACTTTAGATTAGCCCTTGTAACCTTTTCCCTATGCTCTCTCGTATGTTAACTCCTAATTCTCTTGCCAAAATTCCTGCAGTCACATGTTAGCTATTGAGCTAAGTTAATAAGGAGGAAATCTGCAGCTGCAGAAACTTCTGGTGGCAGGAATTGCTCAGCATCCCGGGCAAGTCAGGAACCAGGGAGCTGTCAAGGGGACCAGAGCCCTTCCCAGGGCAGCGGGTGAAAGTGGGTTTTGAGCTCACTGACAGGTAGATATGGATCTGCAAAACGTCCCTCCCTGAAGCTGAAGCACACGGATTTACAGGGCCCTGTCACACACACAACCTCGTCACAATCTTGCCAGCCTTCAGGAGAGGCAGGGAGGGTGAATTGATCCCTGTGGGATGTGCAGGCTCCGGCTCCACCTGAGAGCAACAAATAGTTCTGCGGTTTGATTGATGCAATCAAAGCAAGAGACATGGAGGAACTGCGGAGGGGGCAGCTGCCTCCCGCCTGTCCAGTGTCGTGATTAAAAATCAGAAGTGGTGAACTGAACAAGCATACAAATCTCAGTATGTCTGTCCAGTGAATGTGGAAGCCTTTGTAAAAGAAGGAGAAGCCTCACACCGGAGTGATGCCAGCTCAGGATTTAGACAGCCTGATGACCCACTTTGACCTAAATTACTCACCCAGTTTACCTGCAGCTTTGCTGGTTTTCTCTAGCAAATCCTAAACATAAGCTTTTTCCCCCTTGCCTTTTGCAAATATTAAGCTTCTGTTTGTGCAAATAACCATCTTACATATATAATAGATCATGAATTATTGTAGTATAAAGATTTATTTGACATTTTTTCTATGATTTTGTTCCTCACCCAAAATATAACCGCTCAGACATGTTTTTGGAATGACGCACATTTTAGCGGAAAAAATATTTTAGAAATATGTTTAGTGTGTTGGCATTATTTCTTTTTGGATCCCTCTGGTTGTAAGTAAACTAACATTGTGAGCTCCATTGGGCAAAAGAAGTATTACTACCACTGTATAAAATATGTGTATTTGAACTCTTAGTTAAACATTTTAATGTTAGCTTAGGTTTTCCAGTTGCCATAATTTTAGATAAAGAAATTTGTGAAACACTGGGACTAACTGTAAGAGAGTCCAAATGTTTTCTTCCTTTTTATCAGCTATGCACATTCTTACCACGGTTACTCAATTTTTAAATCTTTCATGGCTATTGGTAAGATTCCAGGAGGTTTGCTAGCCTTGAAATGGAAAAAAATTCTGCAATGCCGAGAAAATGTAGCCCAATCTGCATTTAAAACTACTATAGTTAAATATTTAAAGGCTTCTCTGTCCCACTGCAAAGCATTTTGCAGCTTACCCTTGAATTTGGAAGTCTTAGATTGCCTTGCCTTGATCGTTTGCTCTCTGATACCGTGTTCTTTGGTCACCTTACCAATGGATCAAAAGCATCTCCATTTTGTTACGGCATCGCCTTTTTCAATCCAAATTGTTTTAATTGGCAACTCAGCCAATTTCTATTTAAACAACAATTTCCAGTGATTTTGGAAGAGGAGCAGGAAATTTTTACCTGAGCTAACCCTCTTATAGACCATGCCCCAGCTGTATTCTTGAAGTCAGCCAAATGCATCTTGGAGGTGCCGTTATTTCTTGACCTATCAATCTGTTGTAGAATTGAGACGTAAAAGTCCTAACTGAGAACATGGATTTTGAAAACACATCTTTCATTTAAATCTTAACCAAGTACCTTTAAAGGTACCAAGTACATTGAAATCTTAACTGAGTACCTTCTAATCATCTTTGAGACTAAAGATTTGTCTCACCTTATTTGGGAGGCACCCAGCTGATTTGCTTGGTAGAACAACAAAGAAAGCATTGATTCAGTTAGTCCCAAAGAGCTCCCAGATTTTTTCCTTACGCAGAAGGCAGTGTTGTACAGCCACGGGAAACAATACCTATTTTGGCACTGATTTTACTCTATGAAGGGTTGTGAATCAGTTCTTTATTGACTGCTCCTTGCTAACAATGAAAACATGCTTTTCTGTTACGAATGCTGTGAACAGCTCCAGGTAAAGATGTCAGTAGGGGTTTTCAGGTTAGAAGATGCCGTGCCCAGCTGGATCAGGCTTGGGTCTCTGCTGATGTGCCAGCACATCCAACAAAAGCTCATTGGAGACAAGCTTGCTCCAAGGGATGCTAATCTAGAGGTCATTGTTCCTCTCACCTAACTCAACCATGCTTGCGTGAAGCTGGTGTAAATTCTTCAGTGGTATATTTGTTTTTCTGACCATCGCACCCAATGCCGTACCATTTTTCCATGGTGTTCACGTTGTTTTTACAGTGAGATATAGTGAACCTCACGCCAGGACAGGACAAATGGGCAAACCCAGTGTGTTGGCCCATTGCCAGTGGGGTAATCTGGCAGGGCTGAGCCTCCTCTGTAGCCCGCAGTTTCTTTGAGCTCATCTGCCTTTCTGTATGTCATGATGCTTGGCACCTGGTACACGCTCACAGTTCTGATTGAAAGGAAACAGCCTACAACTTTAATTAGCTAATCAGCCAGTGCAAAAAAAAAAAAAAAAAAAAAAAATCTTTAAAAGGGGAAAATTAACAAAGCCTCAATGGTTGGTAAATTATACACTTTCAGTGGATCTAGTGCCCTTCTGAGCTGCTCTGTAACTAACTCAGGTCTACATGGAGTGTATGTCCTCCATTCATTGAAATGCATGGTTCTTTTCATTTTATTGTAGGTTGTGGTTTTTGTTTCGGTTTAGCCTTTTAGTCTCCTGATGTTTAAACAAACCAGATATCCTTTCAGAGCTGTAACACTAAAATCCTTGAAGGAAGTACACATGCAGAAGTAACAAGATAACAGCACTATCAGCAGCAGGGCAGGTAACGACAGGTTTAGAGACTGAAATTATTGAGCTCGTTTAGTGTTCCCACATCTTGCAGCAGGAACAAGCTGTCCTGTTCTAAAAACCTCCTGAGTGTTAGTGATGAATTTTTTTCCTGGCTTTTTTTTTTTTTTTCCTGTAGTTCTGCTGACTGTAGAGTTTATCACATAAGGAATTAGACCGCCATGTTTGAAGTCTGCGCATCCTCAAAACCAACCCATTTCATCTGCCTAACGTTGTATCCTTTCTGGCCTAGAGCTGGCCTCTGTTTTGAGGAATTACACACTATATTGTCCATTACAGACTTTCTTGTTCTCTTTGATGGCTATACAAGCCATCTCCCACAGTCTGATCTGGTGGCCAGAGGGTGTGTAAATTCTCACCAACCCCCTTCCTTCTCATTCAGGATTAAACGGGCAGTGTGATGGAGGGAACCAGATGAGACTCCATTTCATCAGAAAATTTCAAACCTCTGATGTTCAGATAGCACAGTACATTTTCCATAACACATCCCTGCTCTCCCTAATACCAGCCTCTGGGTTTTGATGGAAAAAGCGTCTCTACACCTTTCTGTGACCAGTGGTACTCAGAGTCTGGCATAGTTCTTCCTCTTTGCTGCCGTTAGTTTAAAGCAGAGACTATCTGTGCGGTCCTGTGTACATAGCTGCTAATTCTATACAGCCTGAGGATTCTCTGAGAATGGGCGGCATAACCTTTCCGCAAAGGTGTTTGCTGAAAGTTTGTAGTCTCACAGGTTGGGATTACTTTCGAAAGCTGATAGCAGACACACTCGCGGCCCATTATTGCTGTGTGTACACCCAAACATATTGGGAGAAAAGTCAAATGCCCTCAAGAAATTGTGTGCCTTATTTTCTTCTTGGAAGAACAAGAAAAGGTTTGGGTAGTCCAACCAAAATAGGAATGTTTGCCCCAGTGTATAACAATTCTGTGAGCATGCATCAGTAGATACCCCCAAAATAACTTCTTTGCACCAGTGGTGCTTATTAAGCCACAGGTAGGAAGGGCTATGTATACACAGTATATGCATATATTTTATATCCAGAATATTCAGCTTCAGCAGTAATTTAGTACATTTTGGACAATGTGCTGAGTCCATCACTACCATGTGAGATCAGGTAACGTACTTTGAATAGGATTTTCCTTTGTATGCATCTGTGTTACATGAAAGAAGTTTCAAAGTCTTGTTACACCAGACCTCCTTTCTGCAAGGCATTAAGGAGGGAACCTTGGGAATGAATGAGTTCTAGAAATTGTCTTCTGTGTGATAGTGGAGGTATTTGACCTGATCTCTCTTCCCTTTCTGTCTTCTGATGAAGTGACAGGGGGTAAAGGACTGGCTGTGAGTGAAGGATGTAAGACAGAAAACTATAGTTTAATTGAATATTTTTCTCCAGGTGATTATTTCAGCATGTACACACCCTGAGCCTCTGCAGGGGCAAAATGTTTTATTTTTTTAATGACCTTTAACTTTTCTCTTGGAATCACTTGCAGACACAGCTCACTGAAGCTGCAAAAGATAGATCTTGGGCATCAAGCTCTAGCTGTGAGCCAGCAGCATTCCCGGACTGCAGAAAAGCACATCAATTTTATCCCACAACTATTTTTGATATCCAAAGGCGTTTCTGCGGACAGTTACATGCTCTTTACTGGATAGACCTAGTCTTTTGGTAGAATAAAAAAGGCTAAAGTTATTTCCCATTTTGTAAAGTTTAGAAAAGTGTCTTCCCTTGGTTCTACACAGAACTCACCTCAGTTTTCTGAAATTAACTTCAGAGCTTTATCTCTAATGCTGAATACAACTCCTCACCCTCCAATTTTTAGGATTTCCTAAATTCTCTATAAGCAATTGATTAGCAGGATCCTGGCAGAGTTTCATCATTCATTCTCACAGTTGTCAGTGCTACCAGTACCTATTTGCGATGGCCTTTGTCCATGTTTAATTAAAATAAACATAGACAGTTTGATCAGTAGACAAAAATATAGATATAGGTATTTCTGTAATGCATGTTGGATTGTCTCTGAATTCCTGAGGCAATCTTGAGGAGTTAATGATAGACACTTAAGAAAAACTTAATCCAATCAATTGAAGATCAATTTCAATTCAAAGAAAGGTTTGATAAGAGGACAGTTTAGTTAGCTTTGATAACAAGAGTGTTTGTTTCCTCAGCAGCATTTGGCAGGTGAAATAGGTGTGCTCAGATCCTGTAAACTGTCCTCCATTGGGCAAAACAAGGCTGTCAAACAGCCCTGAAACCCAGGGCACTTTCCATCACGCGTGTTACGATAAGTATAGGTTGGTTCTGTCTTGACCATGCTGTCTGGCTCTCTGCTGATAGCAAGAGACCCCTCACACTCACCTCCTTGCTAGTGGTGATGTTTCCTCAGCTTCAGCCGCTCAATCCCTTGCGGGAGCTTGTGTGGGTCTGAAGACCCTTTATCCCAGCTGTGTACACCAGAACCTGGGAGGAGAGAGGGAAGGAGCAAGGCTCAGAAGCTTTCTGTAAAACCTCCTTTAAGTGCCCGTTGTCTTTTCTTCATGGATGAACAGTTATAGGGCTGCCCTTAACAAAGAGGTGACAGAGTTTAATTTCACACCTATCGCCAGCAGCTGCGTGATTTCCCAAAGGAGCACAGGGACTACAGAAACCCACAGCCCTTGGTGGAGATGCTCTGCTGCCATGGTGATGATGATGGACGTGGTGTAAGATCTCACCGGGGCCTCACCAGGCACTGGAGCACTCTGGTCTCGTCTTGCCCTAAAGCTTTTGTGTATGTTGTCAGTGATAAAAGAACCCAAATAAAAAAATGGAAGAGACACCCTGCTGCAAGGTTGGAAAAGGGGGAAGTCAGCGTTCAGCTCCCAGACTCACAGCACGGCTAAAAGTGTGCTCTTGCTGCTCTCTCCATTGGAGACAAGGACTTGGCCCTGGGGGAAGATGGTAGCTGGAGCCATAATGCAAGCAGTCGCTATGATGCAAGGAGTAGTTTATGATGCTAGCAGTAGTTCTGATGCAAGCAGTAGTTACAATGACAGCTATAAAAGGGATCTGCTGCTTCAAGGGACCTTGGAGAGGCTGGTGAGCAGGGGCCAGAGCCCACAGCATGGTTCCTGCCAGCTCCCGAAGAGCAGCTCTCCTCCTGCCTGTGGAGCTGAGCCTGACACCCCAGCAGAGAACCAGGCAGACAGTGTATGAAATCTCATGGAGATGGGGTCAAAAGTTTAACTTTCTACCCTCACTCCTTACCTAGTGACACAAAACTTCAGTTATGTCAGGAGTAAGAACTGAAGGTAGCTTTAAAGCTGTCTTCTGCCGATTTTGCTGCAGGGGTCCCCTTTGCTGTCAAGTTCGGTTAACGTTTGTTTAAACAAGAGATGTAGGTACCTGATAAGTGGCAGCACCTGGCTTAAAGATGCATTATGGACAGCAGAGAGTAAACAGAGCAGCTATAAGATTCCAGTGTGCAGAGGTCAAGACAACATCTGTTTTGCCTCGTGTACATATTCATACATAGTTTTCTGTTCTAGAAGTCACTCAAGCATCTAATAACTTCCTGCTCCAGGTGATGTTTCAGCAAATTGTTTTCCTGCTCCAGTTCAGTCAGGATTTTTCTAGCTTTGGCAAAGTGGCTAAAATATCTACAGGCTCCGCATGCCACCCCGGCGTAATTGCAGTGTCACAAGCGTCGGGCCGGGCGCCAGCGACAAACAAGTTCAGCCAGGCAAGGAGGGGGACGGACGCGGAGCCAGCAGTTCGAACAGCGTATGCCAAACCGGCACTGCTGTCAGATACGTTAGAGCTGCGGGTCGGCCATCCACCTGGTCACCCTTTCCACAGCCATGGTAAATGACAGCTCTATAGCCTGCTGGATTTTCCCTTAGTGCATCGGCCGCGTCTGTGGTTATGGATGCAGGCTGGGAAGCCACCTTTTACTTTCAAGGCTACCGAACCAAATAGTATGCCTTGCCTCACGTCTTGCCTGCGCGTCCCAATTTTCCCCCCGTTTAAATTGGGAGTGTTGGGTAAGGCCATGGGTTAATCCCCAGAGACCTTGGATTCAGCCTCCTCTCAGGGCCGGGGTGCAGACATTTTGTTCCAATGAGCACCTCCTGAGTCGTAAATCCGTTCAAGCCAAAGCACTTTTATATTCTGCAAATAAGGACTTCATACTCTGTTCCTAAAAATTAATAATTGATCAAGTGTATCTGATATCATATTTTGGTATTTGTGTTGCAGTAGCAGCTAAAAACCCACCAAGATCAGGGCTTCCTTGCACTGAATAAAGATGCAGTGAAAAACAGATTGTAGAGAAGAAACATATATTGTAAATAATTAACACCAAAGGAAAAAAAAACTGCAATAATTTGATCTATCCTTCTGTGACGCTTTTTTTTTTTCACTCGTCTTCTGTGTCTTCTCAGACTCATACTCATCTAGTTCATTTTTGCAACTGGGCTGTTTCGTCTTACCCATTTTTTTCTTTCTCTGAAGGGAAAATAGGTGCAAGAGCAAACACTATGAGCAACACACGCTTTTGGGTGTGTGGGCTTCTGTATACTGTTGAACAATGTCACAGACGCCCACTCAGACAGATACCTGTGACACAGCTCTGTGTGTATGTGGTGTTATCCCCCATTTGCTTGTGGTATTTCCTTCAGCAGTACCGAAATACTTTAATCTTCCTCCAGTTTGGCAGTTGGTTTATTAAATGTTTATTCATTTTCTTTGCATTTGGGATGGAGCTGAAATTAGCACGTCCATTTTCTTGTTTAAACAAGAGAAACTTCAGTGTAAATAACATCTCGTCACACAAATGCATTTTTGTCCTTCCACTGATGTCAGAGCAAAATGAAGGATGATATTTGCGAGGAAAACAAAACCAAACCAAATCTCTTTCTGAAAACCAACAGAGGGAGCACAAACCTTTGGGTTTTTGTAAGACTTTTAAAAATAAGAGGTTGCGTCTGTCACACCTTACCTTTCCAGTGAGAGCATGGCAGGTTTAAAAGCTGTGAAGTATTTTAATTCTTAGAAACTTCTTCCATTGACTGCAACCGCTTGCACAAAGTTGCGATTCAGCTAGTTGTCTTCAGTATGTTTCTGCTGTTGCAAAGGACTGGTTTGTGCCCTGGAGCAAGGAGGCACCTTATTTATTCTTCTTGTCATTCAACCTCTTTACTTTCCATAGAATTGTTTCAAATACAAACGTAAAAGGTACCTGCCCTCCTCCTTTGTCACCACCCTTTGGCCATCCCCACCGCTGTCATGGTGCTGCTCTGCAGTTCAGCAAGCTCTGCTCTCTCCTTCTGTTGAGTGACTCACACCATGGCTGGGAGTCTGCTTTTCCCACACCTCCTTGTGCAATGTCCCTTTTGAACATTTGAGTAAAAATATTGTCTGTTAGAAATGGGAGGCTTGAGCACTCTGCAAGTAAAGCATAAAGGTGGTCTGGCTCCTCCTCTCTCTGTAACAGGCTTTATCCTTTCAACCTGTTTTTTACAGATGAAGAAGCATCTTTCGCGTTAGTTATCTATCTAGTGTGTTTTGAGGTGTTTTCTTGGAGATGCTGAGGGACAATGGGCCAGGTTCTCCAGTGGTGTGAGTTAGCATAACTCCATTAAAATCAGTGGAGCTACAGAAATGAGATGGCGAAATTGCTGTGCGTTATAGTTGTGCTTGGATGTCCTACTAGAAGACATGTTCCAGATCTAGCACAGCTTGTTCAGAAAGATGCAGGGCATGAATGTCTGTGATGTCCTGAATGCAAGACAGACGTGCGGTCAGGTAGTCATGCCCAGCAGCATGGGAGACCTCCTCCCCCTTCTCACCTGGTGTTTGAAGTCCAGCAGATCTCCATGTGCACCAGGGCATTGTGCAATGTGTAGCTGTGTGGTTTACTGTGAAGCATTGCCTCTTTTTCCACAGTTGTGCAAGGTTCAGGCCTCTATCTATTCAGGCATTTAAAACAAGTGACCAGATGCTGTAGCCTTACAAAAGCGCTACACATAGCCAGCTGTGCCATATAAATCTTAGACTTCTTTTTTTTATCATCAAGCTGTGGTTTGTTTGTGGTGTCTCATTTTTCCATCAGCTAGACATTCCTGTCCGTGCTTCCCATTTATTTGTTGGGATCACATAAAAACGTAGCTTTATTTATGCCTATGCTCTAATCCAGAACATAAACTGCTGCAGCCGACTCATCATGTATTGTCTGAGGGAATGCACATCGTAAAGTGCATACGTCACAGCAAGAGGTTTCTTATAACTCTGTGCAGTCCTTTTAACTGGATCTCTGCTTTGGCCATCTGTTCTTTAATATCATAATGAATACTTCACACTTATCGCTGCTTTTGTTTTGAGGATCTCTCACTTCTTTTCAAAGGTGATTAAGTAGTATTATTATCTCAGTGTTTCAGACAGTGTAACTGAGGCACAGACAAGTTGGGTGACTTGCCAAGATGATGTGTTCAGCAAGTGTTAGACTTGCACCTTCAACTTTCTGTTTCCCATTCCTCGCTGCTCGTACAGTTGGAAGTACGCTTTCAGTCAGCCTACAGTAACACATCATATCATTCAACCTGTTCCTTGACCCAAATGCTATCATTTGGGTTGAACAAATATTCTCTAGTTTGGCTACCAGCATATCACAATGCCTGGATACACTACAAAAACCTGGGTAGATTTCAGCGCCTGCAAATAGTCCCCAAAGAAATCTCTCTTAAAATTCTCCAAGTAGTTCAAGTCTGGTGCTGACACTTCCAAGGGCTTGGGTTTAGCACTAAGTGCAAGTAGGTGAGGTTTGGGGAGATACTTGAGTGATTCATGGCCTCCACGCCTTGTAGAATTGGCCTAATGAAGAAATAAAAGATTTGTGATTGGTAAATAGCACTCTCAAATCAAATGCATCAGTTCAACCCTTCTGATGGTTTTGTTGGTGTTTCCAGAGGCACCAATGTGGCAACTTAGCTGGATGGTGTTTACATGCTTTTGTTTAGATGCAACAGAGTGTGCAGGTAAAGGCAACTGTACAAAAGAAACCATGTGCATTACAATCATGAGCACTGAACTGGAAGAAAATGGAATTCAATCAGTGAACATCTAGATTAGGCAAATTGCAAAACATTCCTGTATAACGTTAGGAATGGGCTTTCAGCACAGCAGCTCTGCCTTCGAAGGCCGGCTGCTACAATACCTGAGAAAATCAGGCAAGCTTCATTGATCATCCCCTCTATGGATATAATAACTAAAAATGGAGAATAACCCTAATGCTGCCAGGATTGGCCTGCTTTCCCCCTTAGCTTCGAACATAGAAGACTTTAAAATAAAGACCAGATATATTGCATATGGGTCTCGCGGAAACAAAAGGCTTAGATTGTATCTCCATTTCAACACCACTCATTACCAGAGTGTCTAATGCACTTCCGAGCACTGTTAGCTCTAGTGGCCCAGTCAGTCACCTGCTCTTCTCCCACCTTGGGCTGCACATGACTTTGTGTGAGCCTTGAGTGCATTTGTTGAGGTCCTGTCACCTTCAGATGAGAGACTAACCTGCAGGGACCTTCCACTCTGGGTGGACCAGGTGAGCCAGCCGGACTCGGGAAGGACAGGGCATGACCCAGGTACCCAACAGGATGGCTGGGATGGCAAGTGTGGGCTTTAGAGTACAGCTGGTGACCTTATGATAAAACTGAAGTGATTTGGAGGTTGGGATCAATGGCCCGAGGCTGCTGCCCAGCCACAAACTCTGTGAACTAAGACTGCTAGGTGTTGGAAGTGACTATATCGCAAACAGTCATAGCCGAAATTTGTCCATATACTTATGAGGAAATGCCAGGCAATTTTGTAGAATAAATAAGTAAAGAGCTACATGGAGTGCTATTCCTAGAGAATTTACTAGTTGGAGAAGGATCAAAAACTGCAGAGAAGTTAGCAATAAGATAAGATAACCACCTCAATGCTGCTGGTGAGCACTGCACTGCCATCGTGCCACCATTCAGTTAATGAAGATGCTATACTACAGATTAACTGTTTTGATCTGTGCATCCATCCAGCAAAGAGATGGTCTTGGTAGCGTTCATCTGATGGGTGGCCCAAGATAAATGTACTCTCTGTGTTTCTTTAGCAGTCCCTCTTCATGAGTCAGTGCCCTGGCATCTGCTCCCAAACTGTTCCCATCCTGTTCAGAAAACTGACCTGCATATAGATTGGTCTTAATGATCAAATGTTTAAAAATTCATTGCACAAGAACAGCTGAAAGCAGTTGATTGGTTTGAACTTTATTGTATGCACCTTGATTCCCAGATCTGCAGTAAAGGGGAAGGTCAGCTGGTAAACATTTGAGCATTTAAAAATAAAAAGGGATGGATTTCCCGCTACCCGGGCCTTTTATGTTCACCCTCAGTACAAACCTGGATGCACTGAGGTATTTCTCATGTGTATGATTTAAATCCACCTGGACACTGTGGGCCACATCTTCCCTCAGCTGGTGTAAATCAGCATAGTTCCTTTGAAGTTAATGAAGAAAAGCTAACTTTGCATCAGCTGAGGATCTGGCCCAGTGTTACTGTAACTTATTATTTCAAGAATCCACAGATATTCCTGAGAAACAGCCTAACATTTAGAAAGACAAAGTTCCTGACCTGATTATTCTAAAAGCACAGTCTTTCAAGACATTAATTGCCCCAAATTCCCTGTGACGAGCTGAGCTGGAAATCTCAGTATGGGGTCAGGCTTAAAGTTATACGTAAGGGCTCAGAGGGAATAATGTACCAAGAGAAATCCAAATGAGTCGTTAATATTCTCCCCTCTTCTTGACGGTCCTTCTTTATTTTATTTTAAAGATAAACTTCAAATATATTTTAATTTTTATTCTAATTATAATATTGAAAAACCAAAAGCATTTTTATTTAGTATCATAAAATGGTGGCAGAGTCCAAGAGTAGCAAACACCATCTTCATTTTATCAAAGTACTCGCCACATTTGAGAACCAGAGTAAGATTAGGAGCAAACCTGCCATAAATCAGATTTTTAGGCAGCTTGCATATAAAAAAGTCGCATGGATACACAGTCAGGGAGCTGATCCCAGGCACCAGGAACACCAGGAGGGCAGGAACAGTGGTGGAAAGAGGATTATTTGCCTTTTGGGAACCTGATTGCTTTTCCTTGATTGGCCTTCACCGTAGGTGGGAGACACTCAGCATTCACCTGACCAGAGGATGTGGCTGTGTGATAGCAAGTTGCTCAGCGCATCCATGAGTCAATACATAAATACAATGTGTTCTGTGAAGACATCTGTAGTTTGACAGGCTAATTGGTCCGGGACCAATAGGTGATGCACATTACTCTGTCTTTGATCCCGCTGCCCTATTGTGTATTTTTCTCTTAAGTCACAGGAATGAGCCTTAATCACACGCACCTCTTAGGACACCACAGTCACGGCACCTAACCTACTACCCTCCCAGGAGAGGGTGATTCCCAGTAGTGCTCTTCTCTTTTGGTTGTGTTACCACGAGGCAAACATCCCATGGGGAACACACACCAGGTGTAGCAGCATCTCCCTGGCATTTCTTCAGGCTCAAAAGCACGTGTTGGGGAATGGATGGTGTTAGTGACCGTACAGCTCAGCCCCACCTCAGCTCTTTCGCGCAGGATTTCAGCGGTGGCAGGCACGGGGCTGAGTTTCACTAACCCCCCTCCCAGCCATGCCAGGGGCAAAACTTCTTAACTTTTTGCCTGCAAAGCCCAGGTCAGTTCTTACCAGCTCAAGCTCCAGGATTTATTATTGCTTTCTTCCAACAAATACACGAAATTCACAAATCATTCAAGCATGGCAACTCTAATAATGATGTTTTAATAGTGCCTACGGTGTTAAAGTTTGTTGAAATCTGATATCTGACACTATCATCCCCAAGCAGTATCATCCCCTTTTTAATAAAACTGTTGCTTTAATGAGGAACTCAGTTGTACTTTACTGATAAAGACTAATGATTTTAAACATGACTTTTTCCTCCTGTATTTGTGATTTTCATTTTAACCCAGATTACTGTTATTTCAGCATATAAGCAGTAATGTTCTCCCATCTAAGTACATTTTGTTCACCTCAGAGAATTTAGGTAACTAATTATCCAGAACTACTGAGGCGGTTACTGTTTGCTTCCTGTTCTATTGCATAGTAATATAAGTTTTCTGTAATGGAACAAAAATAATCCAAATTCTTTACTCTGTATTCCAGTGGCTCCCTTTTAAAATGCTTGGTTATGTTGCCTGCGAATTTTTTTGTAATGAGTACTCTGGATCAGCTTAACAAGGTTAACATTGTTTTGGGGGTTGCAGATGTGGACTTTACATCGGTTTTAATGAAATCAAGCCCAAAAGAGGCTCAATAAACAAATGACAATGTTTGGAAAAGAGAGGAACTCATTTCCTTTGATAGGGTGCAGGGAATTTAACCAATCTGTGTTTATAATTACTGTCTGGTTTAGTTAGTGCAAAAGAATCTACTTGTTACCAATTTATAAATAAACTAACTAGACCTGCTTTTTCCCATTCTGCAGCAGTCTTCTTAGAGTTTATTTTCTTTTTATTTGACTACAGAGCACTTACTGTACACTTAATGCTTAAATTGTTTGGGTTTTGGGTTTTGTTTTTTGTTTTTTTCTCCTTTAAACATATACTGCTACTTTTTAAATTCTGGACTGTTTTGCAAAATTTGCACCTTGTCATTATATTTTCTATTAAATACTTTTACTCTATCAAAACTATCATTGTTAGTTAAAAATAGGCGGAGGGTGGAGGGGTGGGAGGGGAGAAATCTGTTGTCCACATTTTGATCCTTGGTAATTTACCAAAGATATCATTTTTCTTGGCAGTCTTCTGTATAGGCTAAGTTGCTACTGCTTAGTTAATTGTAAACCAAAATCAAATTAACAGTCTTTGCAGGTTTTGGCTGCTACAAATGTGGAATTTTAAGCAAATTAAAAATCCGACATTTGGACCGCCTAAAATGACGCAATTTACTATCATGGAAATTAGAGTCTGAATTTTCAGTTACATGGTGTTGCAGACACGTTTAATAGATCTAATTTTTGTATAGTTCTTTGAATCTGCAGTCATGATTTATGATTCCTTTTCTTCTTAATTCTTTCCATGAAATATGCAGATTTCATGTTAAAATCTCTTTCTATTTATTTGGAAATGAAGGTTTATTTCAACTTTGCACCAGCCATAATTAGCTGTAAGATACTTTTTTTTTCATTTATATACAAGGAAGTAATTTAAATTGCAATTTCTTGCTATCTAACAGTAGTCGCAGAGGTACAGCATTATTTAGCAAGTGACTGTTTTTCTTCCTTTGCATAACTTTGTGGTTTTATGATTTTGTGAATTCTTTGTAGTTACCACTAGTTTTTGGTTTTTTTTAACTGGGATGTGAGTTTACCTTTGTTTTGGAAATTGCATAAATCTATCAGGAAATTCTGAAAAATCAATAAACTAATTTTATCGTTAGGGATGTGTAAAGCAGTAAGCACTTTCCAGATGTGGCTGGGGATAGAAGCAAAAGAAAACTGCTCTGTTCTAGGAAAGGAAAAACTGTTGACATTTCTTTGAAGTATAATCTCTTTTGTTTATTTGGGTTTTAATAGCTTCCAGCAGTTAGCTGCATATTTTTAAACTGATGTTGCTTGCATACTTATTTTCTAAGGTTTGTGAGTGGCATTCATTGACTGCCATATGTTTAAAGGCTAACCTGTATGTTGATGAATGAATGAGATTGATGAGGAGAAGAGAGTTTTAACTAGAGATGGGCTCAAACTAAAATGCTCGATCCACGCGTTACCTGAACTCTGACGGTATTTGAAATTCAAACAACCAAAGCTGCGTTTCACAAAGGTTTATTTCATTTCTGAGTTCACTGCTGCTTACTCAGGACTCTGGGTGCTTAGTAAGAATTAAAATATCTAGGTAGGAAGTCTAACACTTTCAATCCAATGTTATAAATTGCCATTTTTCTCCAATTAGAAATTCTCCCCACCAAAAAAATTGCCTAGAAAGTAGCTAATCATACAGTGCTATGAGGTCCCACTTAAGCCATTGTACTTTCCTAAAAAGCTTCTCATCAAACAAATGTCCTTGGTCTTCCCTCCACCCCAGACTAGGGAGCATTTCCAATTGGGGTCCGTATGACGCCGCTCATTGATTCATGCTTGACATTAACTAGGATCTTAAAATACTGCTCTCACTTCCCTGTGCCAGAACTGCTAGAATATTACAGAAGAATTACTTTGTTGATAGATCACTGGAGAGTAGGATTTGTGAATAGAACCTTTCTCTGGTTTCTTGCGCTTTGATAGAATATGAGGTTTTTTGGCTAAATACACAGAAGATTTTAGATACTCACTTCCATAGGTTTCGGTGGGAAATAGGTTCCTATATATCTTCTGCAAGGCTGGACCTTATGGTCCAGCACCCACCCGAGTCAATGGGAAGCTTCCCACACTGGATGAGGCCCATTGTCTCTCTCCACCTCCTTCAGCCCATCTGTAAAATGGGAGTAGAAATACTTATCTAAATCCATAATGAGATTTCAAACTATTGGACTGGAAAGTGCTACAGAAGTGTGAAGCCCTAATGAAGAGGAGAGCAATTATCCCAAATGTATGAATTTGCAGTGTAAGAGTTTTTAAAGAAGTCATTATGATTTCGTAGTATAAATGTACCTATTCA
This sequence comes from Charadrius vociferus, assembly GCF_000708025.1. Taxonomy (NCBI): domain Eukaryota; kingdom Metazoa; phylum Chordata; class Aves; order Charadriiformes; family Charadriidae; genus Charadrius; species Charadrius vociferus. The sequence goes on along the minus strand of NW_009648041.1, from coordinate 1,804,591 downwards.
AAAGAATGGCTTTACAAATCATTTATTACTGCAATAACAGCTATTTTGAGCTGAGATATCAGGGCGCAATCCAAAGCCCATTAAAGTCAGTGGAAAGATTGCTACAGATGCTAGTGTATTTTATGTCTCTCTTTAAGCACATGCTTAATATTAAAGTCAAAGAGACTTAAGTGTCTACCAGAAGTTAAGTATTGAAACAGGCCCTAGTCCTTTGTCTCATCTTAGGCAAAAATGCTTCCTGAATGAGGCTTCATAAGGCCACGTAAATCAACCGCCCTGCGAACTCTTCTGTCTTCTTCATTTCACTTTCTGAGCGTGTTGTTCTGGAACACAAGGTAAATTCTTGCACCGCTGGGAGTACTAATGTGGAGTTGGCATTGCACCTTGTAACTTACTGGCCCAGTAAATATGTGCAGCATATTAAATATTAAATAAGTTATTAAAAATATTCACGTGAGGAGCAAATTTAACACACAAATCATTATAGCTGGTCTAACTGGCTGAAAAGGGGTTGACATTGAAAAATGAAAACTATTTTGGAAAGTAAGTGGAAACTTAAAAAAAAACCCAAAACACAACTATATATGAGCTCTTGACATTTCCTAATGATTTATGTAACATACTGCATGAGAATACAGTTTAATTTGATTTCAGATGCAAGGCTGGCTGTTGCCAAACTCGAGCAAACAGTAAGCATTTTGGATTGAGAGCGGCCTAATTTTTTTTTTCTTTTGGCTACAAAAATAAATAAGATCGACAACCAACTTCTCATTCAGTCCAATCAATAATTTTTATTACTTACCAGGATGCGATTGGCTATGAAATGTTTTCTGTGGGAAAAGTCTCTACATAAATCCAGTGCAGCATTTGTGTTTCTAGAAAGTATCTAATTGTCCTAAGTGCTTTAAAAGTACAAACACTAATTATATATGGTTTGATACATTTTAATGGTCTGTGAGTTCTATAAATTAACAGCCAGGGAGCTTAGCAAATGAACATGCATTTGGTTTCTGGTTTGGAATCCATTACTAAACAATGCTCCTTACACATTAGTAATAAAATTATTCTAAATGATGCTACTTGAACAGTTGCTCTAGCTACGTATTAAGATTTGCTCTGTTTTTCATGTGTTTTCCATCAAGGAAGTCTGTGGTTACCTTCCTGATTCTGCTGGACTGGAAAAACATAGCTAATATGGTGTGATCTGGAGAAAGCTTTGATGCAGGGGCTTTACAAATAAACCTCCAGATGCCATATGGTTTACATTCATCTCTCAATTTATTTCCTATAAATGTCTATTGAATATTCCATTGAACCAACACATGTGAAACTAGAGCTGGAAAAGAGAGCGAGGTATAGAATGCTTTGTGGCAGCATGTGATTATCATATTTCTTTTCCAATATTGCTACCAGCCTTAAACGCACGGTAAATTAGTCAAATGCCAAAGTTCTCAGAGTTAGGGTGGAAAATAAAGAAACAATATTTTAAACCTTACAAAAACAAACACTCCTCTCTCACATGTTGTAATGTATCTCTCACACTAGAGCTAGTTCTTCTTGCAGTAAAACTAACTTGTGTGTTTGGTTTCTGTCATTAGAAAATTAAAGTCCAGGGGAACCCAGTTATGGGAAAGAAAATGCTGTTAAAACTTTGCAGAGGAAAAACAAATGGAGGAATGAGAAGCTTAGATGTATATTTGGGTTTGATCAACTAATACCTTGTATCAGAGCTCCCTGCCCTTCTTAGTCTCCCTTCTTTCTGAAGTCAGGCAGTGTAACTTAAACACGTCTGACTAGCACATCGCAGTCAATGGGCCTTTCTTAGGGCTATATTTATTCAAGAAGAACCCCACTTCTCCAAACGTTCCTCACGGTAGAGGTGATGTCTCCAAAAGAAACTCTCCATATATTATTTGAAGCTTCTCGTACTTCTGAGAGCCCCCATGCCCACGTCCCCCTGCCCCTGCTCCAGGTGCTTGGCTATTGGAAGTTACATACGAAAATTGAAAGAGAAAGACCCCATCTGGGTACAGATGAGGAAAAAAGCTTCTGTCAAGATGGGCTAATTTGTTTTACAGAGCTAAACTTTTCCATAACCTCACTTTAACGAACTTACCAGCTCGGACTTTTAGTTTATGTTGATCAAAGGAACGTATTTCTGTGCTGCTTATAGAGGAGCTTCCCTCTCCATCCAAGACAAGCGGATTTGCATTTATCCATGCCTCTGTCCGAGACTGAATGTAAAGTTCTCACCTACAAAGACTGTCTACATAAGGCCTAAAACCCACTTAAGACCTGCTTATGCCTTACCAAGTTTATTAGCTTAAACATCACAGGCAGGAAATCTTTTGCCCTTAATTCACTGAAACTGAATTTATCTGGAGGAGTCAATACTTACCGCATATAGCCTGTGCTGGTCCTCTGAAAGTAAGTTTATTTTGCCCAAGGAACGTTGTATAAGCGAATCTTCAGATCACTGACCAACATATTAGAAAATTACTCTTATTCATCTGACTTTATGATACCAGATCGAAAAGCTCCAGGTCAGCAGCAGAAAGTCCTATTAAATGTAGCTGAAAAACAGGCTTCGTTATAATGTGAGTTCCATAAATAGCAAAAACAGTTAGGAAAGCAAACCAAATCCACAGATGAAAAATAAGGTAACTAAATTTTTTACTCCATGCATCATCCTCTTATGTTCCACTGAGACTAGGGCTGGGAAATCCTATATTTAACATACTAAACTTTGATGTCTTCTACAGGGATATTACTCAGATCTGTTTGCTTGAAGAGATGAATGGAAAAAAATCTCTTTGTTTATCCTCAGCCATAAAAGATGTTAGAGACACTTTGCATGTATTTTCCATGGGTTTTTTTTTTAATTATTATTATTATTGTAAAACAGAAACTGCCAGATGCTGCTGGGCACAAATCTTAAGAGTTTCCTTTGAGAAAAAAAGATATTGAATTATTAAAATTAAAAAGGCCAGAAAAATACACTCCTACATAGTCACAATGGCCATGCACAGGTTCTGACAAGAGTATTGTATTGCTAAGAAATTTGTCAAAACAACTTGCGTTTAAGAGAAAAAACAAACTCCTGGCAAGCGAATTGTATTATATACCAGTGTGGAAATGTCAGTCCTTTCCTATTCAACTCCAAGCGCAATAAAAAAGGACTTTTTACTGTTCTCATGTACAGTAAATGTAATAATTTTCATTTTTGTGAAGTGTTATCATTTCTACTAAATTTGCTCTCAGTGACTCACCACAGTTTTTTTTCTTGGCAGTTTGTTACTACAATGTCCTTCTGGGTGAAAAAAAAAAAAAAAAGGCAAGCTTTTAGTATAGGATAGAATGGAGATTTTTCAATGTAGTAAGTAAGAAATGACAATTTTGACACATCCTTACATGTCCCATCGGTTTTGAGACGCATGAATCGGGGCTGTGAGGGGGTGAGCCCGCTGCATCCCACCTGCCAGCTCCCCTATTCCCGCCCCTCAAGATCTCCTCCTGGACAGCCTTTCCTTTTAATTTGTCCGTTAGTCATTGAAGTAGTGAATAGCTCCCAAACAAACAGGCAGCATGATGTGCTCTATTTTAAAAATACTCTCTCACCAAGTACCAAAAGAATCCTGGAACAAGCACATCAAAAATCGAGGATCCAAACCCAAGTCTTTTCTCCCTTTGACTTCCCATCTCCCCGCTGCGTGATCCCATGTGGGCCCTTGACTGATGCCTTTATTTCAACCCCGAGAGCTGTTTTGCCTGCCTGTTCCCTACCTCTCCAGCTTTAGATCTCCGGGTAGCAAAGCTATTTTAAAAAGTAACACTCCTGTTTGTTCTTGCCCCTATTTTTTTTCCCAAAGCAAAATCCTGCTGCTGTTCCCACGCGCTGAGCAGTTGGGAATGAGAAGCCATCCCGAAAGGCTGGGAGGAGCTGCAGCCCTTGTGCTGGTCTCCCAGAGTAGATATGTCTCCTACACCCAGCCGAGGAGGGTGACGAGTCAGTGGTGCCGTGGCTGTTCTTACCTATCTTCACCCAAAAGGAGACAGCTTGCCTTGACAAGCGGCCGTGTGCCCAATTCTGGTGTGTCTCATGAAATCCGCTTCAGGCCTGATGAAATAACCAAGCTAACTGGGTTACAGCATTATAAATGAAGCTTACATTTTGCACAAAAAGCCTGTGTTTGTGCCCAAAGCAGTGCCATTCATTTTTTTGCGCTTGTGTGGTATTGGGCAGGATGCGACTGGGAGACAGCACTGAAGTACTGTGATAGAAAGGGTATGGATGTGGAACAACAACTGCATAGATAATGTTGCTAAAAACAAGGCTTTCTTATCAAACTAAGCTTAAACAAGTTTGACTTGTGCAGAGCCCCAGGGTCATGCTGGACTTCAGCGTGGGTGATCTTTACCTCTCCCACCATCAACACGACTGCTCTTTTGGCCAGGAGACTTTCTCCATCATTACGAAATTTCCAGGGCGGAAGCGCTCTGGAATTTCCCAAGCTGCTGTTTGGTTTCAACAACACTGTCGCTGTTGCGTAAGTTTGTACCTCTTGTTTTGTACCTCCTAGGATTCAGCCATGTGCTGCTTAGAAACAATTATATGGCTTACAAAAGTTTTCTTACATTCTTCCATGGTGGTCAGTCAACTATTCGTATTCATCTGGTATATGAAAGCCATTCTAGGTGTTTTCTCGTACATGTTCGAGGTTTTCAGACACATTCTTCTATGATCGCGCAGGAACGATGGCTCTGCTGCTCTCTTTGTCCTAGGTGGAGCCAGCCAAAGATCTCTTCCCAGAATGATCGTATTCAGCAGGAGCAGCATGGAATAAACTCTCCAGCCTGGTAGGAACTCTGCTCTCCCCTGGATGGTTTCCTTAGTTAGAGAAAAGGAAAAACATTCCAGGGTCACTCCCCGCACTACCCATTAGACCCATGACTACAGGAATATCCTATTTGGTAGCTTCAGCATTTAGGAATGGGAGGGGTGAGCCCAGAGATGCCTCCTGCCTCTCAGAGCCACAGAGGAAGGTGGCACTGTGTCCAAGGTAGAAAAGTGGGAAGAGACAAGAGCAGTCTATCTCTTGACACTAGGCAGATGGGGAGGAAGAAGTGGATTTTTTTTTGCTAAGCTTGCAAAACAGTGAATTCAGCCAGGATTTACACTCTTACCTGCCTCTTTCGTCACTTAGTCCAACACTTTATTCTCTAAGATACTAATTAGCTGTTGCTTAACAGTAGAAGCACTGAAATTCAGAGGAGACTACGTTAAGCCTCTCAAAGTTTGGCATACCCAGAAGTTGTCAGTTTTCACAGTGTTTGGCAGTCCAGCATGTATCTTATGCCAAGACTTGCTGGTTTCCACAAGTCACATTTCTTCTGCTCATCTGGCCCATGGAGCAAGTATGAATTCTCAGAGCATGGCAGATGGAGACAGGTAAAGGGAAGGAGATAATGATCATAACCATGTCCATCAAAACGCTTTGACTGTTTTCAACTTTAATTTATTATATGGCTGAAGTTTTATCTCCTTACTCCCAGGAGACTATCTGATGGCATCATAGAAGGCTTCTGGGATTACAGAGGACTTAATCTTGTGCAGCTTTTGCTGGAGTTAAATGAATATATGTGGAGTGCAGAAAGAGAACCAAGTTGAACACAAATCTAAAGCATGGACTCTAGTTCCACTGCTGTGTTGTAAAGATCATCTGCTCTCTTGAAAACATAACATAAACCAATGAGATACTTGGCAGAACACAGACTGGAGTAGAAGTCTACTTCATACCAGCGGGAGACATGACAGGCATAGCCTGGTTTCATGCTTACTTTGGTGTTCGAATATTCCTTGCCTTCGCTGACCTCAAGCTTTAACAAATAATTAGTTAGACCATGCAAAGGTGGTCACTGGAGGAGAAGAGAAGAAGCCTATACACTTAAAAGCAATATTTATGCTGAAAGGTGGGACAGGCTCTTAGAGAGCTGTGGATTCACCTGTATGAGGTGATTCCTGCCCAGGACATGGTTCTAGCCACTAACCTACCATGAAAAATATCACAGCTTTAACCATATCTCATCTAAATTTTGAGGGAGGAAGGGAGGGGGTGAAAGGAATTAATGTTTGTCCGCTTCTCCCATCTTGAAAGGAAGGGCTTGAATATTTCACTTCAGGGCTGTGGTTCCTGAGCAGAGCTCACTTTGCAATCCGTCTTGCTGAAAGTGGTGGGATTGAGACAACAATTCCCATTAACTGCCTAATTGCTGGCATCTGCTGAGCTCACTCCTGATGGATATACGAGGGACTAGAAACCAAACTTCAGTGTTGTATATCTTGCCATATGGCAGAGCACCTATGGCTGTGCAACAGTAGGCACCTAAAATCCCCTTTGTAGGAAGATTTGCTACTCTGTGCCAAAAGAGGTTCTGCAAAGAAAGCTGACAACACAAAGCTCTTCAGTGGTATAACATAACCTTCTTTTCTGATGGCCAGCACAGAGAAGAGGCAGAGCCAAAGTTCACTTGGTGTTCACATCAGACCAAAGTGAACCACTGTGACGGACTTACCAGAGAGCCAACACCCACAGGGGATTTGTAGAAGTGCTAGATTTTCTCTACTTGCATTGTCTTTTCAGAACTAATTGAAGGAAAAGACAAGGGAAGGGATAATACTAGATCAGCAGAAACAGGAGTTGTCTCCCTGAACACATGGCCAGGCAGATCTGATGAGGAGGGCACAATATATTTGTATGGACCTTTTTCAAAGTGGAACCACACTTTAAATATTGATTTCCACTGGCATGCAAAATGCTGATATCTACAGTCAATTATGTCACTGCTTTATTATTTTATTTTTTAAATAGATTTTCTACATGACAGGGTAGATCCCTAGTTCTCAGCCAAAAGAACCATCTCAGCAACATGCAAGGGACTGTGGGTTTGACTGAAATCCAGCTGGAGCATAAATTTCAAATCCAATTAATTGTAAGCAATATCTTTAAGGCATTTGAAGAACTGTGTCTTGCTTAACATTTCCCTGTCTCTAATACATATTCATTATGTACAATAGCGCATGTTTATATATACGTGCTGAATACATATATATCTGTATATATATACATCGGGTCCAATACTATATAAAATATTTTTGAACTTGAATGCAAACTATTGTGAGATTTAGGAGTGTGTATTAGACTGTGCCTGCTCATGATAAGCTCATGATACGGCAGTTGTATACTTCAAGTATTCATCTATACTTCAAGTATTCGTCTCATATGTTGTAACAGCTAACATAAAACACGCTGCTATAGGGTTGGAGTCAAGTCGTGTCCAAACTGGGGTAATTCAGGTCCATCCACTTTGGCCCACGAGCTGCTGATAATTGCCTCATGCAGTTTTGAATTCCACGGTATCAAATACAAGACCTGTAGTCACAAAAAAAATAACTGTTGTTTCTTTTACTAAACTAACCCCAAATCCCTGTTTTCCCAGGAGGCAATCACTGCATTTAGTTACAATACAAGAAAACAAATGCCCACCCCAGAGGAACAGGAGGAGAATGCTAGAACACAGACAAACCAAATTGCTATTATTCATTATCTACATCATTGTTTAATGTGTAGACATCAAGTGCTGTAGAAATTTGACAGTTAGATTTATGACTAGATTGAGAGAAAAGGGTTGGTCTTTATAACAAGAGGCAAATGGGTGATTTATAGACGTGCTAACAACCACAGCTCAGAGAGGCTGGCGTGGTGGAGTATGCGTGCCAGGCTACAGACCCGACCAGGTAGATGTGCCAGAAGTGTGATTTATGGCTAAACTACAAGAATTTCTTTCTTTATATTTTGGGCCCACCAGCCCAGTTGCGTGTACCCATTGCTTTCAAATGGTCCTAACAGCACATCCTCCATCTGTCCCCTCCTGTTATGTTGTCAGCTCTGCGGGACATGAGTTACTAGCTTTTTCCTGGGTATAATCAAATGTGTCTTAAATTCTACTGCTGTTTAGTTGACAGTGGACCACTTCTGGGGCTGGCGTCGTGGAGGATCCTTTATTCTGTGTTGCAGCTCAGCATCACAGAAGTTAGCGATGAGGCTGAAAAGCAGGTTTGCCATCCTACCAAACCTGCTGTTCCCCTGGTTAGCACAGGTCCCTGGTGCAAACAAGTGGCAGCAGCCCTGGCTCAGCTCCCACCGCCCTCCCAGGACCCTGGGTGAGCTGAGCAGTTTTGCCCTGTTTCCCTGCCCTGCTATATAAACTAGCTGGAGCAGTGCAGTCTCTGACTGCCAATGTCTGATCTGTGTGTGGCTGCTGATATGGGCAGACATGTCCTCAACGCACATGAAGATTACTCTAGCAATTGTTGCCTTTGATACAGTCAGGCACAGGGACCCCATTGTCACATGGATGGGTGAGGACCTGAAGCCTTACAGCCACCAAAATGCTTCTAAACCCTCAGATTTAGGATACTGCTGTGGTCACCATCGAGACTAGCAATGGTGGCATTGTCTTGCTGTGCCTTTAATTTCCTATTCATGAGTCTGGATTTCCAGTGCAATTTAGTTGCCTTTGTACTGAGATAAGCAATTTGTTTTATCTTTGCAAGAATGGTTGTCTTGGACTTCCCTCCTAGTCATCCCAAGGGTGATGACATATTCATATGACATCTGAAACAATGTATGCAAGATTACCTGACCACAATTTATCGGGGAAATGGATGAAAAATGCTTTCATTTAACTGATTAACATTTAATTAACATTGTTAATTAACATTGATTTTAACTTTTTCAGCTGAAGTGTAACACTTAACATTGACCTTAACTTTTAAAATCAAAGCTAGGTGTTAAGAAAGCCTGGAGAAAACCATGATTGATATTATGCATTATAATCTAGCTGTATGTGATCTGTGTTGAAGTTATGGAGTAATGTGCATTGTACCATATAAAAGTCTAATGATAGTTAATGTTAGTTAATTAAGATGAACACTGAATGGTATTACCCTGTCTCATATGGGTATTAACATCGTATTAGAGTCTAACAAAATATTATTTTAGTTAAAACCACATATACTGACTCAGTCTAGATTGTCTCTGAGAGAAATGAATTCTGAATCCGATTAAACTGCCTATTTCAAAACCGTATGATGCTCCTGGATCTCAACACAGCAAATAGGAAAACAGGCTATAGTCTAATAGGATAAATGGGTCTTCTTTATTAAGTAAAAATAAAGAGAGAACTTTGTACTTATGTTTAGGAATTCTAGGACCATGGAACAGAGATCTCCCCTCTGTTGTTGCAGAAAAATGCGTTACATTATTCTGCTCATAAGCTTAGCAAGCTCCATTTTCAACTGATAAGGTTTTTCTTCTGCCTTTCCACATCCTCCCATCCTGAACTCCTCCTAATGAACCGCTAATCCAGAACGACATTTCTACCGTGCTATACAAAAGACACAGTCAGCACTGCGCTGGATCCCAGGACAGCCCTGTGTGTTTTCACTGATCGCAGAGCAATGTCAGCGTGCTCCCGCCTTGCCCCCCGAGTACAATAGGGATGAACTGAGCATTTAGCTTTTTGTAATCTCGGGTGTATTTAGCTACAAGAAGTTACAGCCCTTGAAGCAGGCTCAAAGCACTGATCGGTACGTTATATACTATTGAGACAGACCAAAATGTACCTCTGATCTCTATCCACTCCTGCCTTGGAGACATACCTGTACACACAAACATGCAAAGGACACAGGTATAGACAGGATTTCTCTCCTTTCCTTGCACCCATGAATGCAGTGCAGGGCATCAATTAGATGTTCATAGACTTAGGCAAAAAGCAGTTATCTAAAAAGAGGTAGAAATATGCAGAACTGCACGTGTACCTATATCCTTTAAGCACATGAAAATACATGTGATATTAAATGTGGGAAGGATTTAAAGAGACCGTATTGTACCTTTAATTAGCAGGTGGTACTTCTTAGCATTGTAAAAGAGATGAGCCCTGTTAAGTGATCTGGAGACGAGCATAATGACTTTAGCACTCAGGTTATGAAGGGCATTTCTATAAAGAGAGGAGTAGTATAAAACAGCCAAATTCTTTGTACAGTCATATTTACTCTGCGTAGTCTTAGCAGCAGAGCCAGGTGGTCACAGGTTGGTTGGTGCAGCCATGGAAGTAAAGCAAGGACCAAACGTCCCACAGCAAACTCATATTGTAAGAGCCTGTGGAAAAGTACGTTGAAAAGGAGATGGGAGTGGGAGCAAGAGCAAAATTCACGCTGGCTGGAGCAAATGAGGAAGGCAAAGAGCAGCCTGTATCAGATCAGATTGTATTTGAGAAGGAAGTTGAGGTCCATGGATGGCAGGCAAAGCTGATTTCTTGCCCTTTTCCTTCTGAGCCAAAGTCTCTATGTCTGGCACCTTTCTACAGTACCCTTCACTTCTGTGGCCATTTCTTGCATATCACTGAGTCCAGACGGGTTAGTAGTATGTTACAAATTTTGCTGAAACGTGTTTGGCCAAGAAATTAAATTGCCATTACAGTTCCAAGCACACTCTTAACTCCAGGATGAATGAGTGCTTTCTGCTGCATGGTAGGTGGCAGAGAAAGCTTGTTTCTGCTTGCACAAAATTGAGGAAACCAGGGGTTTGTGTCTTGGCAGGAAGGTGGCACCTCCAGCATGAAAAAATCTTCCTGCCACATGGTGCCATCTACACTGTGTCTTTCACCATTACCATGTGCTGAAGGCCACAAGGAGCCTTTTACCTACGGATGTAATAAAGAATTTCAAGAGGAGAAGTTGCAGCAATTTTGGGAGTGTTTGTGTCAAGAGAAGCTTCACAATGAGAAAGGGCAACTGATTCTCGAATGTACAAGCACTGCAGTAATGTCCATGTTGAGTTTCTGTCAGCTCTTACCTCCTCAGACTGTCCCTTGGTGTGATTTTTGAATGGCACTGTAAAGTACAGGACCCAGGTGCTGTGCTACGGAAGATAATATTCTGAGGGTAGCGTCTGACCCCTCTGTGAGCTCTAAAGGCAATCGTGTTGGTAACTTTGCATTTGCCTGTGGGGCTCTCTCATAATTAGGCTATTCATGAGCTATGGGGGTTGCTTTCTACTTGTGAATGCCTTTTTTTCCCTTTGACTTATCTTTGATTCCTAGGAATTTATGCACTTTTATTCGCTTCAGAATCCAGTAATGTACAAATCTCTTTTTAAGATCTGCAATATATGCATTCACCCCATGGGATGCCTCCCTGGGCCCATATTTGTTTTTTGTGTGTAAATATGCACAGTGGCCTCACTGCTGCTCACACATGAGAAGGGATCACACTGAGGTGACAGATTATGAATAAAAATTAAAACTACCGATTGGCATTAAAGGTCACATCTTTATTAGAATTATTCGTCCAAATACAATTAGCTGCACACCAATCTGTGGGGAGGAGGAATGGAAGCTCTCTGTGAGCCTGACCTGATCCTGACTCAACTTACACCAACGGTCTGTCATTATCTTGAATAGAGCTTCTTCCAACTTATGGCAGAAACACAACTCATCTTCCACAGCCTCATTTCTTTCCCACCTCCCAAGGGCAGCACAAAGGAAGGAAAGAAGACATTAAGACTCTTGGTCTTGAGGGAATAAGTTCTGTTTTCTTTTTCTTTCTTTTTTTTTCCCCTATTCTGTTCCATAAGTGACTTCATTCCTATCCCCAATGGATGAAGTTCCATCAATACGCTTGCTGTGGATGGACTGCATTTCTGTGGCAGTCATTCAATATAGTAAAAGGGTGATGCGCTGAAGAGGGAGCAGGAAGATAAAAACAAATCAGTGGGGTTAGACTGATGAGTTCAAGAGGTTATTTGTGCCAAACTGTTAATATCAAGGCTTAATCCCCAGGGACTTCATGTAAAACATAGTAAATGAAATCTAAGATGGAACCATGCATAAGAATTTGAAAAGCAAGTGAGCATCAACTTTAAAAAGTGAGGGGAAAGATGAAGTAGAAAGAGAATAGGTAAACCATTCACTGGGTAGGAAGCAGAAAGCACTGATGAGCCGGTTATTCTGCGCCGAATGCTACACAAGCACTCTTTCACCTGCCTCCAAAGTGTCCAACACTGGTTGCTCCCAGAGACAGTCGATGAGATTGCACAGACCCTAGCGCAGATTATTTATGCTGCAGAAACAGGTTTGTTGAAGTTTACATGGTCCAGACTTGGAAGAGAGTAAGGTTCGCACGTAATATCCCTTATTAGACCAACAGATGTGGTTATATAGGTTCTTCTTCAGAGCTGAAACGGAAGCAGCAAACCTGCATGTGCCCAAAAGCAAGTCTATTTTTTTTCAAATATATCAGTTGATCCAATAAAAGACATTACTTACCCCAGCAAGCCTTTCCTTGAGAACATTTATGGTAGCTCTTATATTCCTGTAACTGGGGACTTCAAACCACTTTAAAAACATTACACTAGATAGTATCACACCATCTTTATTTGGAAGTTAATTATTGGGTTTTATCATCTTTAAAATGTGAGGAAACAGAATTGAATAGACTTATCCAAGATAAAATAGGAAGTCTGGAAAAGAAATCAGTCCTGGTCCTTCTCCTGTCATACAGAAGGGGTAAGTCAAATATCTCTCCAGAAGTCAATTTTCCTTTGTGGCACAGGAGTTAAACAGCAGAATGCGTTTAGGTTTTTTTTCAGGGCCATATGATGAATTTGAAAGTTTGTCCTCAGCACGGTGAAGTTAAAGTAGCACAAAACTGCCTGTACGGAATGGAGCAAAAGCTTTAGGTGTTCCTGATGTATAATTGCTCTTCATTCTTAGATGAGAACTATGATGTTAATTTTAGAGAGTTAAAAAAAAGGAAACTTTCATTATCGTACTAAATGGCTACATACTATTCAGTGATCTGCAGCCTCTCTAGGTGCTCTGTTATCCTTGATGTTTGAAGACAAAAATACTCTCTTTCTCTTCCAGAGAGACACAGCTATCCATGTAAACACAAAATGAGATACAGGTACTGTGTTGCAATCTCTTCACATCTATTTATTGATGGAGGAAACAAAGGGAGGGAAAAGATGGTGTTTTTTCAAGAATAGTTTGGAATGAGTTTTCAAGTTAGTTCACGAAAAAAATATTTGCAAGCCTATCATTTGTTAACTGGATCTGTGCAAGCGGCTTATGAGCATGGCTTTCAAACTGTTATTCCTTATTGTCTGTCTGAATTCATCTTTCTAACCACAGGGCTCTTAAGTAATGCAATTCCCCAAGCTAAATGCACATACTGTGTGTCTGCAGATCCTCATAATGAGAGTTGCTACCATGTGCAATACCATGTAAACACCTTTCTTCCTCTAGTTTCTAGAAAAATAGAAAAGAATGAGATAAAGTTCCTATTGGTACATTTCAAATGCAAAGAATGTGTCAAAAGTCTCCCGAGAAGTTGGGTTTCCTTTATGCCACAGCGGTGAAGAAGCAAAATGTGTTTTCTTTCTTTCACTTTGTCAGAATGCAGCGCTAAAGTCTGGGGGTCAGGACCAGTGTCAAATAAACAACTTTACTGTTTTGAATTTTTTAAAGGTTGAAGCTCCAGATAAAACAACTGCCGTTTGCACACAATATGCCCTGTGATCACATGGCATGATTGATGATAAGTCAAAACAAATTTTGTTTATTCAGCTTTAAAGTGAATGTGGTGTTCAGATTTTTCTGCGGTTTTGAATGTTATTAGACAAACAAGGTGCACAGATGGGATGTAGTAAAGGTAGAGGCCTGTTTCACGGACAACATGGTCCCTTTTGGTGCTGCTGAGTCATCTGCAAAGCCACCCCCAGGCGGTGGCCTGTAGCACAGTGGCCCTTTCCAACACGGGGACATTTCGGTGCTCCCAAGGTCTTCATTGCGATTCAGGCTGCCCGCTCTCCCAGGAAGGCTGTGCGCTGGGGTAAGAGGTATTTCAGCCTTGGGGCTGGGCTCGTGGGAACTGGTGGGTGTAGGAAACGGCAGGGAAAAGACAAAACGGTGCATCTCCTACCCCGCGGCTCCAGCGAGCGCAGGGCACCGTGCTCCAGCTGTTGCAGCATCCACTGGCGTGGGGCTGCAGTGAGCAACCACCCACTTCCACCCACAGCACGGCCCTACGGCCACCACTCGCACCAGGAACTGCAGTCCTGATCCGATATTTACCGTCCAGCATCCCTCTTGCCCTCCCGGCATACAGGCGCTGCCAAAGAATCGTCTTGGAGCTCGCCTTTCATTTGAAGCGCTCGTCCAGGAGAGGCGTTTTCACACGGGGCTGTCTCTCGCCACCCTTCCTCACACTGAGCAGTCCCCTCCTTGCGGTAGGGTATAAAATGGATGGAGGCATGAAAGACAGTTAATTCAGCTCCTCATTGCCTCCTCTGGGGTGTGAGCCTGACCTCGCGGCAGTCAGGGGGACACCTACAAGTGAGGAAATGTAAGCGCAGACCCTGATGAGAGGCAGAGGCATGTCGTCTCTGTGCATGTTGGAATTCGTATTTGTCTTCATTTGTGCGCGAGAAGTGGAGGGAGGAGGCCACGGCACTGCGGATGGGAGGATTTTATGGTTTTACTGCTGAGCTAAAATAGCAGGTTGAAAGTATAAAGGGAAAAAACATCGAACTGCACAGTTATTTCTCTGTTGTCTGATAAGGCTGTGATATTTGTTTTCTTTAAAAAAATCAAACTTTCTTACGATTACACTTGAAGTCAGCTAAACTTACATTTTTCAAAGAGGAAATCCAAGGTATTTTTTTTTTCTATAGCAATAGAGTTCAACTGAAAGCAACAATTGTTTTCAATTTTTCTTACAGGAAATATCATACCAATTCATTGGGAAAATACAAATGAGGTAATTTTTTTGAGAGACTCAGAGATTCCCCTGAGAAATCTCAGTAATTTCCTAACACCGCTATCGTTTATCCTTGGCCTTCCTTAAACATATTTTTCAAGAATTCTTAGCGTAGCCCCTTCCACTGAAACTCTTTGTGTTAGAATAAGACTTTTGTTATAAATATTAGTGCCTATATCTAGATTTTCTTTTAAAATCTTACATATGAAAACTTATATATTGGGATATCATAAATAGCAAGCTACTGAATGATTAATATTTAAAAATTAAATATTTATTTGCAAAAAGAGTTAGTGCTATTTAGAGAAAAAAAGTTGATGGATAATTTCATCCCACTTAGTGTGTTGTAATTATATGATTACCTATAGAAACTTCAGAGTACGGGTTTTGAAAGATCAAAGTTAGTGAAAAGTCAGCATGTAATTAGTTTCTTGCTTTGGAGCATTAGGTAGAATTACTGCAAAGAGGCAAAACTATCATTTTATAGAGACCCTTAGGAGATTTATAATGATGGTAGACAAATATATGCATACAATATCAGTTGGTGTGCTAAAATTTAATTTTAGTGAGGAAATGTGGTTGAAGGTGATCACAATACATGGGGATGTTCTTATTTTAATATTGGTGGATGTTATTATTAGAGAATCATATCAAAAGATATGTCACCAGGGAGAAAATATCATTTATAAATCACTAATGAGTAGCAAACAGTGTTTAGCTTGGAGGTATAAGACATCTTTTCACAATGTGCATTTATGATCAAACACAAAAGATCAAGTGGGGGAAAAAACGAACGGTAGATCTATATTTTATCTTTTAGTTCTCAGCAACATTTTTGATGGTTAAATGGGGTTATACAATGGGCACATTGAATCACACCCTCGCTATAAAGGCAGAAAGAGCCTTTTTTATTTATAACAAAGAGCTCACATTTTGGCCCCCAAATGTTGTCTTCCTTTAGAAAAATTCTTAATAAATAACACTCCAGTCTTAAGATCGTTTGTACTCCGATATTTTAAGGGAGGAGGAAGTGCTGCAGTCAAAACATGGGGTCACTGGAGGGCTGAGATTTTCAGGTGCTGGAGATTGTTGCTCCTCAAAGCACAAGCCGTTAGACCCAACCACTTTGCTGTCGAAAGTGTTGATTAAAGGCTGCCAAAACTGTTAATGTGTACATGTCATTCTCTTACCATGCGCTAACTTTCTCCACAAGTGCTTCATCCCCCTCTGTGTCACAAATGGAGACGAAATGGTATGTTGGGTCCACTTGTGCATACACGGAAGTCCAAATGAATTTTACAAGAATTTCAGTGGGTTTGTGTTTGAGCCTATTACGTGAGAGAGGATATTTTCAAGACAGAGCCCTTACGACAGCATATAACATATCAGGACTTCTTTTCCCACCCAGAACATTATATGAATGTGATTTTAGCATGGAATTAAAACATATTAAAAGTACCTGGTGGCTAACCATTTAAGACCTAATGGAATAAATGAGGAGAGAGCTGAAGCAAAAATGTGTAGGCGAGGGATTATCATGAGAGACAGCACAAGGATTAGAGTCGAAAAAGGAAAAGCCAACAGAGGTTGAGATGGGAGTCAGGAGAAATATGCATGGAAAGGAAAGAAGAATTTGAAAGCAGATATAGAGAGTAAGAAATACCATAGTACTTTCAAAGAATGGAGAAAAAGAAGGTGGTGGCCAGTAGTGGCAACATTTAAAGGTGGCTTTTTATCCTTCCATAAAATGTTATTCGTTACATATCCTGGAAAGAAAACAGCTCTTGCAAAAATGTAATACTGATGTACTAGAGGAAAGAGCTGAGCCATTATCCTAAATTACTGCAGATCCAAAGGTCCAAGGGAAGACAGACTTGTGTAAATAATTCAGACATTCATTTTAGTGCCTATAACTGTGAACAATTATCTCAGTATTGCTACTATATTTGTCCAATACATATGTAAGATATGACATGAGAATCATCATAAAGTATACAGGACATAGAAAGTTTATTTGTGGATAAAGCAGGGATTTTTATTGTTTTATTTCATGAATATTAATTTGATCTAAGTGCCTTGCTCTTTATCCTTTCTCCTTTATTAATCTGTCTTTTCATGCTGGAATAAATTATCACTCACTGCTGTCACATAGCAAAATAAGTAAATATATATCAAGGATTCCAGAATTAAATTCCCATCCACAGTAGATCAGAGACTGAAATATCTCATGCTTGCCTTGTCTTATAAAACAAGATACAAATTCTGCATCTGCCCCTTTGGTTTTGTTTTTGTGGCCCTAAATTAGATCCGGAAAATACCCTTCATGTACCATTTTCACAGTCACCTACACCTATTGCTAATGTCTGTAGGACAAACCAGTACACACAGGATACCCAGCTAGCGGCATCCAGCCCCAGCATGAAACAAAAGGATGCACGCACACCCACGCACACAGATCAGACTGAAGCGCAATGAGGTTGCTATCGCAGCGAGCGAGATTCTTAAACTAAGATTAACCTTGAAGCTCAAATGAGATAAAAACAAATAGAAATTTCTCCACAGGAATAAGAGCTTAATATAAAGGAAAGTATTTCATAACTCACATAACTTTAATTAAGAAAAAAGTCTGGCAGGATATATTCTATCTCAGCAGCCATATGTTTGAATGTGTGTTCAGCGAGGTGCACAGAAGGTGTGCGTGTCTCATTATTAACTAAGTAGATGTGTGTGTACAACTTCCTTGAAGTGCTGACAATATCGCTCACGCATTTTCAAGATGCTCATCCTTTTGCCCATTATGTAGCACCATGTCTGCACCGTATTGAGTGAGCGTATTTATACCGTGCTGATAGAATTGAAGCAGCTCTGTCCTGTAGCAGATCCAAGCGGTTGGAATGGGGGTTTTGGAAGAAAAAAAAAAAAGAGCAAGGTGTAAATGAGTGGATGAGGTGGAAGCTGAGAACTCCTTTAGACAGGGAGAAATCTGGATGGCCACCTTCTTGTAGTAAATGAAGCAGACAGGAGAGTTTATATTAATCCAGTGCTTCCAGCCAAACTCAGGAGACCTTAGAATCACAGAATCATCTAGGTTGGAAGGGACCTTTAAGGTCATCGAGTCCAACCATCAACCTAGCACTGCCGAAAAAACACTACTAAACCATGTCCCTAGACCTTCCCAAGGAGCACTATGGTTTTGAGAAAGGCTTGGGACTATCCCAGGTTCTAGGTACATTTTGGAGCCGCGTGTTTTGTATTTGCTGTTTGGATGCTGCAGATGGGTCAAATGTTGGGAACTGACTCTGCAGGAGATGTTGTAGAGGATATTGGTGAGAAATTTGCCATGTTTTTCTGTTGAGGAGATCTGCCATGGCTTCCTCAGTAGTGTCGTTGGCCACTGATTGAACACCAAGACTGACGAAGGGGTAAGAAAGTTCTGTCTATTACTGAAATTGCTCTGCATGCCACCATCTTTATGTGTATCCCTTGGAGTCATAGTCCTGGGTTTCTGAAGCAACTATGAGGAAATTTCCAATTTTGAATGGAATGTCTGTACCTGCATCTTGGCATAGAGTGGCATAAAAAGGGGAAACTCTGGCTTAAGGCTGACCCAACTGATAAATCGAACTCTGGAAAAGGGGAAGGACAGAGGAAGCAGAAGTAACTGTGACCAACTGGTTTCTCCCATATTCTTTGGATAGATTCACTGATCTTGAGTAAACTGATACGGATGCAAACTGCAGTCAGGCAGACAGTGTGGCATTTTGCCATGAGGTCAGTGAGGCTCAGCATGTCTTCAGCCACGTCTCAGGTTGCTCAAGGAAGTGTCTGATGAATTTTCTCACTGTTAGAAATCAATGCAGACATAGGCTTATTCTTGCCTGTATATAATCCAACATTGACCCAGTAAACTGTGTGATCCAAGTAGGGCTCATAATGGGGGTTTCTTTGTTGATCCAGAGACCTTGCAAATAGAAAGGTGAATAATTATATGTACTCTGTCAATTATCTGACTTTGGATCAGCTAATAGTCTAAATATGAATTCATAATGAATCCAGAATGAATCTTTGGCCTCGGTCTGAATAAGTAGAAAAGCACTATGGCCTGGACTTTGCTAAAAATTTCTGAAGCCATAGAAAAACTGACGAGGAGGAGGGTGCTGCATGGATAATGTCCACTAGAAAACACGACTATTTTGTTAGTGAGATGGATGACTAGGGCATGACGTAAGCCTCCTAATAGGAATTAGAAGGCATTTTCTGGAATCGGAGTGAAGGCAGGCTGGTACAAACTGTTCCACAAGTTGTCTCCTCCAGCACTGACACCCTCAGCAAAACTGTTTGCTGGCAAACTGTTTAAGTTGTGAGATAGTTGCAAGAGAAGTAGAAGAAAGACATTTCTGGCATCTCAAATCCACCCTTAGAGATCTGGATGTACATTGCTTTCTGCAATGAGGCTGCAATCTTGGGTTCTAATGCAGTTGAAGCTTCTGACTGCTTAAGCATCTTTCAGGGCAGGAAGGACCCATCAATACTGCTTCTTTAAAAAGCAGATCTTGCATAACCTTCTTAGGAGACCCCAGGGTGCCTTCAGAGATTAAAATTCCCATAGCTACACTTCTTACCACCCCATCACAGGGTGCGTGGATTAGGCTTTTAGGAAAAAAAACTAGAGAATTATTGCTGACCAACACTTAGGGCCACTTCACAGTGTTAGGCAGCACTGAGAGATGGTAGAGGCCACTCTGCAGGGGCTGTAAAGGTGTGCAGAGCAAAGTCACTGGCCCTGTAGGCATTTATTCCAAAGACTGTCCACAGGACATGAGCTACAGAGAAATATTTATGGACAAGTGCTCAAAGAGCCACTGCACCACGCCTTGTGATTATGCTGGATTGAAGGGTTAGAAATGATCCCAAAGTCTTGGACTTTCCATTACCAGAGGGGTCATCAAGCTCCTCCGAAGCTTGGGGCTCTGATATTCCAGCCAGCAGAAAGCACTGGTACCATTTGCATTACCATTGGCAGAAACCCCAGTGCCGTCAGAGGTCTGGTTTCTGCCCTTCTGTTGAGAATAGATAAAAACAAAACAAACAAAATTTTCCAATGAGCATGAAAAAATGAAAGCTGAATGAACACAGCAAACAGGGGCCCATGAAACCTTCCAAAAGCAGCCTCTGCATGGGGATGCTGCATTTCCCCAGCAGCCGGAGCTGGACGACTACTCCTTGTTTAAGTGCAAATTTTCCCTGGAAAACGTCATGAAGATGTTTCCCATATAAAGTTAGATATCCTTCCACCAAATCCTTGCCTGAAGGATCAAGAAGGAAAAATGTTTGGAGGCCAACAATGCATCTAACATTTTCATACATTCCCACTGTAACAGAAAGTTCCTTAATCACAACAGCTACATAAAGCGGTATCTTGTGTCATTTAGGACTGGTTGTGGGATCTGGCATTCAGAGTCTGTCGCCAGTTTAGAGAAGTCTGCCTCAATCAGTGTCACTGCTGGCCACAGCCGTCTGGCTTAGGTCGCTGTCAATCCAGCTGTCTTTGTTTTAAAATGCTGTTTTGTTTGGGGGTTTTTTTTTGTTTCTTTTTTCTAGGGCAACTACCACATCAATGTCAGGGTCTGATGCTGCATCTCACTCAGACATAAGAGAGATTCACACAGGCTGATCATCAGTGGTTTGGGTTATTTCCTTAGATGAAAGCACCCCTTTCTAACACTATTTCTCCAGGCTCCTGCAATGCTCAACAGAAAACCCTTCTTTGCCAAGTTATCCCGACTGTGAGTCTGAGCAGAGCAGCTGATGGCATATAAAAAACTCACTCATCCTGTATTCTCACCTTGCAAGCAGTAAAAATTGCCTGCTAATACACGCGTTTCAGCTGCTTTTGCTTTTTATTGCTGCAGCAGTAGTGACAAGGCTTCTGAAAAGTGGTAGGAAGCTGGAGAATGCGGTTATCTAAAGCAGACATTTAGAAAGGGGCTAAAGCTCTGTTGCACTTCTATATTGCTCGCGTCCCCTGCCTTTGCAGTGAAGCGTTGGGTGTCCCTGAACAGTGACTGCAGCCTTTGATGTCTGCTGGATGGGGCATGTCTCCAAAGCAAGGGGAGACCAGGTTATTAGTTAAGCTGGGCTGATCCTTTCATGTTGGAATAACTGTACAGAGCTCTAGATAAGTCAGTACAATATGGCATGGTGTAGCTGGCAACTTAAATTTGATGTTGTGAGCCTTGCTGTTCCCATACCTGGAGCCTTTCCCTTCGCTTTAGCTGCAGAAAAGAGAGAGAGCCTTTCCAGGAGGTTGTCTTTGGCCGAGCGTTGAGCCTGGGGTGCAAAGAATTGAAGGCACATTGCGCGCTTGTGTATTCTCTGTTGAGTTCGGTCATGTTGCGATATTGCGTGGTGGTGGCACGGGTAAGCAGCAGCTATGGGGCACAAAACAACTGTTCTTACTATCACAAGCAAAATCGGGGACACCCTGTGCCAACAAATTGGAAAGAAGCACCATTACTGTCATTTGCAAATAAGATGTGTTTCCGATCTCCAAGTCACGCCATATAGGTGAGGTGGCTCAGACCCATCACCGTAGCCTCATCTCCCACACTGTTATTTCCATACTGCCACTTTGGACAGAGGAACCAGTTCAGACAAAATAAAAATTGACCTTTGCCCATTGCTCCGACCCAGCCCAAAGCAGTGCTTTCCTGCACTGTGAAAGGCCGTCTCGGCTCTATTTCCATGCTCCCCAGTGCTTCCTGGTCCGTCGGGAATGGGAACACCAGTGCCCCAGCACTGTGAGAAAGCTGTTCTTGACCTGAACCTGACCAGAAACAGGAAGTAATAGAAATCTCACCAAAAAAAAAAGAAAAATCTTTTCT
>NW_009648041.1:1777062-1782810 GCF_000708025.1 Charadrius vociferus | reverse complement strand
TTTGTTTACACCAGTGCAATGGAGCACAGCCTTAATTATGGAGGTTCCCCTACAGCTTTGCACAAGTCGAGCTTGAGTGTGTGTCCAAACCAAATCTACAGAGCTTTTGAGCTACTCCCATCCCTAATTATTTGTGGGTTTTGGATATATACCAAGAAATTAGTTCATATCCATCTACAATTTTCTCTTTGTTTGATTGGCTTGAGGGCTGGAATTAAGAATGAGAATTACCTAGAATAATGCCATCTGTATTCCACATAAAGAGAATCCAACCAGAAGCAACAATGCAATGTTTTTTAAACTCTATGATATGATAATGCATAATGACACACTGCACAAACCAACACATGGTTTCCACGAATACCAGTGAGGTTTCTCTTCAAGGAAAAAGTAATGAAATGGAGCAGACCTCAATCCAACCACAGCAGTACCAACCTGAGCATCCACCAGGGACATAATCAGAAATCACATACTCACTGCTGAGGAGCTATAATTAAACTAGATTTAATTTTAATGGAAATTCTTCCCAGAAAAAAAAATACACCGATGTTCCCCACCCCCACCTCCTCTAATGTTGTTCCACTGTTCCAGGCTTTATGGAAATAGTTACATGTGTTTTGCAACCCCAAATGTTTTCAAAACAAATAGAACATCTTAAAAAATGAAATTAATAAATCTTTTACATTCATACTCAAAAGTCACTCATGCTGAGGTTGTGTGGGTTCATCAGCATCAGATGCTTCCTGCCGGCTGGTGCCTCCACCCAACACATGTTTTAAATAATAATCAAGTTCAGCCTTTGCAATTATATTTTTGTCTTAATGCTGTTGTATGATAATGATTCTTTTATCCTACTTTTATCTCTCAACTTTATGTCAGACAGTACTACTCCTATCTAGGGATGTGAAAACCTGATAACTTTAAGAGGATTAATACTGACGAAATGTGCTTTATTAGTTTGGATTTGATTTATTAGTACCCTGCAGTTTGATTAGGACTAGGAAGCAGTCAGAAGATTGTTTGCCCAAGCAGAGAGAAAATAACACCAAGCAGAGAGTTAAATATATATCCATTTATTGGGCCAGTGCTCTCACAAGCACACCAGCTCCTCCTGTCTCTTACTCAGCCCCTCTATTTACAAAGGGCACAGACCTCCTGGAAACGTAAAACAGAAACCCCGAACAGATTCTCCACTGCAAACACACACAGCTCAGCTCTGCTGAGCACCACGTTGCTCATCCTTCCCAGGGGGATGACCCAGACCACTGAGTCCCTTTCTGCAGCGTGTTCATGTGGCTCCAGTGGTGTCTGGAGAAGCCCAAGGTAGTCCTGTGCCCAGCGTGGGGCTACCCCTGGGCTAATCCTGTTCCTGTGGGGCTGTTTCCCCACATCTACTCGCTCTTTCACATTTTCCTGCATGGCCACACTTGGGCGCGCTGTGATCCGGCATCAGCCCTGCCGTGCACACCTGGGGAAGTAAAGGCACGAGCTGTGCGGTGCTTTTCCCACTGCTCAGCGCACGTTCCTACTGGTATGGCACTGGGCAACGCTTCCCAGGGGAAGGCTGGACAAACCCACCTGGCAGCGACACCTCGTAAAGCGTGTTTATGTAGAAGTGATGAAGTGTTGCACAGAGATATCTGGTTACCTTCTCCTTGGGATAAGTCAGCTCAGGCTGAGTTAAGTGCTGATGTGTGTAGTCATCAAGCTAACCAGGTTAAAATTAGGCTGGGTATTGTGCCACTGTTCTGCGGCGCTGCCGTGGCCCTCTCTCCGTGGGGTGCTCATGGGGCGTCCATCGGAAAGTACTTTGATGGAGAGAGAGATAGAGTTAAGCATATTCCTCACGACTCCCTGACAATAAGGCTGGCATCTGTAGGAGTAAGAAATGCGGTTAAATATATTCCTACATGTGATAGGTGCATGGAAAACCCATTTTTTAATTTTTGGCAGAAAGGAATTGGAATGCAACTGGGCAAGCTACAGACCCATGCTCACTCTGCCAACTTTTGTAATAATAGGAAGCTAGTTACAGTAAACAGTGGTAAATAACACACTCATGAAATCCAGCGGGGAATAAATGATTTGTTCTTATACAGGAAAACAAAAAAGGAGACATTGCTTTATTTTTTAATACTATTGTGCTCCACCCACACTGTCTCCAGTATATCCCATAACAGTGTTGGCTTTTGAGAAAAATGCATATAATGACTGGACTTAGTCTTCTTGCACAGAAGCATGACTAGATAATAAAACAAAGATGCTGGCTTACCAAAAAATTCACATTCGACTCTTTGCAACATATTCATTCACCACTCACTTTCTCCATTTTTACATGTAGAAAGACTTTGGCGACCGGATTTATTCCTGATTTGTGCTGGTAAGAATGAAAACAGAAGAAGCACAATGCTATTTCTATCTGTGCCCAATATATATAGTACATTACTTACAAAATATTTATCTGTGTTTCCTCCCACCCACTACTTTGTTACATTCATCACTGCCTGGGAGGAGCAGTAGAAGACGCGGCAGATATATGAAGATTGGAAAGGATGTTTACTTGAGGGAGATTTGCTGTGAGTTATGAAAAAGCCTTTTTCAAAGAATACTTTCCAACATTTTTTCTGGAAGTAAACAACAAGTTTAGTTATACTAATAGATTATTCCAGTGCCCATAAAGGATCTGTTGCCTTTTCTCCTGTGAGCTATTTTTATAATTAGAAAGTTTTTAGTTAGGCTCTCTTACTCAAATGCAAGCCTGCAACTTCTCCTCATATCCCCCACGGATGGGGAGAATAGTTTATTCCCTGCCCCTCTGCAACAGCCTTTTACATACGTGACATCTCCTGTATCCACCCTGACCAGCCCCAGTTCTCTCTCTCTCTCCTCCCCCAGTCTTTCAGCCCTGGTGCTGGTCCCTACTGGATTCTTTCCAATTAGTCCTCCCTCATTTGCACACCACGATGAAGACCAGACGATGACACTCAAGCTGAGCACCCCTCTGAGCATGACTGCTCCTTTTTCATGGCAAGGTGATTTGTCTCACATCCACCTTGTGACCGCCGCCACATCAAGCAGGACAAGCCAGAGTGAGACAACAGACTCTGGGTGTCAGGAATGCACAGTCCCGCTCCAGGGTGGCTCTCCCGCTCCTGGTGGCTGGATGCATGGTGGGACCACTTCTGGGGACACGGAGCTGGTTTGAACAGCAACGGGACCTTTAGCTTTTCCTTGTGGCTGGAGAGGAAAAGTGGCAGTTTTGAAATAGCTCAAAGGCAATGAAAGAAGGAGAAGCCTCTTCTGCTTCTCCTCCTACTTCAGCCTAGCTGTTACAGCCAGGGCCTGATCTGAAACCATGTCCTTCCTGTGAGGTTCAGACCACAAAACTGACTGCTTGCCACATTCCCCTGTTGTTTTTTCCTTGGGTCGTTGTATGAATCTAGTTTATCACATCCAGCCCTGTGCTAAACACGGTTAGTGTTTGAGCAATCTATGAAGTCAGAAGCTTCCCATGGAGAGTTTTTCTTTGCTTCATCTGGAATCCACCAACCCATACAAGCATACACAGCGTGGTCCCTCAGAAGGTCCTTCCTTGTCACCTCTGGGAAATTTTGCTACTTCATAGCTGCGCTCTTTCACACAGAAACGTGTGGTGGCTGGGGGGGAGGGCAGGTCGTGTGGCTGAGCCCCAGGCTCACAGCTTTCCTGGGTTTCTCTTTAGGCCAGAGAGGGGAAATAACGCTGACATATTTCCTCCCAGTGTTCTCCTGGTCTTTTCCCAACAAACAAGGGAAGAAGCCTAGAAGATGGGAAGATGATACTGCCGTGGTGAGCAAGGGCACTACCCCCGCTGCCACAGAGGACACACCATCACTTACTGGAAGATGAGGTGAAGTATTGGCTGGAGTTAAGGGAAAAACTCTTTGGGTCTGGGATTTCATCCAGGTCATGTAGATGGTGGATCAAAAGGAGCAGTCAGAACTCTCTGTGCCTAATCATCCACTTGGAGCAAGAGTGGAGCAAGGGAGACAAGGGTGGCTGAGCGCTGCCAGGAAGGACCATGTGTCCCGTTCATTGACCATGAGTCCCATCCCACCACAGCAGCGTTTCCCAGCGCTGCGGTGTGCTCTGGGCACACTCCCTTCCCTCAGCTCCCAGCAGGACCATTTGCTGACCCCACAGGTAACTGATCTCCCATTGTATGAGGCACTGAAGACAGAATAATAAATAAATAAATAATAAATAATTCAGAAATAATCTTTTCTCACATAAAAATCCATGTTCCTGGGGAAAAGTACACAAAGCTAAGGCCAGGAATAATCTGTTCAATTCCAGCAAAAGCTCCGATTCCCCTCTTCTTTTGTGTAAGTCACAGACTCCCTTTTCTCCTCCCATAACAATCTCATGCATAATAAAAACAGGGCTTCCTCTGAAAATCTTTTGTTTTCCAAAAATATGAAGAGTTCCAGGGAGAGCCTCCAAGATCAATTTGCTATCTGATTCCAAACAGAGCTGAACAAAATCTCTGGTTTTCTCCACTGCCAAATATTTGTGGTGACATGCAGGATCTGCCCCTAATGTGAGCAGGAATATCAACAAAACATTTCCAGCATGTTTTCACAAATTTGCCATCAGTTCCCAGGCCATTTGGTGAAACTCTACAGACATCGTGGGTTCACTTTGTTAAAACCATCCACACAGTTTTAAAGAAAATAGCACCCGATGACTTCCCACCACCTTTCCTGTCTTTTTACAGACTCTTAAAATACTATGTGATTCCTTCAAAATGTTCAAATAATCACTCTTGCTTTGATTATAAACAAAGAAAACTTTAATTTGTCTCTTCAGCCAAATTCAGGAAAATCAGATCCCCCTGCTCAGTTGGAGAGGGAAAGACAAACAAATGTAATGAAGCCAAGCAGCTGAAAAAAAAAAAATAATGCACTGATTAATGGAGAAAAACAACTCACATTGTATTATTTTTTCAAGCCCACTTCTGCCAACAGCCTGATCACAAGGCAAAAGTGAAAGTGCAACCACTCCTCTGCTCCTTCCCTCCCAGCGGCACCCTGCCTGCCCAGGGGCAGTGGAGCCGACAAACAAATGTAATGAAGCCAAGCAGCTGAAAAAAAAAAAATAATGCACTGATTAATGGAGAAAAACAACTCACATTGTATTATTTTTTCAAGCCCACTTCTGCCAACAGCCTGATCACAAGGCAAAAGTGAAAGTGCAACCACTCCTCTGCTCCTTCCCTCCCAGCGGCACCCTGCCTGCCCAGGGGCGGTGGAGCCATGCTTGGACCCTCTCCCCTTGGATGTGGACATCCCTCCAGCCCAGCTGTTGCCACTGCCTCCAGGTCGTGTGCTTTCCAAGAAAACAGCAGCTCCTGCTCTTACATTTCAGGTGATACCCAACCAGCTGGTGCCCATCGCGTGCTCACAGAGAGATGGATAATGCCCAGTATTTTGGGAAATCGCACTTGATGTCTCTGCTCCTTCCTAAAGGTGGAGTGGTAGCAGGTGAGATTGCTGGGAAAGCCAGTGCTGAGGTAAATCAGCTGCTGCCAAGCTTAGGCGAGGCTGAGCAAGGATGCTCCGACACCATCCCTCCTACCCAGCTCTACGGCTGGTCCCAGCGCGTGTGACTTGCCCAAGATGTGCTCAGCAGCTTCCCCAAAGGTGCCCTCTGGAAATGCCATTGTGGGTTTAGAAGTGTTCCCAGGATGGGGTTTTGCCATTTCACAGT
>NW_009648041.1:1763914-1777030 GCF_000708025.1 Charadrius vociferus | reverse complement strand
CTCATGTGAAACTACTTTTCAATGTTTTTCTGCCACAAGTGCTCCAGGAATAGCCTCATACAGACTCAGTTCTAAAAGACTTCAGACAACACATGCAGCAAGTTTACAGATCTCCTAATGATTTCAAATATCACTTACATCACTCTAGAAGACACCAAGTCCGTAAGAGATAATGCAAACCTCTCTCTTGCTGTAGTTCCTCTTGAGATACAGCTAAATGCTGCAGACACATTACTGTGACTGAATGTATATAATAGGTATTTGTGCATGCAAATGGCCGGTTATATGTGAGCAAGTAATTACCTGATTTGCATGCCCAGACGTGGTAATTCAAATGTAAATTAGCTGTGCAGTTGCAGATATACTTTGCATGTACAGTTGCCTATTTAGAAAAAAAAAAAATGTATATTTTTGTCCAGCCAAAAGGCCCTTTTACTCCCCTCAAAATGAGACATAAGTGGACCTTAAGTGGCACATGCTTGTGTCTGCCCAGGGGTGAATGTCATGTCTGAATATATATGTGAGAACTGCTCTGCCCAAACCGGGGATCAACTTTATTTATAGAAAGCAGCAACAAAGGGTTTCTGTCTGACGCCCACCCAAATCAATGTGAGTCTTTCTGATTACTTAAATGGGCTTTGAATCAGGCCCAGATGGAGCAAAGAGATTTCTTAAATTATTTTTCATGGAGGAAGTGCTGTGCACAAATATGCGAATAAATTAGCAGAGAGATCTGCAAGTCTCTCTAAACCGGTGGTGATTATACAGCTGTGTGTCCACGGCTTTAAAGTTCCTTTATCAAACTTGTGAAATTATTTTGATGATGCAGAAATCAATAAAATATTTACTTAGAGGACCATTTTCCTTCTGCGTTTGCAAACTTCAAAGCCAAAGTAATACACGAACCATGATTATATTTTCCAAAGTTAGTAATGATGTGTTTTTCTACAACACTATTGGTATACGCAAATAATTACTTTTTTTTTTTCTTTTTGATACAATTTCATTATTTGCATTGCTACTAGAGGTTCACCAATAAAGGCGAACATCACATTAGGATTCATGACAGTTTTCACATTGTATTATCAATATGTGGAAATAATTGTCTGCTCCGGGATTAAATTACATTATTGTGTATCTTTTTCATGCCTAATAAATAATGATGGATGGCTTTTATTTTCATCACCACCTGCAACCATTTAGTCACCCCTTGATTGTTGAAGATAAAATAATAAAAGGCAAGTGTTATGTTGCAAGCAAAAGAATGCAGTCAAAACAGTTGCATGCCTCCTGTTTCTCTCTACCTTTTTCCAATCCCTGAAGAGTAATAGATGGTGTTCTGGGAAGACTGGCAACCTGCAAACTGGCAAACAGTTCTCCTAAATTGGGCAAGGGGGGGAAATGTGGAAAACATTTTTTTTCTCGTAAAACAATAATTATTTCTCAGTGCATGATTCATAATCTGAAAATTAGGTTTTTGTTCTGCTGTGCAAATCAGTTACATGCAGTTAGAATGCAGAGCAGAGGCACATTCTCAGTGTTTAGCCCTTTTAAATAGAAATGAAAACAGCCTTCAAATTGTACCAAAGTTTAAAATGCTTGCTAGGTGATTTTGAAATTCAAAGAAATAAAACCATGCATAATAAAAAGCCCACTCTAGCTCATTCTGGTTTGTTTTTTTTTTTTTTCAAATTGCCAGTTGTGAGGCTTGATAATAAAAATAGATGTTGCATACTTTGGAAAACTGTAACGGTGAAGTTCTTTGCCAGTGTTGATGTGTTTATACACACAGGCGCATAGATACACGTGTGCGCACGCACAGAGCCACAGTTTGTGTCACTTTTTACATGATCATCTTTTCTACTAGGTCAAGTGTAATCTTGAAATTGTTATAACTCCTACCTGCACATTCTGATCCAGAAACTCTTTAAGCTGAAAACAAATGGAGTTGACGTTTTTAGTTAAAGCTTACATTAGCTATTGTCACAAGTCTTTAATCAAACTCACCCTCTTCAGATATCTCGTATTGTGAGCTCAGGCCGCTCTGTGCGGAGTGCCATAGGAGCCTTTTAAAAATAGCACGGCAATATTTAGAATAGAAAGTTATTGCTGGATAATTTCATTAACTGCGAGTGTATCAAACTGAGCTCAAGACAAAGTCGTCCTCTTTTTTTAACAAAATAGTCGGTTCTGAGTCAAAGGTTTATTCTCTGTGTGCAGTTTCACATGCTTGGCTCTATTATCTTTAAATCACAAGATGACAATCTTCTCAGGCATACCAGAGAGTCAACCAAAATCCAACAGTAATAGATAATCCTATCAAATGTCAAGTTACTGAGGAGAAGCGGTTTGAAAAATAGGCCAACAGTCCATTACTTGATTTACCTTGAGAGGATGTTAACGTTTCTGTAGCCTGCCTTCAACAGGGTATACTTTCTCTGTATTGCTAAATTGTTTAATAGCATGTTTCAAACATTTAGAACTATTCCTGTTGTTCACGTTTAAAAATATACTTTGAATTTTCTCATATAAGCAAAAAGCGCTGTGTAAAATAATAAATGCTTTTCCTTCAGGGACAAAAAACCACTCATGGTTGCTGCAGCCCTCGTCTGTCAAACACGGAAACGTGAACAAAGTCATTCATTTACTAGCCCAAATTTATGGCAGAAATTATAAATGAATTTCACTAATAGCTGAAGAGTGGAACTTCTTGAGGTGTCCCCTCTCTTGACCTATGGAAATGCCTCGACCATAGAAAATTACCCTCAGAAATCATAACTGGGGACCCAAAGGGCAGTGCTGAGTGCTGATGTGCTTGAACCACTCGTGTGGCACCGTGCCATTCAACTTGAACACATCAGCCCTCACCTGCGGCACAATTCAACACATTAAAACTCATCTACAGAGAGATGCTGTGTGAGAAGTCCCTCAAAAATAATGGCCGCACTGAACAGAAGAAATTGTCCTGGAAAAATTCCCCAAAATTGGAATTGGCAAAGAAGCAGCTATCCTGGAAAATCTCCCTGTCTGCATCACTGATACATTGGAGGTTCAAACTGAGCATCCTCCAAAGACATCTTTCTTTTCCCATTTTGTTCAGCCATAGCGCTACTGACACCTCCTACAGAAAGCAAAGGAGAAGGAAAAACCAGGGGCAGAAATAACACCTTCCATGAGAACATTCCCATTACTTACAGCAATTGCAATGCATTTGCAGCCATTACACACACACAAACATACACACACACACAGAGCAAAGGGCTGACCCCACAGTTAAGGTTTTTCCTTCTCGTGCACAGACGGATGCTGTCTGGGACAGGATGACATCCTGCTACCCCAGAGCTGGAGCTGCAGGGCTGACACACGTGCCAGCCCGCAGGCAGCTGCATGACTGCGGTTTTCAGAACTTTACTGTCCTCTCCAAAAAACTAGTTCAATTGAAAGTGATAAATAAACGCTCTCCAAGTTCCGCCTGCAGCCGGAGGCAATCACTATCTTTCTCATCTGTGCGCTCCATCCATGCCTTCATCAATAGAGAGGTAATTTTCGGACTCAGCTCATTAACACCGAGCTGTTGATGGAGCTGTAAACACTCCACCCCGCTGTCGTTTCGAGCCTGTTACCAGCTATTCTTTTCTGTTTAGCTGACCTGCCGTGGCATTTAAGATGAAAAATATTTGTTTTAAATTCACAGCAGTTGCTCAAGTCTCTGCAGAGGGCTGACGCTGGTTCTGACATCCAAAAGCACTGCAGCGCCGAAAGGGAAGCAAACTTTTTTGGCTGGAGTTCCACAGAGAGGGTGGGACGTGTGGCAGCTCGGGACACCACGAGACATAGGCAACGCCATTTTTGGCTTCAGATTTGGCTTCCAGCGTGTCAAACACACACACACATAACATAAACAGGCATCGAGATAAGGAAATGACAAGGAGGCAGAAGGAAAATGGGTTTAGCTAGCAGATGTCCTGGTGAGGAGAGGGGGTGCTCTGTTTGTCCCATCTGCACACAGTACATACAAAATCCTACCACACGGGCCGATTTGGGATTGCCCAATACCTCGATAGATGATTTGGACCACAGCGTCACCGATGCGAGAAGGCAGCATGGGAGAAATGAGCCCATTGCGGTTTACTCCGTGGCCACACAGCCTGATGGCTGCACCGCTGCAAAAGGATGCTGTTGATGGCTGAGGGCACCCTGGGGCCGCTGCTGCTCCGACCGCTCCCGTTTGTTTCTGTCTCATGGTTCATGAGGACATTTTGACCCAGGTGCCAGCGGGTGTCAGGCCTTGGCTTCGCAGGCTAGCGGTTCACAGCCTCGGCAAGAGCCAAGCGGGGAGAGTTAGACAGCACCCACCCACAATGAGCCGAATTCATCCCAGGGGTTACATTATTCAAGTAAATAGAATTACTGGGCTAGACGTGAAAGTATGTCTCTGGTCTCATCACTGTTGTCAGTTCCTTCATCACAAGGTTGGCAAAGTCACCCACGTTGGAGGTGGGGACCGGTTACAGGGAGCGATGGTTTGAGAACTGCAGTTCCCATGTTTTTGATGCTTTTGTTGTGGGCATGGTATATATAACTCAGTATGGGATTCTTGTGCTTTACAGGTATAAACGTACCCAGGCGATGAGATGCAGTAAGCGACAGAGCTAGGAAACATCCTCAGAAGATCATAGCAAAAAATCTGTGCTCCTGGTTTCGAAAGAGGATGTGCTGTCTGACCCAAAGGAAGCTCACGAGCATCCCTGCACCCAAGGAACCAGACACCGAATATTTTGACAATTTTATGTGGTACACAAGAGGGAACTCTGCCCTGGGCAGGTAAGGCTTGAAGTTTTAATCCTGTCTTTTTCCTCCTCTTGGCTTTGACCTGATTAAAATCAAAGTGAGGTGGCAGGGCTAAGGGATATTAACCTTCACCTTGCATATATTGAGCAGATACCTGACGCTGGCAATGCCTCCACCCGCAGCTGCGCATACCAGACCCATCAAGCAAGCAAACAGCAGCAAGAGCCACACAGCCTCAGCACTGTTGTGAAGCAGATGTCTCCAAAAGGGCCAGAACATGGCTCAGGGATCCTGTGATTCGGGGGTGAACTGTATCTGCACGTTTTAATGAAAATGGCTATCATCCACATTTTGTTTTCTTTATAAACATTTGCAGAGTATCAGTAGCCAATCTAAATGTCTCAGCAGACGAGTACATACTGTACTTCGGCTCTTTTTTTCTGGAGTGCTGGAGAAAACATGTTAGCTGGAGCCAGCTGATGTGCTCTCCATGGGTCTCAAGGGCAAACTCTTTCGAATAAAGCATGATCTTCATGTCCCTTCCAAACTTCTTTTGTGCTCTTTTTGCTACGTCTTCAGAATTTCATCAAACCACTCCTGCTCCCCACCATGCTCAGGGATATCTCTTTTCCCAGCCAGTCTGGGAGGGTGCCTGACCACCAGGCACAACAAGGCTCTCCAGGTGTCCAACAACACCTTGGGATGAATTGTGCCAGGTCCAGGAAAGAGATTTGGGAATAAGCTCTTCTTAGCAGGGTTATAGTGCATTTTGCTTTTCATTGTGATGTTTTCCTCTTTTAGATGAGGACCATCTTGTCCAGAGAGAGGGCAGTGTGTGTGTGGAGATAGCAGGAGCTCTTCAGCACGTGGCTGCAGGCTGTGCGGGCAACGGGCTCAGCTGTGAGAGTCCAGGCAGCTCCGATGACAGCCTCGTTATTGGAACATGAGCCTAACGAACCTGCTGTCAGATGATCTCTTGTCTCTTTTAAGCAAAGGTAAAGGATCTAAGAAAGCTCTTTCTTGCTCGTTCTTTGGACAGAGGCATTTAGATTGAGTGCTTCGGCTCTCCCTCGCTACAAAGACTACAAAGGTATTTTTATCTTAATTAGAAACTTTTGGTGGCCTACTTTCTCACGAGCCCTTGTCCAGCAAGCTTGTCATCTCAGTCATCATTCAGGCACCCTCAAAACCAGACCAGCTGGTTTCAAAGTAGTCTTGGCACCGGGCTACCCAAGGGCTCCCGCACAGCGGACCGAGTGGGAGCATCAGCCTTCAGAGACCAGTTTGAGAAGGTCCTCAGCTGACACGAAGAGACCGCAGCAGAGCCCTGTGCCTCCCCCCTGAAGGCTTTGTCATCCTGCCACACGGAGGGAAAGGCTCACTCCCCGCTCCATCGGCATATGCCAGCCAAGGCTCCGCCACTTGTTTCTCTAGGCTAACGCAGCAAGAGTAGCCCAATTCATTTTGACAGAGCGGTTAAGTAAGTGGCACAGATTTCACATGTCAGCCTTCGCCTGCCTAATCTTAGAGTTATCCCATAGCAAGTGACTGGCGAGAAGGTTCAGCTTCCTGCAGTGACAGTAGTTAGGAGGCTCCAAAGCATGTGCTGCTAAACTAAGTGTTTTGCTTGTCTGTTTTACACTGCCTGGATCCAAACTCAAAGGACTTCATATGCACGCAGAGCTGTGGAGACCAACTATAACAAGCTTCCCAAAGTGTGGACTTCTGCAAAACCTTTAATATATTCATGTACTCAGATCTCCATACCTGTCAGTGGTAATTTCTTAAAAAATTTCCCTTGTAATTTTTTTTTTTTAAAAAAAAAAACAAAAGGACAACCTTTCTTCCTCACAGTAGATCCTTTTAGCCCTGCTTTTTAGAATAGTTGAAAAGAAAGACGCCAGCAGAGCTTCCTTAGCATTTAAGCTGGAGAAAGCATCAAGGCTTTAGTAGCTTGGCAAATATCTTTTATTCAGCTGACTCCTGCTGTTGTTTTTTTCAGGGCCCTGAGGGCACCGATAAACTTTAATTGCCTTGAGCAGCCACACCTCGTGCCTCCACCCACTCCCATGGGCTCAGGAGCCCATTTAAGCTCAGCCAGTAGCCTTCATTCCTTTCTGTGAGCTGTGCTGGGGGATGCTGATCTTCAGCTGAGCCATTGACCTGCTCATCCTGACCCACAGCCTGACTTCCCAGCTTGACCTTGCTGCAACATTGCCTTGTGACCTGGGGTCTTGGTTGGACCTGACTACAGGTCTACTGGCTCCTCTTGCTCAGGTGCTATGGGAAAGGGGCTGTGGTTGGTGAGGGGCCCTCTCCCCACCATGGCAGCTTCTCCACTGGCCATGGTGTCTCTGTTGGCTCCCTGTCCCTTAGAGAGCAGCCAGCTCTTGCTGCACCCTGACAATATCCATGGGCTTGATGATCCATGAGGTCACACCAAGCTCCTGGGAGGTTGTGGTTATCCTTACTTTGAGCAAGTGAAGCACAGCTTTTTACTGAATCACGCAGAGCACCCAGAGCAAGGTGCTACTCTATCACTCCTTCTTAGCAGTATATTTGACTTGTCTGCGATACGGGCAGTGAGCTAATGGTGCAGGTTTGCCACTGGGTCTAGAGACCTGAGAGGGAAAGTGTTAGAAGAAATTACTTATGGCAACTCCCTTACACCAGTGATATTGGTGCAACTGTTTCTGGCTTCTGGATAAAGCTAAACCCAACATCTCATGAGTGCTAATTGCTGTCTTGTTTATAGTAAATGGGCTTAGGTAAATAACGCAACTGCAAAGAGTACCCGTAAAAATGAAAGGCCAGGCTGTAGGACAGGGTAGTAAAAGGGTATCTATGTTGTTTGTGTCTCAAAATTCCTGCAGTGGGAAATCAGCTACCAGTGAGAATATTGCATTATCTTTCCTAAAAGAATAGGTATGAAGGAGGCATGCTTCATGCACACGTAGCTGATGTAAGGTTTGATGATGCAAGTGCAACACTCATGCTATAGGAATGGATGCAGGACAGCCTGTGCGAGATGAAGCTGAGTCGCTTCAATAGGTTAACTCAAGAGAAAGAAGCTATGAGTAACTTTTCACTCTATTTCCGAGACAAATTGTGTGGCACACTCCCAGTGGGGTGCCAGCATGATAACACCACCATGAGAGGCCACATTTTGCTAGCTCTGCACTGTTCTTAAAATTAGTCCACCAGTCTAAAATTTTCCACCAGAGTCAGTTGCTGAACTCCCTGAGCATTCCTGTAATCCCTGATGGACTCTGTTGGAAACATCCCTTTCCTTTCTTGTTACCCGTACACCGGCAGAGTACACAGAGAGGTGCCACTGCAATTGCCCATCTCCTACGGCTGCTGTTAGAGAGCTGTAAATCCACAAACCACAGCTCTGGCAGTTAAGCTATCGGATTAGTAATTTTTGGAGGAATGTGTGTTTATGTGGTGGTATGACACAAAGTCCCTGTATCACGCAGTCACTGTGGCCCACCTTGAAAACAGATACTTTCAAATTTGCTAATAAGGTCTTATCTCCTCTTTCACCATCATTCAGTTTTTTCCCCTTTTTATAAGAACAGGAAAATGCTCTTGTAAAATTACTGAGAAATGTGACTACCTCTGCAGCTAACATCTCACAGTAGTAGAATTGAGGTGAAAGAAGGATGTTCGTTGTACCTGGTGTTATGGGTACAAAGCCTTAGGGAATGTTTGCGTCCTATGTACCAGACCTCTTTCTTCTGCTTCATTAGATTTGCCAGTTCTATAGGCGTAACCGTTATTCTTTTGTGTAAGGTTGTTTCCATCAATATTTCCCATCTGACTTACTGGTAGATACAAGCAAATATCTTGATTCCACTAAAAAGGGTCAAAAACTGCATCCAGGATTTCTCCACAGACTTCACTGTACACATATCTGCTTTTCCTCCTTGTTAATGGATTTAAGCAGGACTGTCAAGAAAGCTCTTGCTGATGTCATATGGTCCTGACCCAAAAAGTTCAGGGACCTCTCGAAAGTTTGTTGTTGTTCTTCAGATCAGGACTTCTATTTGTACTACTCTGCTCAAGTCAGTAAGAGGTTTTTTTCCTTAACAAAAGAATATAAACTCTTATTTTGGCAGATGCAAAAAGCTTTCTCAGCCTTCAGGCTTTCCTGTTGTAAAGTCCAATTGCATTAGGTAAATTAGGAGAGCTAACAGAAAATGAGTATCACATTTTAAAGTACAAAGAACAAAACAATAAATTGTTACTGTGCATAAGTTAATATTTAAGGAGCACATCTCAGGCAAAGTCATAATCAACACCAAAGCAGAATCTCCCTAAACTTTTTAGTAAAGAAATTAATAGAAACCTTGTGCTTTTGTTAGTTTTCTCCTTTTCCAAAATGTTTGGGTACTTTGTGTTAATATTCTTTCCATGATGGTGTCTATGTGAGAATTGGAGATAAAATAAGACAGATGTACTGACCATGGTTACCAAGGGAGCAGTTTCCTTAGCAATGGCATAGCAGTTGTCAAAGCAGTCAATGTTCCTTCTCTTTCTCACACGACTTGTTTTTACCAGTTTGCATAGCTTGGTTACACAAACAGCTAATCGTAAACACCTCTCCCAAATTTCTGGGAGCAGGCAAAAAAGGCCAAGGTGTGGGTCGTTAGTCAGATGATCCCAACCTGGTTCACGTTCAGCCGCTACCTGAACTTTTTCTTTTGTTTCATCATTTTTCATAAAACATTCACTGTCTTAAGAACATGAAAGTCATCCAAATGGAAACATAACCACATATTGCACGCCCAGATAAAAAAGATATGGAGGTGGGCGAGTAGTATAAAATTGCCACCTGTCCAAAGCACCAACCCTTTCCTCTTAAGGGTAAAGATGGCAGCTAAAATAATCCCTATAAATAGGTCTTGTAATGGTTATTATCCGAGAGTGGAAATCTGATCCTGCCATCCTCACTGAGGCTGAGAGTGGGTTATGCTGCACTATAACACTTATTGCTCTCCATGGGTGCTTCTGGTGGTGGCGATAAGTGTGCGGGGTCCCCGGGCCGCATCCAGAAGTGCCCAGCCGAGGCCATTACCCAGCGGGTGGCCACCTCCACCCTTGCCACGTGCTGGGAGTTCAGCGCCCTCTCCGTACCTTCGCTCCCAAAGCCCATTCAGGCTCCTGGGGACAGCAAGGAGGTGAGATGGGCTCATGCTGCTGTATGGAAGGTATCAGCTCTAAAAAGAATGGTAGATCTCATAAAGTGCTTGGAAAACCGTGTCATCTGTAACTCCAGGCATTATGACCACCAAACTAGAAGTTATTCATACTGAGCAGAATAACACCAAGAAAAAACAGGCAGTGATGAAACTCTTTTCCACTCTGTATTTAAGTTAAGCTCCTAGTTGTAATCAAACCATGATTAAAAGCGTTGTGTCAATAGCCCAATAATGCAGAGACACATTTGTACTGTAGTGGTGGTTCCAAGAGGTACAGTTGTTTGTTCTGAAAATTGGAGTTAAGAAAATATGGTTCTCGTGCCTCTTTCCAATCAAGGGCAAACCTGTTTCATATGAAGTATAGCTAAATTCCTATATTCCAGGGAACGTCTAGTTGCAGGCTAGCAAAGGACTCTTTTATACGTTTTTCTGAAAAGCAGTATTAACATAACACGGTACCATCCACTGGAGTGTCATGTATAGTGAAAATATCGACTAGACCACTTTTGGATTAACTCTGGGTTGGAAAATGCCATCTTGATGTCACTACTATGATCTGTAATTTTAAGTGGTGTTATTAAAAAACATTTGCTATCAAATGGCTCCTAAGAGTTTTCTGATAATTCAGCTACTCGGTATGTATTCTTCTTCAACCTGTGGCTAAAATTCACACATACTCATTTTCCAACGCATCCTTATTTACTGCCTGCAACAAGTA
This sequence comes from Charadrius vociferus, assembly GCF_000708025.1. Classification (NCBI taxonomy): domain Eukaryota; kingdom Metazoa; phylum Chordata; class Aves; order Charadriiformes; family Charadriidae; genus Charadrius; species Charadrius vociferus. The sequence continues at coordinate 1,766,317 of NW_009648041.1, read as the reverse complement.
CGGATCTTTTTTGTTCAGGTTGACTGGAATTTAATTAGACACTGATAAAGAGAAGGAAAAGTGCGGCGTATGTACATGTGGAGCAGCTGATTGCTGCCGCTCCCCCTGCTCCGCACAGCTCGGTGCCACGGGGTAGGTTACCAACTGTGTCTGTGCTCCTCCTAGGGGCATCCATTCCATGTCTATAATATTCATGATGGAGTACTTGAGGCAAAGTCAGGAGTTTTTCTTGAGCTTTGTTTACAAATACTTCTAGCGGGAATCTGACACCTTAGACAGGAAGGCACAGAACAAGCTGGAAGTGCACTATTAGGTAAAAGCGTTGCTGGCTCCTGATGTGACTTGTGTGCCCTTGCTTACAGCACCCGGCCAGGGAGGGGGAGCAGGGAGAGGGTGAGGAGCACGGTGCCACCTATGAATGCTATAAGCAAAATCTGTCTCTCATCTGCCTTATTAGGGAAGCTGCACGGAAAAGGAGGAAAAAGGCCATGGCATGTTTCTTAGTAATTTCCTCTATTCTGCATTGAGACGGTTTCAGATTTGGAGAATCTCACAGCGCTTGGATTCCATAAATCTGCACAATCCTGGTGAAAAAAACAGTATTTTTTTTGTGTCAAGAAATGTGGGAACAAAGAGGAGAGAAAGGTAAAAGCTGCGTAAGATCAAACAATGCTCAACTAATGAGACACTTCTTCCTTTAGAGGAAGTGGTGCATATGTGTGTAAAGGGGGTGGGGAAGGTCTGATTTCTGCTGTGCACAAAATGTAAGCGTACAGCTTATTTTAAAAAAAAATAATCTTGGGAATGGAGGGAGGAAAAGCAGAACCGCAGCAGTCATCTAGCTGATGGAAGAAGGCGACAGGGAGGGACTCTGAGATTGCTTTCTGCAAAGAGGCAAGTTTGCAATTTTAATTGTAGGAGGAACACACCCTGAGGTCAATCACAGCACTGAATCATGTCAAAAACCATGGCATGTATAGCTACTCTTCCATCCCCTCTGCAGGCCTTTCACTTCAAAAAAACCCAAACCCAGGATAAGCTGATGACAAGGTAGGGGCATTGCGTCACCTGGGAGCATGGTTTTGCCAGGACAGCCGCCCAGTCCCCATGGCCCAGCCGCAGCCCCACCAGTCCCTAACTCAGCATCCCTTTAACCACCCTGCAGTGACCCCCAATTACCAAAGTGGCAGCTGTTTGGTTTGCTCGCCTCTGGCTGAGCTGATTTTTTTTTTTTTTTTTTTTTTTTTACCATTACGGTCCCAACCACCTGCTGTGCATTTGATGTAACTTTTCAATTAACATTCTCCGGGGATTTGCAGCGTGCGTTCCAGCCCCGGCCATTCCCACACCCGTCACCCCTGGGCTGCACCGCCGTAACTCTTCCTGCCTCCCGCACAAACACATCAGGCGCAGATTTAATGGCACCCACCTAAATCCCTGCAGCCAGAGGCGTGTAAGCATGTATGTAAAGGCTGTGCAGAAGGGAGGCCTAAATGCAAAAGCAAAGTATTATTAAATGTGACTAGTGCCACTCACACAGACAGCCACAGGATTACAGCCCGGCAAATGAGGGTTGATGCGATAACTGCACCCGGCAGGAGCAGAAGCAAAGCTGTCCTTCTCGATATCAGGGTACCACAAACAGTCCAGGAGCGGAGTAAGTTTTGCTGACAGGTTACATAAGAATAAACAAAACTAAAGCAATAAGAATCAAAAAGAAAAACCAGGCCATTTGCACCATGCTGAGATGGTTTTTAGATCTGACATTTCAGCCGGATGCAACTCGTGTTCAATTGCCTGAAGTCTCGCTGGGAAAGCTTTGCAGCGCTCCGTTTTGTGGTGTTTCCTCCTTTACTTGCATCTTTATTTGGACCTCATAAGGGAACATTATTAGTTTTGTTTGGGGATTTGTGGACCCATGTATATGAAATACTTGACAATATTTTTGAGAAGGGTTTAAAAGTTTGGGCATTTGCCAAGAGCAAGTGAAAAGGAAAAGGGATGAAGTGGAAACCTGGTTCGAAGGGAATTTTCTTTGCATTCTCACTCCAGAGCTGAGTGCTCCTGGAAAAGGGTTGAGAGGAAAGTGTTTGGCTTTGGCCCTGTTGAGTTTGATGCTGAGGTACCATCAGGTGTGAGAGCTGACACTGCCAGCACGTTGGGAGACCAGAATTCAACAGAAAGAGCTGGAATGAAGAGGTGCCATTAAATAAATCATGAGCAGAAACAGGATGGGATAGATAAGTGATTTCAGTCTCTCACTTCAATTTAAAAACGGGAAGGGATGAGTGAGCTGCAGCAGGGGGGCAAAAAAAGAACTAAAAAGAGGAAAATCTTCAAGTGAGATAGCAAATCCACAGCTTGAGAGAGTGAGGATGCAACAGAGGGGAAAGGAAGATGGGA
>NW_009648041.1:1739287-1759287 GCF_000708025.1 Charadrius vociferus | reverse complement strand
TGATCAAATATGAATGCCAGGAAGACTAAGAATAATATAACTTTTTAGAAAACCTCTCAGCATTCAGTTGATGGGCCCAGATGCACAGTTTCCCAGTTTAAAAGGAACCACAAATGTTGTTTAAACCTCGTGTCTCATTTGCACTTTATTTTATAGATGAGACCTGTATATAATCGAAGGACGGGTGAAAAATGATAGATAACTCCTTACAAAACAGAAGCAAATAGTTCTTCTAGTTCTTCTGGTCATTTTTTCCTGTACTAAGTCTAGCAGAAGTTAATTTCAATATTCATGTTAAGGTTCAACCACAGAGAGATAATTTTGAATCCTTGCCCTGTTTAATCCAGTACTTAGTCTAGTGAAGTTTTACTGGCTATACATTAGGATGAAATCAGAATTAAGTGCAAAATATTCATACAAATTTCTCTGCTGTGCATGGGATGAGGAAATAAAGGAGCTTGAAAAGCAAGCTACTTTCAAAGGCGATAATTCCATATGATAAGTTTTGTACTAATGTCATATACAGCCAGTTAGAAAATACTTCAAAATCGGAGGCATCAAATTTCATACTATTTCATGTCAAAGCTGCATGGCTGAAAAATTCCTATTAAAAACATGAAAACATGCCAAATGCAGAAAACTGAACAACTGAGCAAAAAGTGAGGCAAAGTGTTACTAATGTCTGCCAACTGGTATTATTCACAAGTACCGTCAATCACACATGAGCAACCTCCATCGTTTGCTCCCCCAGAACACGAAAACCCAGCTCACCCCTAACTTCTGGTAGCGTCGTTGTCCTGTTTGTGGTTAAGGCTCTGATCTGTTGTTCAGAGATTTCCTCTAGTTCTGTGCATCTACTTTAACCCTAGCAAGTCGTGTTGAAGCTGACAGTAAAAGGGAAGAAAAACCTATTCAATTAAAGCAGCTTTACCGCTATTTAGAATGCAGATGAGCCCCTCAGCAATGAGGAAATTAGTATTTTATGGTGAAGCATTTATATAGTTTATTCTATATTTGAACCATAATAAATTACATCCATTTTTTACAAGAATTATAACTGACATGCTGTCAGAGCTGTACATGTACAGCCTTAGAAATATACATAATACTTTGAAAGCTGTCACATTCAGTACAGTTGTAAACATCACCCTAGGTTACCAAACTGTTATCTTTAGGTTTACTTCTTCAGATAAACCATGGGATCTTCGCACATTTCAACCGGAGAAAAATCAATTCTCCCTCAAACAGTTGCACAGTCTTTTACCACCCTCGCTGAAATGCCCAGCCTCGTACTAGCTTGCATTCCAGTTTGGGTCTGTTTGCAAAACATCCTCAGTCACGGGCTTCGTAGTTAGGTCTGGGGAAACACCAGAGTGACTCAATGTCCTCCTTCATGTTGGCATTCTTCAACCCAAAAGTGCCGCTATGGTTCTGAATGGATCACTTTGCTGAAGAATACTTAGAGGTGTGTAGTACATTACAACGCTTTTTCTACAGTGTCACTTTTGTAGACTGCTCTTTATGAAATACTTATACTCTGTATAATGTTGTTTTCATAAATTTGTTGAACTGTTTTAAAAATATTATTGGAGAATGATAGCTTTGTTATGGGATTCTCTAGGAGGGTTCGATTTCTACAGGAATACCATTAGTCTTGATTATGTTCTTTCAGATGCTGAAATAAAGCTACATGTTACCTAATAACTGAAATTATTTTTATTTTACTCCCTTGTATACATTCTTTTCTATTTCAAAGTAGAAACCAAATGCAAAAAGAATAAGGGTTTCCAACTGGAAATTTAATATAACTGATTAATGAACTCTGCTTTGGCCTTGAATGAAGAAGATTTTAAGGAGAGCTGCGATTCAGCTGCAGAAAGATGTGGTTAAATCGTGTCACCTCTGCCTCCAGAAGAATTTGGCCAGGATCCTGCAGTGAGTTATCTGCCTGCAGACATCTGCCCCAAAAGAGACCCAAGGGCTTCAGGGGACCCAGACTACGGTAGGGGTCCTGCAAAACATGTTGGGCTAGAGAGCAAGCATGGCTAAATGGAGCTAGCATTTGGGGAAAAAAATGTTTTAACAGCTGTTTCCATGCAGGAGAGATGTAAACCCAGGTTTTGTGTTCTGAGGAGAGCTTGGAGACTGGTGGCACGGTGCCCTGTTCTTGGTAGTGCAGGTGGGAACAGGTGCTGAGCCTGACAGCTTCTGGGTCTGGCCAGAGCCAAGCTTGAGGCCCCAAGGAGCCAGAAGGTCAAAAAAAACAGGCACAACAAGCAGATCAGCTGCCGTCTGAGCTCGGCAGCAATGGCCCTGGGAACTTGGGTGAAATTCAGGTGCCTACACCCCATCTCAGCGGGCTCCATCTCCTTTTGGGACAGCCCCTAAGAGCCTTCCAGTACTATCAGGTAATGTCATGTTTTTTCACTTCAGGTGGTAGAGGTCTACACCAGAAAATCATCTCCTTTGATGGAGTTGGATGCTTTTCCACCCAAAAGCAGGAAAACATCTCTCCACTCTTTGTAGGTCTATTTATTTGAGGTCTGGTAGCACCAAATATTGTCAGGGGTCCTGAGCAATGGGCTCCGTCACACAGAGAGAAGAAGACCTGCCCAGCGCCAAGAGCGCCCACCGCGGCTCACAGCAACGCTTACGCTGTTGTTACAGTTAATTTCCTCCTCTCTTTGATCCATCTAAATTCAGCATGCATTATCCTTCTGTTATTTATGTAAATGTTTAGATTAGGTAATATTTTATTCTACAGTGAATGACACCATAATCCTCCTTATTCTTTTCCTTTATCATAAATATTTAGTTTGTTTTTAGCTTGTGGGACTAAACACAACATCGTTTTCATTACTGTGAAATCTTCCCCTTTTCTTCTCCTGCAAGCATCCCTGGTCCCCTGGCAGTACTCTGCCTCCCAGAACATGCTAATATTGCTTGCATTACTGCAGGATTACCACAGTGAAGTATACACTTGGTATTATAATTCATAATGTTGCTTTAAAAGATTAACCACTCCCACGGCTGTGTCTGGTAATTACAGAGCAGACTTTTTTTTTTTTTAAACAAAGAACAGTGTGCACAAAATGACTGGCAAGGAGGTAAGTGTTTGGGGTGTGCTTTGTTTTTCAACCTCAGAGAAAACCAGATGCAAAATTGAAAAAGGAGAATGAGAGTGGGTTTTATGCTGAGATACTTCAGTATATTAGTAATTTAACAGATTTATATGAAGGGGATGGCACCGTCGGCCCCTGGAATGTCACAGACTGATGCAATGGGCAATTGCCAGTTCAGATGACTTCCACGAACAAATCCAAAATAATTAATAGACCTTCTGGAGTTTTCCAGGCAAGCGAGTGTGCTGGTGAAAGAGCAATAGTTGGTTTAGCCTGTCAAGGCTCATTCTTTTACAAAACTCCAGTCCTCCCTTGATGCCCTCTAATGGTTTTTTGAAACACCAAAATGTTTTTGCATGAACAACATTACCCATTGTGCTTTAGTTAAATGCATTTCGATGTCAGACACACTCCTGGTTTGAAAATGCCTGCTACCTACCCCTTCCTGAGGGGATCTCCAGGGAGGGTAGCCAGATTGACTTTAATCGGCCAAAGACACAGAATGGGTTCTTAATGCGATAAACCGATCGAGTGTGCAAAGTCACATTAATATGTGGAAACTTGATCAGCTTTTATTAAGGGATCAGGAAACGGTTTAATTGCCGAGTGACAAGAGCATGTGTTTGTTTAATTGCTTGTTTGTGTTTACTGCAAAGCCTTGGGGAGCATGGTAATTCGTCCCATTGTTGTTTGAAAATGTGGGTCTGGGACCCAAACCAACTGCACATGACAGACACTGGTCTTATACCAAGTGTTGTTTCATCAACATTTACCACGGTCCCGTTTGGCGAGGACAACAGCCCTTCGAGCAACAAAGTGGGATCCTTCTTCCAGTCTCTCCTCGCTTGGCTCGGCCAGAGCCAGCCACGCTGTGAGAAGGTTGGAAATTTCTTACTTTAACGAGGAGTCGCTCAATGTCTGTTAAATGAAAGTAGCATTTAAAGGCTGCTGCATGGTAGAGCAATACTTAACGGATTGTTCTTTCTTTCACAGCGGGAGATGTAATGGTTGCATGCTCCTACAGAAAACTCCTAAAAGATCTCAGAGCCTGAGGCAAAGTCCATTGAAGCTGTTGGTGTCTTTCCGTTCGTTGGACTGACCTTTGATCAGGCACTAATGCATAGCGATAGCTTTTTCTATACTTTTTCTGAATGGGGTTTTAGCATAAAATTGTTCCCTTCTGTAGGATTGCAGTAGTCCTGGGGATAGATCTGCTTTCTTGGCTGGAGCTGACCAGAAGTCTTGATGGTACAGTGAGACCTGGCACTCCATGGTGGGGAGAAGTATTAAGTTTGCTGTGAATTTATATGAAAAGTCCATTCCTAGCAATCATTCTAAACATAAAACTTCCTAAGATACTACCGTTTCTTTCCTCCATATTCTTGCCTTGCTTTGCAAGGTTAGTTTTCCATGCAGGAGCACCAGCTGGAAATGCTTTCCTTCCTGTTTCCTCTAAATTAGCCATTTTAAACACTTTCTTGATGGAGGAGGATGGAGGGTTGCTGGTGATTAGAATTATAACTGGCTTTCCAGTTCAGTATCCAGCACCATCAAATGCATCTACTTCTGTAGATGGAGCCTAGGAATAGTCGTATCAATATACATTACAGGCTTGTCATAACTCACTCATTTCCTATTTCAAACTGGAGGAAATATACTTGAACATATCTGTTGTATCTGTCAAGACTTCTCATTTGTCAAACTATTAGTGGTCCCTCTGTCAACATAAATAAATCTGTCCATAAATCTTGACAGGTATAATCATTTGTTGCATTTGAAAGGCAAGTCTCTAACATTAGACCCCTTTTGATTCCTAACATGATTATCTTTAAAGAAAGACATTTCAGATGCCTTCTGAATCTGGCCTCTGTCAAATGATTTCTTCGCTCTTGCTGAGTTATCTACTCTTACGAAGTAAGCAAAGGCATAGTTCCTGCTGTCAACTCTCTTGAAGACCACACGAATCATTGGCATCGTAGCAGCTCTGAGGCCCTACCCTGCAAGCGTTTATGTTCCTGTTTGTCAGACTAAGCTCCCAGTACGCTTATTGTTTCTCATTCCTATTCTGAGCCATTCTTCTGGCGTCCCTTGTCCTTTCTTTACTTTTGGGAAGCTATCAAAGGACATTCTTTGAAGGGATTCCATCTGATGCTGCCGATCTTTTCAGCACTGTTGCCATTGGCAAACAATCCATACCCATACAAGAGAGTTAAGCCTCTGAAATGGCCATTTAAATATGGGCTAGCATAACTTAAGATTGAATTCCATAATACCAACACACGCTTCTCAAGCTCCCCTGCCGCTCTGAGGCACGCTGAGCAGCTCCAGCCTCACAAGGCTCTCCAGAGAGATATGAAGTGACCTCATTTCTGTGCTCGATGGCCTTATGTTAGTAATTTTGCCTGCCTGATTAAGTTAAGAGTTATCCAGCATTCACCAAGCCGGAATGTGAAGTGAGGGTCTTTGGCCAGAGTTCAGTGTCTCAGCAGACAGCTCTGGCATATGACCCAGAAATTGGTCAATGCACGAATGCCAGAAGACAACCAGAGAGTCCACAGATAGGATGGCTTCATAGCATTCCCTGCCACACAGAAAACCTAAAGCACATGCTTTTGCAAATCAGAATGAGTCAGGAGGTTGCTAGGGCTGGGTTTGTGGGAACTGCACAGTAAAGAGTGGATCCCCAGGGAACTCCTGCAGGAGCCAAGGTGCACCCAAGCTCCTGTGGTGTCACGGGCATGCCCGACTTACACAGCCATGGGAAATTAGCTAGTGAATGCTGGAGGATCCCAAGTCTAATGTTCTCCCTTCAGTGTTCTTAGAGTGAAGAAAGGAAAACTCTAGTGTGTTTCATAAAATGTATTTAAAAAGTTCTTCATTTTCCCTCTTTCAACTTTCCACTCCTTCAAATCATCTGTGGTTTGCAGCAAAGATTTTTAATTGACAGAATTTCAACTTGTGCTCTAAAGAGACTCATTACTTCATGGGTTCTTTAGCTTCATGGGGCCTTGACACCATGTGGGATATTTCCTGCTTTCTTCTAATGGATCCTTACCACTGAAACTAATTTTTTGATGAGCTGCAGAAGAAGCCTGTGTATCAAGAACAATTATTTCAGAGACAAACCCTTTTACTCCCGACCTTATGATGCTTTGTACAGGGTGTCCAGATGCAGAGTGTCAAAATGCAGCTGTTAGGTAAGGTTCCCATGTAAATCACAGCTCTCAATGCAGTCAGTTATTAAACAGCATTTTTTTTCTACGTTAAGTCACAATTTAGGATAATATTTCAGTGGAGCAGACAATATACAAGAGCCATAGACATCTATTCTATGGGCATACAAGTCTACAGGCCTGGATGGGATCCACCCAAGGATACTGAGGGAGCTGGTGGACGTGCTCAGTGAGCCACTTTCCATCATTTATCAGCAGTCCTGGCTAACCGGGGAGGTCCCAGTTGACTGGAGGTTAGCAAATGTGACGCCCATCCACAAGCAGGGCCAGAAAGAGGATCCAGGGAACTACAGGTCACAGTCTGACCTTGGTGCCAGGCAAGGTTATGGAGCAGATCATCTTGAGTGCCATCATGCAGCACATACAGGACAACCAGGTGATCAGGCCTGGTCAGCACAGGTTTATGAAAAGCAGGTCCTGCTTGAGTAACCTGATCTCCTTTTATGACAAGGCGACCTGCTTAGTGGATGAGGGAAAGGCTGTAGATGTTGTCTACCTGGACTTTAGTAAATCTTTTAACACCGTTTCCCACAGCATTCTCCTGGACAATCCAGTTCGCGGCCAGTCACAAGTTGTGTTCCCCAGGGCCCAGTACTAGCGCCTGTTCTCTTTGTCAGTGATCTGAATGAGAAGATCAAGTGCACCATCAGTAAGTTTGAGACCAAGTTGGGCAGGAGTGTTGAACTGCTTGAGGGTAGGATGGCTGTACAGAGGGATCTAGACAGGCTGGGTCAATGGGCTGAGGCCAGTGGTATGACGTTCAACAAGGCCAAGTGCCGGGTCCTGCACTTGGGTCACAACAATCCCATGCAGTGCTACAGGATTGGGGAAGAGTGGCTGGAAAGCTGCCTGGCAGAAAAGGTTGGTTGACAGCCAGATGAATATGAGCCAGCAGTGTGCCCAGGTGTCCAAGGCCAGCAGCATCCTGGCCTGTATCAGGAATAGCATGGCCAGCAGCACTGGGGCAGTGATTGTGCCCCTGTACTTGACACTGGTGAGGCCCCACCTTGAATCCAGTTTTGGGCCTGTCCCTACAAGAAAGACAGTGAGGTGCTAGGATGTCCAGAGAAGGGCAATGAAGCTGGTGAGGGGTCTGCAGCACAAGTCTTATGAGGAGCGGCTGAGGGAACTGGGGGTGTTCAGCCTGGAGAAAAGGAGGCTGAGGGGAGACCTTCTCGCTCTCTACAACTACCTGAAAGGAGGGTGTGGAGAGGTGGGGGTCGGTCTTTTCTCCCAAGTCACAGGTGATAGGACAAGAGGAGACGGCCTCAAGTTGCGCCAGGGGAGGTTTAGGATGGATATTAGGAAAAACTTCTTCACAGAAAGGGTTGTCAAACATTGGAACAGGCTGCCCAGGGAAGTGGTGGCATCGCCATCCCTGAAGGTATTTAAAATACGTGTAGATGTAGTCCTGAGGGACATGGTTTAGTTGTGGACTTGGCAGTTGGTTAATGGTTGAACTTGATGATTTTAAAGGTCTCTTCCCACCAAAACAATTCTATGATTCTAGTTTGCTATACCTACATGGTAGCCTGGGATTAAGGAGTGACTACAGTTCTTCACTTCAAGGCAGGGAACCTAGAGAAGTATTTAGTTAAATTTTGTACTGAATCTGTTTTAGTTAAAATACTTAGAAACATTTAGTGGAAGAGGACTGTTGTCTATAGACTTGCTGGCAAAATGCGTTAAGACTCTTGGTTTGTGAAATTTGTTGAAGCCAAAGAGATGAGCATCTTGTTTTTATGAGGCTGCATGATCTGGGGCATGTACTGAAAAGCAGAACACAAGTGCATCTGGGTTCATACCATCTGCATGTGTTGATACCAGTGGAGGGTCTGCAGGACTCTCCAGCCCCTAGGTGAGAGCTTCAGAGGGTCTGAAGTATGAAGGTAGATGCCTAGATTAATCTATGCCCTGGCCCTTTTCATCTGTGCCTGTCAGTACTCCCTGCATAACCACCACCCGCTAGATCTCACCGTTGCTGTTTCTGGTTCTTGTTCTCCAGCCCAGGAAGGATGCTTGAGCTCTACAGCTTCCTTTTCTGTTGACTGGCAAGATAGTACTTTGTCAGGTAACTGCTGTTGCCACCAACTGCAAAGCTCACTGCATCTAGAGTATAATGACACCCTCTGAGCCACTTCTTTTATGCGTTAACCTACTTGGAAACAGAGGCTCATGTTCAAATTCCCTCTGTATTTCGTGGAGACTAGAACATAAGCCAGATCTGAGCTGAATTTCCCCCTTCCAAGAGCCAGCTGAATCAAAATCCCCTGATGCAGACATCCCCAAATTTTATGGGTGCAAAAGATATCTTGATCCAAATTTTGCAGTTTTCTCCCATCTCTGCTTAAAACATAAAATGTATGTTTTTAGGGAAAAGGGATATAAACATCTTGTTCATGTTTGAGCTGAGAATGTCTTTTTTCTGTAGGCTGTCAACACAACTTCAAATGCATGCAGCCTGTCCAATCTGACAGACAATTTGCATATTTGTGGAATGCTAACGCCAAGTTACTGTATACATTTGTACATGAAAGCATTAGAAAGTTTGAAGGATTAAAGGTGGAAATGTATCCCCCTCGGCCTCGATTAAAGATCAAGACAAGCACATCAATAGATGGCAGACAAATAACTGCTGCTTTGTCATTTGGAATGGCTTAACCCAAAAATAATAAAATCCAAGCTATTTCCTGGGACATAAATATCTGAGGGCTTTACACGTGCTAATTGCTGGGGCGTTGGTTTAGCCTTTCGAGAGTGTAATGTGGAGTCTGCCATGTTCTGTGTGAGCCCTCTGACACAGCCACCATCTTTTTGTTCTGCTCTTGCTGCGTGCCTGGGACACAACTAAAGCTCCGAGGGCCACCCCAGAGCAAAAGCATCCATGTCGATGTCTAGGGCTGCACCTTCCTCCGCTTGCTCTCAGGTCCTGAAAAGTTCTTTGAGGCCAGATGGAGGTGCTTGGCCCGTACAAAAGCAACTTAGTTTGCGATGAGATGGGTGTCAGGAGGAGCAGCAGCAGGTGCTCAACGATTTTCCGTAGAAAGATGCTTGCTTGGCTGCGTGCATCGAGATATATTTTGGAGCTTGGCTGTAGACACAGTGATTTGAAAATTGAGACTTAGAGTCTTAAAAACAAAATATGCTAAAGAACGGCTTTGCATGGTTCCTCCTAAGGATCAAAAACTGATATTATTTATTTTACTTGTACTAAAAAATAACCTCAATGAGATGTTCTGCGTTGGCCAATGGATATAATTTAGGACCAGACATTGGCAGCACAGGACAGAGAAAGCAGGAGCTAGTCAAATCTTTCCCCTAGTCTTTGATCCAAAACATGAATATTCCTTTGATTCAGAAAGGGTTTGGCCAGCCTTTTTCGCAAACGGTTGCACGTCTCTGCGCTTTCTGGCTGGGGGAAGTGGAAGTGGCAAAGCCTCAGATACCTGGGAACCAAGAGCTGAAAACTCTCCTGGAAACTTCTCATGGTCTAACGAAATTCCCGGGCCAGCTTCCAGCCTGAGCGGATGCAGACAACCAGCCAAACCGAACCACCAAATCTGTCGAGATTCAGCCGTCATTTACGAAAGAGGACTGGGATTTTCGAGGGAGTTTTTAGGAGCTGCACACCCAAATCTGTTTAAATCCCAGTGCGACTTTTGCTCCTCTCTTTCTTGTCCTCCACTGAAAATCCTTTCCTGTTCTCTTCAAATATCTCGGAGACCTCAGGCAACACTTTCATTATAGATACACCTCTCTACCAAAAGTACACAAGCACAGAATTTTAGCTGCATTTGCTGAAAATGTGTAATTTAAAACACCTACCCAAAAAGCCCCAGGCTACACCAAAACTCTTGACCACAGAGAGCCCTGTGCTGTCACAAGACAGGTCTAACCCTCTGGGTACCCCAGTTTGAAAACTTCTGCCTTAATGTGTTCAGAGAAAGTATGCTGTTGTTTTAAAGCACATTACTCAAACGCTGAGACGCCTCTCTACTGGGAGCAGCGTTACCCAGCCGATCTCTGCCTGGATGCCTATTCCAACATGGATCTGACAATTCACATGTAGGAAAAGCCTTCTCATGCGTTCACAGTTTTAGATGACCTCCATATATTTGTTTAAAAAATAATTAGGCTGGCTTAGCTTTTGTACTGTTGCTTTTTCCTTTTCTTTCTTTCTTTTTTTTTTTTTTTAAAGTAGCTTTTCCTGTAGCACTCCCAGGCCAGTACAATGCTGGCTTTTAAAAGTGATTTGTCTGTTACCAGGCAGTTTTAAACTCTACTTCCTAAGTCCTTGCAAACCAGCAATATAAGGAGACTAAAAAAAAATCTCCTGGGGATTGTTTTTATAGTAACAGTGAAAGCTTAAAATGTTGCAGCGGCAGCCAAATTATTTTTCTTGTAGTGGAAACAATACCAACAACTGGAGTCTACATACAAAACAGTTTAAAGCTACCCATAAAAATGACTAACAAATGAGTGCTACATTTCTTTTTATCATTTACTCTTTATAAAAAGTGACAGTTTGAAGGCTACTAATTTGGCAAGTTATTTCCCCTCTATAGTCACAGTTGTGCAGTAATTAAAGGATATATAAAACACAGACATATACATACTAGTATAGTCTAACATTTTTGTGTGGTTTAGGACAGACTCTACTTTCTTTCTCACTCACTAATGGAAAACTAGGTAGACATATGCGAAATTCAGCCATAGCGAAAAGTTTGATTTCAGACAAAATTTTCAAGAACATACTCATGACTAAAGTCCAAATCCTATTTACGGTCTGGAACACTCCGAAGTTGTTCAGAATGAGGATGTCCAAAGATGTGTAGTTACCTCAGGGCAAAAAGGAGTATTTTCTCCCATGACTAAACAAATGACTTCTGGAGCACATTTGAAAACAAACATTTAAAATATTATTAATTTCTAATGGTAGTTGTTGAGATTTTTTTTAAAGTCGTACACGCTATCCTTAGGTAAGTAATTAATTTTTTAAATCTATTACTAAAAATGGTACTTGTTGGCATCCAAGCACTTCTGTCACTCTTGAAAATGGCACTTGGGTTCTTAAGACACTTAGGTTGGTTTTGAAATATTTGCCTGATGTTTCGTCATCTATTTGCTGGCAGTAGCCCTTTCTATACCTGCAAGTAGTAAAAAATATATGACTCCCTCTGAAAGTAAAGCGCTAAAAATAATACAGGACTTGGTTTAGTCAACATAAAGACAAAATAGAAAACCATTAGTTCAAGAAACTGAAATAAGAGAACTTAAAGCTCTGACTGCAGAGCAGGGAAATGCTTCAAAGGGGATTTTCAGCATTTGCTGGTCTAATTCCATGTCCATCTCAGACTGGGCTCCCAGCAACTGGTGTGGGGACGGTTTGTGGGGCCCATGAAAAGGCAAGGCAGATCCTTGGGGTGCTGCTGGAGGTTGGCACCACGGCGTGTGCCCCACTCCATCTGTCTGTGAGGATGTGCGATGAGTGGACCAGTCACAACTACTTTACTTGCCCAAATGAGGTATTGAAGGCAAAGGAAAGTATTTCATATGGGGTTTGGGGCTGTGCTCTGAACTTGGTCGCTTGTCCTTCAAGTTCAACGTGCAAGTGCTTGTCTGTCGAGTGACCAAATGATGATGTTGTAGCTGTATATTTGGAGTTTCTCAGGTCCTACAGAAAAGGAAAACTGGTTCATAGTCTGAAATCTCCCCAAAGCCTGTGTTAACTAATAATTACCTACTAATTTGCATTAGTACTGTCTATGAGAGATAGACCCAAAAAAAAAAAGAATTCCTGGTCCATCAGATTGACATTAAGCCGACAGCTTTCCAAAACAGAAATGTTTTAGTTCTAAGCGCTGTTCAAAATGGCCACCATTACTGTGAGAAACTCTGTTCAAGTGTATATAAAACATAGTGGAATAATAACATCTCATTTGATTATACAAAGTAGTTTTTTCCTTAGTGTTTTAGTTCTCAAAATTCCCAGAATACACTACATTGAAACTGTTCACTTGAGAAATTAAGTACCGCATGTGATAAGACAGTCATGTGAAATTTTTAAGCTGTCATTAAAAACGATTATAATTAGGACAAACTATATGAAAATGCTTTAAAATTGAGACCCTGGTGAATTAAAAATTAAGGGGTATATTATGTATTATCATGTTGAAGGGCAGGGATTTACGCGTGTAACTCCCATTAACACTAATGTGAGTTGCATTCATAAATCCCCACGCCTTGCGATGAGCGTACACCCCCTCGTTTTGTTTTCGCTGAACAACCTCAGCTTTCGCAGTACTCCAACACAATACCTCTGCCTGCGGAGAAGGAGCAAAACAGCAAATCAAAAGTTTAAAATGTTTTCCCTTACAAATCGAGGCCCCCAGACAGAGCAAAAATGTAATTCATCTAAGCAGTAGCTGTACTCCCATGAGTAAGATTTGCTTATGAAAAGTAACTGTCACCGAGGCGGCTCTTCTCTGCAACTCCTCCCGTGCTTTTCCCCGCGCTTAATAACTAGGGGTTGGGCTGCAATGATTTTTATTACTTCTCCGCTAAATGCAGGAAGGCTATTGCTGGGGGTAGGCCGGTAAAAGCGCTTCGGTCGGAAGCCTTTGAACGGAGTCACGTTCACGGCAGCGTGCAAATCCCGCGTGGTGAGTGACCGTGTCCTCTAGTGACAGTGTACACAGATTAAACACACCTCTTACCCCGGCGGGGCTGAAGGACTGAGGTCTGAGCCATGAACAAGGCTCTACCCAGTGGCTGCGCTTGGCCTTTGGGTCACGGTCGGGAGAGGGATGAGCTGCTGGGCTTTAGGCTGCAAAGTGTTGCCAGTTCACTTTAGCTTAAGTCTCAGGATAGTCTGTGCTTTCCTTATTACCCCCACATAAAAAACTATGTGTGTTTGTATCTTGGCTTTCATTGGAAAAAAAATGTAGCCCTTGCTATAGAAAAGACTTTAATAAGTGAACCCTTGCAGCTGATTTTTTTTTAAAAAAATTCTTGATCTGAATATAGAAATAAATAGTTTTTGTCAAAGTGGCCATGGAGTCTGTCTCATTCTCTCATCATCCCATCTGCTCCTTTTTACACCCTTGGATTTGGCAATATTGATATCACTAAGGTAAGGCGGTTCATCTGTAACTCGGGGTTTGCTGAGAGTCTACTAATAGCGCTCAATAGAAATGTCCTGTCCTACAGCTTTTATAAATGGACCCGTACTACTTCTATGTAAAAGACATTAAAAAATGGTCATATTACCACACTATATCTTACAGCAAAAAAAAACCAACAAACCACAGCTCGTACCTCGTACCTTTCTATGGCATTGCAGAATTGTAATTATATTAATACACTACATTCTTTACAACATACTTTCCCCAGGGGCAAAATAAATAAATCTAAATAAAATAGATATTTGTAGAGTCAGTACATCTCCTACTTTATTAATTAGCACCGGAGCAAAATGTGTTTCCTCCTTGTTGCCAAGCCAGAAAAAGCACTGATGACTTTTCAAGCCAAGTAATGAATGCCAGGTTTATTTCTTTATGGGTACCTGTGGATTCTGTTGTATTGCTTGTTAACAGAGGCAAGTGGGCAATATAACTATTACATCAGGCAATAATATAGAAACCCAGGCAGTTCCTAAGCAACAGCCCAGCACTGATTCTTGCCAGCTATTCTCTAGGATTCCCTCAGACACAGTAAGTGAAGAGGAGTTGGACAATATAGGCTAATTTTGAGAAAGGAATAAAGCATGAAACTGGTGATTTTCAAAATCATATTTTTGCAGATTTCTTACCAAATCAAAAGAGCTAAAATTGAAAACTGTCAAAAACATTTCAGCTCAAGAGCTGCATAAACTTTTCTATTGTTCAGGCAGCTAAACAGACACAGCTATTTTTGCTTCATACCTTGCCCACAAAAATTACAAAAAATAAAGATCATAATAATAGAGCCTCTTCAGCTTGTTGGACTGAAACTGGATTTTGTGGTGTTTCCTTTTGCAGACTCACTCATCAGTTTAGCCTAAAAGTAAAACATTTTTTGTCTGTTCTGTATGAATTCCATGGTAAGTCAAATGTGGATGCTGATGGAAAAATTAATAATAAATCATTCTGTTTAAGCCATATAGACCCTCTGTGTGTGTGTGTGTGCACACACATAATTTTGTGTGTACACAAGATAAAAAGGTGTATTTCAAAGTAATGTCACTCTCAGATGTCACTAGCTGATACAGTTTCTTAGCCTACACATTGCATATCATAAAAAGGACATCTGCTTTATATATAACTGGGGATTCAATGAAGCAGCAAAGCTGGGATCTTTTTTTATTATCCATAACTTTCCTTGCAATGGACCAATCCAAGCTTGGACGCTCTCAGTATTTGGAGAACATTGTTTCCACACTTTGGTTCAGTCCATTATGGCACTCTGTGTCAAGCTCAGGTTTTGAGCCAAACTTCTATGAAGGATAGTGCTCTTTCATCTAAGTATGAATAATGTCCTTTCGGAAAACAGTTTATATTTAGAATAAATAAGAACAGACATACATGCACACGCGCATATGCTTATGGACCCAAATGCACAAGCTTCCAGGAGCACAAACATGAACAAACAAGAAGAAAATATTGTAAACCAGATGTTCTCTGGGTTTGAATGCTCCATTGGTTTCCATACACCATGTAAGGTTCTGGTCTGCTAAGGGAGCAGAAGTAAATTCGACATAGGAGCTTGCAGTGCTGGCAGTTTTACCTTGCTTGGGAGGTGGGAAGTGGTGACTTTCTTCACTGAACACTCTGACTTTTGGAAAAAAAAAAAAAGGGGAAAAAAAAAAAAGGGAAGGGAAAATGATGACATTTCCAAAACAAAATTCTCCGTTGAGATATTTGAGTTATGGGCCAGAATACTTTCTTTTTTGGCCCCAAAAAAAATAATCAAACTCATTCACAAGAGCTACGGTTGCATACCTCGAGTCTCTTGTTCTCCGGACTCCTGTCCCCGCTTCTTGTTTTACAGCAGCACATTAAGAGTGTGCAAGGTGGAGATACCGAATTTCTGAGCACAGCGGGTGCGCGGGTGCAGGGACGGGAGGCAGCCCAGCACCCAGGCTGTGGCTCCTGCCAAGGTATGTGGTTGGGATTCAATGGCTTTGCTCTCTTCTTGTTACCAAGCTGTTTCAGTTTTCAGGTGTTAGATATTTTTCAAATAAGCAATAATATACGGTTTGAGAAACAGACACTTTCTGCTCCCTCGAAGGGAAAGAAAAATGTGCATCTCAATGAAAACCTTATTTTCTATCAGAAACCAGTTTTGGTGAAACAAAGTCACCCGACCATACAACTCAGTCCACGCAATTTCTGCGTGTTCCCATCTGCTCCTCCTTCCCCTCACCTCCCAATCTCCAACCCATTCTCTGCCTGCCTGATATATGTTGACATGAGAATTAAATCACTAAGAAGTATGAATGCTTTAGCTTTAACAGAAAGCCAGGTTACTATTCCTAGCATGGAAAGTTAAATGAAACCATGCTGTGAGTGGATTCCTATTGATTTTTTAAGGATTGATCAGAAACATTTGTCAAACTTTTGTTTTCTTTCTGTCCTACATCTTCTTTAGACACATAGTTAAACATACTAAGGAACGTTTACATTTTAAAAACGTGTTCTAAGGTCTTTATATAAACATACGTGTAATAAAAGTGACTGGTGATTTATATTATCTATATACATTCAGATACTTTATTTTCTAAGCCAAGGTTTTAAAAAATAGGTGCCTAAATTCAGACACCTAAGTCTATGTTTACAGTCTTTGGTTGCCTGATTTTCAAACATGTTAGTACTCAGAAACTCTTTTTTTTCTGTTAACTTAAGATGACTAAAAGATTTGGACAAAAATCACATTGGGCTGTTTTGTGCCTATTAGAATCAGAAAGGGAAAATTAGAGAAGATTATAAACATACAAAAGACGTAAAGGCAAAAATAAGAAACTCATAAATCCATATTTTTTTTCCCACATTTAATTGAAGAAAATGAGTTGCATTGGTATAAGGCACAGGAGTACAATCCAGCAGTCCAACTTATGCTTGCTAAGTGAATTTGACCTAAAGCCCTCCTTCGAAGCATTTGTCTTTTCTTCTTTAGGTTCACACTGAGGCCTCCGGTTTCAAAAATGTGTGTGCGCTTCTGCACCTAATGTATATGCATATTCAGTGTGACTGCATATGGAAATGGCGCATCCATGCCAACAATTTTACAGCTAACAGGCTTTTTGCATGTGTGAGTCTCTGAGGGTTGTATGCTGTTGGGGTAATTGCGCATGTAAATCCAACGGGCAGTCACACAACTATAACGTGTACAGCTGCATTAATAATTTTTTTTTTTTTAAACCAGCTAGCAAAAGCAAGTGAGAAAAATGATACAGGTTTAGACACCTGGACCTTGAAATAATAATAATAGAAAACCCCCTTGAAATGATGTGGTTCAGCTTTCAAAACCTGCCCCTGCGTCCCCCTCGTAAACGCAGGTCACTCTTACATTTAGGCACTGTTACATTTGTGTTTTTAATTACAAGGAAATCATTTTTTAAGGCAGTAAATATAAACTGATGCTGTTCTAAAATCTAAAGGGAGAAAGTTAATATTAAAAAAAAAAAAAGACTAGGAATAAATAAATAAATATATAACAAGAAAAAGTTACTGGAGCAGCTGTGTAAATAATATGAACAATGTTAAAGAATAAAAGGAAACTGCCAGAGCCACTTGGGATGAGGAGGGAGCCTAAAATCACCAGTTGCTCTAACTAGGTCTCGCTCGTTGGTTGTGCCTGTTTTTTTCTGCCAACTCCAGGTCTGCCTTAGAAGGCACTTTCTTGAAAGGTGCCGGAAGACGGGAAGGAAAATGAGGTTATCCCATAAAATAATCTACTACTATTTGGTAAGGGCACAGGAATAGAGAATGAAGCAATGGTTTAATATTAGGACTAAAAGCTGCGTGAAGTAATTAGCTGAACATTTACTTCATTCATCAGTGCAGAGTAAATGTTGAATTGTGTTGAAGTCAATGAAAAAATCTCACGGTTTGGCTGCAGGCTTTGCTGAATGACACCACTTATCCATGAAAACGCTCTGAACCTCAAACACCAAGCCACGGTTGTGCACCAGGAGCTCCGGACTTGGAAGCCAGCAAGGTAAGAAAGGCATCCTCTAATGTCCTGGGGGCAGGGGACGTGCCGTTTCAGACCTAGTGGGTGAGTTCTCCATTCTTCACCTGAATTTTGTAATACTTTTAAAGGCCTTGAAGATAGACTAGGATCAGCAGAGAAGAAAAAACTAAATCAACGGTTCCACATGTTCTTGTTGTTGCTTAGATGTTACGTATAATAAATCAGTAATATAAAATGGCCTGGTTTAGTCTAACTACAGATCTATTGCTTGCATGTGTAAGGATGCAAATTTAATTTTTGAGACTTTGCAAAAAGACAAGGTGGTAGGAAGAAATTATTAGTTCAATCCTAATGATTGTTGTTTGTGAGGTGTAATTGTCACTTTGTAAATGAATGCAAGGCTTTGAAAAGGAGCCAGGGATGCTCCCCCTGGACGGGAGCTCCACATTTCTCTGCAGAGATGCAGTACAAGGTTGAGGCCATGCTGCTTTGCAGACATCCGCGTGCTTTGATCACCACAGAGAACAGAGCTGTCTCTGGGGCTCAGGAATCTCCACGTTGATTTACTCTGCTATTTAAGATGTTACTGTGTGGGAGAGATGAGATTTTTGCGATGCTGATACCAGTCCACAATACGAACCGGGTCAAGACCACAAGCAACTCAATTCCTATTAGTGCAAGAGCAGTTCCGCTATGGAGAAGGACCTGAGTTCCACGTGGACTGGACCTGCAACGTGTAGAAAGGCCAGGGAACTCATTAGTAGTTCCCTTGGCAATCTCATCCCTTACCAACCTCCTGCCTTTACAGCAACAGGGCTTTGCAATAGGAAAGTCACCTCCCAGCACCAGCCCAAATCCCGCGATGGTGTCCAGGGTTGCTATTAAACAACTGGTCTGAGGTGACGCTGCTCCTCAGCTCATTGCAGCCCCCGCTCAGCGCAGCGTAGCTGCTCTGCCATGTACCCAAGCTCACATACTGCCACAGTCCCCACCAACGCAAGCCGAGATATGGCCCTGCTGTTCCCTTGGCAAAGCAACATAACCTACAGAAGAGTATACTGGAATTGTTTTGGTGTCCTGCCGCAGTTGTGATTGTTGCTGGTACTTGCTAAGCACCGCGAGCCACCGCTGGGCTCAAAGCTGTACAAGAGCAGAGTCACCAGCCCGTGGGTCTGACTTACTCAAGCTGGCAAGGAGCCAACGCTCTGCTGTAGATCTGCTGGAAGGCAGAAAAGAAACCTGGTGAAGAACAGTCTGAAAACACTCCCTTTGTGCCAGTATGCTAAGTACAAAGTCACTGCTGAATACACATGGGCCAGATCCAAAATCTGTTTCACACTGTGGGAATTTTTGCACTGACTGCGATGGCCTTTGCTGCAACCCATGGGCTCTGACCGCCCGTATCCTGTGCAGCTGTACAGTCATCTTTCCGTGAGCAAATTAGGTGCATTATAAGCATGAAATTACCTTCAAGCGCTCTAGAACTAATTTGTGTCGGTGACATGAACGCATCAAGGTACAGGACAAAAGAGGCAGGAGCTGATACATCTACAAGGTAAGTCAGAGGCCAAAACAAATGTAAAGAGTTAGTTTGGAGAACTCTGTAAATACCAAGAACATGAAAAAAAACCACCACTTGGGGAAAATTTTCAGGCCACTGAAAGCCAGGGGAGTTTACCATTGATATCAGTGGGACAAATACCGGCATTATATGAAGCACATGAATGTTACGAGATGCAAAGACTTTTAGGAACAAGGCCAGGCTCACTAGTTTCTTTCCAGCGCAATATCCCATCCACTGATATAGCTGTTTTCCTCAACCTGGTATCTTCCCTTTGCTATTGTATTTTTGTATAAAGGCGGTTGCAAAATTACTGTGCCATCTCCTTCAGCGGTCAGGAGGGCTCATACTGGGGGAAGGCAAGTGTTTGGAAATCAGTGCCTAAGAACTGAGTGTCCCCTGTATGAATTCTTTCTCCACTGTGAAACATCTGAAGCCTGCCTGGTACCCACTCCATTCCCTGGACGTGGGCCATGGGGAGAGGAAAGCCAATGCAAGCCCTGCTCCAGCAGTATGGCACTTAGACAGTTTCTAAGGCAATCCAGCCAGCGCAAATCAAAGCAGCCCTGTGGGCCCTGGCCCTCACCGGCCACACTGGGCACCACCACAGCTCACGTATTCAAGGATGGTCATGCTCTCTTTGATTTTTAGCTAATACCGTTGACCCGGTGCCCGGGTCACCTTGGCGAGCTTGCGAAGCATTTGCTGTTCCTTTTCAGCCATGCTCCCGTCTGCCCGGTGCATTAGGATGTGAGCAAATGCTTATTGCTACTTTTGCACAATTGATCGACTGCAAGCTATATCCTTCCCCAAATTTTTATCAGGATTTTTCTCTGGTTAGTAGATGCTTTATTGCCCTCATTATGAAGTGCAGTCGCTGTATGATGTCAGATAATAATTAAGGGGGGGGGG
>NW_009648041.1:1677719-1739215 GCF_000708025.1 Charadrius vociferus | reverse complement strand
ATTTCAGTCTCCTTTGCCAGGTCTGAGTTACTTGCTTCCTGACTGAGTTGATTTGCTACCTTAATTTTTAGAACATACTGTTTTAGTAGCTGTGTGACTTTCTGTGTGTGTGTGTGAAAATAAGCAAAAAAATAATTATATTTCCAACTGAAATCTATCTATATCTGTCTACCTAAAGTATGTAGGTGTTTATTCAAAAGGGCAACTGTGGTCTTGGAGTTTAATTACAACCTGAGTAAGTCTGGTGTTCTGAATTGCTGTCTCATCCTGCAGCAAGAAGACCTAGAAGACTTACGGAAAGATAAAGCACCTCCATGTAGCTTTTACCTGCTAATAGCATTTCTATCATTGCAAGATCTGGCAAGAGAGTCAAACACCACATTTTCCCAAAGGTATGTAAAGCATGCAGAACTGACGGCAAGATTAACAAGTTTTCTGTGGAAGGAGCGTACATCTGCTAGGGTGAGGAGAGCCTTCACTGATGTGCCACTTGTAAATGCATATGAACTCTGTAATAGGTGCGGTGCTTTTGCTCAACAGCTGCAATCTTTTCGTTGTACCTCTTTTGTTGAATTCAGATAAAAGCACTTCATCGTCAACAAATCTAATATCTGTTCTTGTCCCACTTGAAAGGGTCAAATGAAATTTCCCACCAGAGAACAAAACAGCTGAAGCTGCCTAGTGAGTTTGGGTGGCAACGTGCCAAGAGCGCGGGGAGGAGAGGTAGTGTCTCCCATCCATGCCTCAGCAGAGCAATCATGTCAAGAAGCACGAAAAGTGCTCTCCAGGTTTACAGAGTCACGTGGCGAGAGAGGCAGGGGCAGCAGGGCAGCCAGACGTGAGCTACGAAATCGCCTCCCTCCTGAGCTGCTGGGGCAGATCCTCCTCCTCAGAGACTCCCGTTCAAGAGGTCAGATGAAACTATTTGGGGTTTCTGTTTCATGGTGGAGGAAGTTAAGATGCAGCAGTTCTCAGGCTGGAGTGGGAGCACGCTGCAGAGGAGGGAAAGCCTCTTGCTGACCTGATCGTCATAGGCAGTATTTCCAGTCTACCTGGTTCTGCAGAGAGCAAAGATTTAGGAAGCTGGAGGGGAAAGTCTTCTCTCTCAAGTCTCTCTCCACTCATGCATTGCCCAGGGTGGTAGTTGAAGCCTCTATGCCATAGTGAGAGAAGGACTCAAAAAGTGGCTTACTTCCACAATAACAGCACCAAACCATTATAAAATTGCACACACATCTCCAGCAGAGTTGCAGCATGTGTTATTGTGTCAAAGACGTTTCAGTCCTTTACACCAAATGCAGTGCCTATAGATTTCTAGCGGCTGAAGGGGGGAGCAGCTGTAGCTTTAGCCCATTCAGATGTGCACTTAAGTGCCTGTAAATATTTTGCTAGGTCAGAGCTTCTGTGTGCTAACGAGCCACATGTGCCAAAGTGGCCATTTCCCAGGAGCCCGTGCTTTGCATCTTCCCTCAAGTCTCTGCAGCATCAGTGCAAGACGTCCCTCTTTGTCGTGCACTAACCATTTCCCCTGGCACCCTGCAGAGGCAGCTGCCCTCCCACTGCCCAAAACAAGTTATGCTGATAGTAGCAAGGCCAGTCCTTGCTCCAGATAAAGCTCCTAGATACCCGTAAGCTCTTCTTTGCATTATTTGCACAGGCAATGGGATAATAACACCTAGACAACTGCTGCACTGTAAAGTCGGGGAAAGCCTGTGGCCTGGAGAGGGCAGGGGATGGGAAGATAAGGCACAAAGAAGGAGGTACCATCATAAAAGACCGTGGAGTAGCCCATCACTAACACCCCCTTCCCATATCAGCAATTGGACTCAGCCATGAGAATAAAAGGGACCTTGGCTGCGAATGACTTAGGGCAGCATAAATATGTATTATGAATTTTAGGCTCAGACATAATTAAATGCCATTTGTCAGATCTATGCTTGTTTTTCATCTCATTTGAGTTTTACAGAATGAATTAACTAACAAATGTGCCTCCAATTCTACCATAACAAATCATTTCTCAGAATGGTTGCCTCCAAGCAGCAACGAGAAAGTGACTGGGGGGAGTGACCTTCTGCTGTGAAGTTGTCACGTTCCAGCAGAGCCCTGAGTGGCAATGACAGCCTCGGTAATGGGGAGCCCGTAGTAGCCTGGCAGTCTTGTTGATAACTTGTTAATTTATTTAGTGCAGCGGTGCAGAGGCGAAGATCTGGAGTAAAAGGTGGGGTGGGCTGAGCCTCAGGGTTGAAATATGTAAATATTCTGGTTTTGAGGGGGAAAAAAAAAAGTTCTTGTTCATTGTCACCATATGAGGTTGGTGACAGGTGCCACTGGCAAGCAAATAGGCAAATGTTTGTACCAATGCAGATTGCATTAAAAAAAAAGATACAGCAAATGTATGGTCAGCATGTGCGTAGTTTGGGTAATAGAGCAATAAATGCTCCTCTCCCGGTCATGTGAAAGCACATTTCGGGCACACCAAGTGATTGTCATTCTGAGCTGGGAGAGGCACAGGACGAGCAACAAAGGGTCTGTTTGCCTTCAACAGGCAGAAGGGAGAAAGAGTTAAAGACCGCGCGTGAAGAAGTCCTTTCATTGCAGTTTAACAGTATCTTAAAGAGTTGTCTCACTTTGTTCCATGGCATTAAAGCAAAGGTCCTCTTTATACTTAGCAAATTATTCTAGCAAGCAGATGGACTTGCTAGCTATAACTTAGCTGTAGTTTCTGAGATATTAAGAAGTGCTCAGAAACTTGTTGGTGATACGTACTTTAAAGGATCTGACATCTCCTCCAAGTGACCAGCTCCTTCCAGACACCAGATCCATTGGTAATGGCACAAAATGGATACCCAAAAGTCAATATGTTCATTTTCCTTTTGGACAGTCCCATGTGTTGTTCCTAGCAGAAGGCCTTCTGTAGCTGTATTCTTCATGCTGCATCGTTCATAAATTTATGAAAGGTGTTCGTCATATCAGGTTAATGAAAACACACAACAAGGACTCTAAAGAGAGCTGGAAAGCAACTTTGGTAAACTGATGAATCAAACAAATGACCCTGATAAGAGTTGTCCTCTGTACAGCTCTGCAGACTTTATTCTTAAAATATCTTAAAGAAGACGGGGTAGAAAGTATTTAACAAATAATGTGCTGTCATTTGAAAAACAAAACCAGATGGTGGTGTTAATGTATCCAGTGACTTAAACATAATGCCATGTGTCTGCAGGAAAACAATAACCCCCACACAGCACAATCCTGCAATCCTTAAGTTGTATACACTGAGGAGTTCTCTTATGAATGGGAGGAAAGAACCGGCACCCTGTGGCCAGTTACCAAAAGGAGTGTTGGTGGCAAGTATTGGATGTCAACCATGAGCAAAGTCATTCTCATGGCAGGCTGAGACGGAAAAGTAAGTTTTTCTCTTCTCCAGCGCGGGAAGCGATGCTGCGGGCTCTCTGCAGGCGCCCGCGCTGCAGTCAGGCGGTCCTCGTGTGCTGCCTCGTAGGCGTTCAGGGCGCCTGGTCAGCAACACATCTTCTTTTTGCTCTTCGCAGGCCCCTCCTGTATCACTGCAGCTGAGCTGCGTCCCACAGCTTCTGGAGGATTTGGAGCACACACGGGACACCTCTGCTCTTGACCTCAATACAGGAATGTGCGCGAGGAATTTCCCCTGAACAGTTATTATCCCTGGTACCATAGTCAACAGTTGGCTGGGTAACTGAGCAAATTTACTTGAACTTTTTATTTCCCAGGTCTTATTTTTCTAAGGAAGGCAATAAATCAATGACAGGAAAAGTACTCACCAGGCAGAAATTGGGTAGCTCCATGACTTAATCAGCACTGATTAATGCCGGTCGGGAATCTATCTCTGCATTTCTTTGGAATACATTTTGGAAAGTCTAGTAGTTCCTAGCAGAGTTTTGCATGAAAAATTAAATCATTTTCATATTCCTGTCTCTCCTTAACTAGTAAGTTCCTCGAGGCTCACACCATCTTTCCCTGTAGGGTATGTACGGGCGCTACATGGACCAGCGCTCCCTTGAGAGATGAAGCCAGGATTTCGATGACGGCTGGAGAGCCCAGCGCCAGGTCTGGGTGACGGGCAGCGGAAAAGCACCGACAGCCGCAGCAGGATAAGATGCTTCTCTTCCTCTCTGGCTGTAACAAACTGTAAACGCCAAAGATACGTCAGAAAGAAGCAGCCAGAGGTAGGGACAGGGGACGGAGCTGCGTCAGAAACAGCCCTTCTTCTGCAGAGGTGGAAGAGGAGCCATGACTCCCTGAGGAAGGTCAAGGCTGTCCAGCAAACAACCCGGGCAAGGAACCCCCAGACGGATAAACAATCCAGACATCTGGTGAGATCCCGGCATCGCGGCAATCAGTGAGGTTTTGGCACCGACTTCGACACTGCCAGGATTTCCCTTGTAATTAGCAGCGTGCAGCCCGTCTGGGGAGGATGTTCCCTCCGGAAAGCTGCTGGAACCGCGCTGCGAATCGAGCTTCATTTCTGCAAAGCAAAGAATAACACCTAGTTAGTCTCTGGGCCCCCCTCTGAGTGTGAGAAAAATGCTAACTTGAACTCAAGAAACACCAGGTGCTACCAATAACTCTAACTAATGTCTGTCTTGGATGCTGCCGAGATTTTTTAGGTGCTACTGAACAAACTGAACAGCCCAGAACAGCCATCCACGGGACAGGCAGCCACAAGAAAGGATTCAGGGCTTGACATATGGCAAAGGGATAGTAAATCTCTGAGCATGCAGAAGGGTTTGTGTACCCTTCTTTAGCATGTGCAGGTTACCAGTCAGGCAATTTAAAACACAAGGCTCGGACTGGTACGACTGTCAACAGTAATAGGTATTTCAGCTTCTAGACCGATCCAGCCACACACATACACAAAATACCTCCACGATAGGGTTTTTCTTTTTTTTTTTAAAGAAAAAAGATGTTGTTAAAGATCTCAGCTACCTGTATTTGAAGATCGTTGCCTGGAAAGATGAAAAACATACATTTTCATTTCATTTCAGATTAGCATGGTAAACAGCGAGATCTGTTCTTTCAAGTGGAGCATTCAGCTCCATTTGTTAGCTTTGTTGCTGATATTTCACCTCTCTTTTATTTACTTAACATAGTTTGACAAGAAATTCTTACTGAGATAATATATCTACATGAAAGACTGGCTTGGGGAGCAAGTCCAGAGGTTTCAGTGGGACAGAATCAATTATTTACGTCTTTGCCATTTTGGTCTGCCTCCATGTCACCGTAAGCACTCTGAAGAGCTACCCAACCAGCTGAACTTTTTGGGTAGAGAAGCACATTCTATTTTTAGAAAAAAAAAATGTAATAATGCCGTGTAAATCAGGATTGCACCCACTTGTGAAAAAAAAATCAAATCACAAGTGATGGAAGCTACTCTGTAAAACAACGCCCTCTCCCCAGCTGGGTAGGATGGCCCCTGCTGCAAGGAGCTCCCAGTACAAAGCGCATTAGCAAATGTTCCTGTTGCTTTTTGCCACACAAAATCAGACAAACCGTACAGAAGCCAGCTTGGTTTCTCCTGAACAGCACAGCAGAAATGATCTTTACACAGCAACCAGCTCGTGCAAGGAGTTTCTGCCGCTGAACTAAGGCAGGTGATGGAGGACACCTACATTCTGCAATAATTATCAGAAAGAAAAATTGCTTACCTGGTCTGGATGGCTCAAATACATAAATCAGAGCAGTTTCACATATATAGCCCATTCCAGCTCAAATCAGCAGTCATACCCTGAAGAGACCCAAGTCACTGGAGTTTGCTGTGTTTCAGCGGTATATGATGGGACGATGCCTAGCGTGAATTTAAAAGCAGGCACACGCACTGCAACCAAAGGCTGTCAGGCTGCAGGTACAGCCATGCAGCTTCAGCTCTTGCACCAGCACCACAGTAAGCAACAATGGACAGTTTTCACAACCTGAGAGCACTTTATCAGTCAGAGGTCAATAAGAATGGATAAAGAATATTTAAAAAGGCATAAATAAATAGGTAAATATGGGAGAGAAATGGCAGGGAATAGGCAGTGAATTAAAAAAAGTAAAACAGAGAAAGCAAAGTACACTAAAAACTTACCCAAAGAAAAAGCCAGGCCTTCACGATGTTCCCGTATGAGCCTACGTGAAATCTCCCCCTCACTTTGATGATGGCTGATCAGGTCCTTAGGAAAAGGGGGAAGTTTGGACATAACGAAAAGTAAAAGTGTACTGCAAAGTGAAGGAAAATAAGTGAGCAGTGCCGTACAAAAATAACGATTCAGTAGCTGGTAGGCAATATTGTCATCTCTGCACACATCCAAGGACTTAAATGACCCACTACTCTGGCTGAGGATCTGCTCCATTAATAATAAGAAAGAGCAATTTAAACTATGGCTTTTTTCATTGTGTTTTATACAGGTTTGGGGAATACGTTATCAAAGGCTCCAATTCTGGCCAAAGTCCACAGGCATCATCACCTGTGGTCAGGCCCTGGATAGAAAGATCAGAGCTATCTTTGCGTAGCCCTACCACCAAAACCAGATCAATCAGAAGTAACTCAAAAGGAAATATTCTACAGGGAGCAGATGAAGATGCGTTTAGAGGAAATAATCCCCATTCAGGATGCCATTATTAAAAGAGAGCGATAACTATCAGAGCTAAGATATGTCAGGGCAACCTCATTGACATGGGACTGGAGAACTTCTACTGTAAAAGCGGAGAAACTAGGTCAGTGCTTTTTGAAGAGAGGAAAGCTCAGGGTGGACATCATTATTTTATATACGATTCTAAGGGGAATAGCTCGGAGAGATGTCAGAAAACTAGTGTCAAATACAAGAACAAATGGACAGGCTCTAAGAAAGGGAAGCGAACAGAAACTAAAGGAGGCTCGAGCTCGAGGGATATAAACATTTCTGTACGCACGAAGCAGTTGATGCAAGGACTGGGAAAGGGCTAGTAAGAGCAACCAATAAGGGTTTGGGAACGGAGAAGCTTAGCAGAGTACAGCCACCTGAGAGCAGACAAATCTGTCTCTTGATCTTGGTCTGTCCCTCGAATTGCCCAAGTTTCAATCTCAAAATTACTTCGAGATTCACATATAGTAAATCTCTGTGCAAGCGCAATAGATTGAAGTGACAATTCAGTTTATCACTCGAAGATAAAACTCAGAAGAGCGTTTGCCTTCTAATTCTATTAATATAAATGTAATTACAAGGGCTAATTCCAATTCAAATGTTAACTTATAAGGGTTGGTGGAGGTAGCAGCCTACAGAGAAAGAGATGATGCTGGAATCCCTGATCCTTACGTTTGATCAATAGTTCAGTGTTAATAGACTTTATTTATGAGTTGGAGCATATGGTTTGAAAATGAGCCTAATGATTAGGTTGCGTGTGTACAGACACACACTTCTCTAAACACTAGAATATTTGCATGTTGCAGTTGTCTCTAAAGAAGAAAGAAAAACCTCTCTGTGGTGGTGCAACAGATTAGAATAGTCTTTATTTCCAAAAGAAAAGTAGAATGCTAACTATCCTGCAAGTGCAAGCGCGACTTCCAGAACATGCTGCTTTAAACACAGATCAAACCAATACTCTTTGTTCTAAGTACCTAAGACGTATACCAGTCACTAGAAAAAAAGAAGTAGCTTGAGGTAATAGCCTGGGGCAAAGGAAATTTGAAGAGAGAGGGGAATCAGTGGACTGTGCAGTCTGGGGCTCTTTTAGTGCATTTTCTTATATCCCGCCTGGACGCTGTCCTGTGTAACGTGCTGTAGGTGACCCTGCTCTGGCAGGAGGGTTGGACTAGATGATCTCCAGAGGTCCCTTCCAACCCTAACAATTCTGTGAATTCTGTGAATTCTGTGAATCCTTCGAAATTTGAAGGCAGACCTTCGTCTGGTAGAAATAAGAATGGCGTTACTGAAGCTGATGGAGCTAAGGTGTGGATCTGATCCCAGATACATTCTAAAGCGTATATATTCTAATGAATATAAAGAACAAAATGTAGCATGAACATAATAGACCCAACAGTCCCATTGAAAACTGGTCAAATTCTGAGATCCTTCAAAAAAAATTTAATGCCAGCCCTGTTCCTTGGGAATTTTCCTTGTTTAGAATAATAATTTTTTTCTACTATATTACCTTGATCTAAGTAATATCACAAACCTTCCTCCCTTCTAGCCCAATGGTTAAACAAGGGAGATTTTGAAGTGAAAGCAGAGGAGGAAAGAGTCTGAGTGCACAATAGCGCTGTCCCCTTCCGCTCTGCCCAGTGGTAGCAGAAATGTACCCGTGCCTTCCAGATCATAAAAATCCATGGCAACGAGATGCTCAGAAATTTGGAATTCAACGGAAGATTCGATACACACGTTTTGAAAACTTTCACAGTATCCTCAGATCAATTTGGAACTGCCACGAAACGATACTGAGATGAACTCTCCCATCTCAACCACCGCACTAGCCAATGAGACATTGATGTTGACATGGAACCAAAAATTTGTCATGACGCTGGGAAAGAGCAAGGATCACAGGAGTGAGTGATACTGATCAGAGCAGATGAGAGTCAGGAATGTTTATACAGGAGATGCAGACTCGCACACATACCTCGGCGGTCTGAAGCCGTCAGAGTTAATATGCTGTCTATTAAAATTTGCTCAAATACAGCGCCTGTCATAGCACGTACAGGAAAAGTGTTTGTTAGGTCAATCTCACACGAGACGAGCGAGGTGCAGTGGGACGGGAGCTAACCCTGCCTGGCTGGGAGTGGGTGCGTAGCCTAAGCAGGGTTATCTGTGCACCTTGTCCTCTCCTGGGCACCGAACCCCAGAGCTTATTGCACTACGGGGACTTCAGTTTTACTCCAATATGATCGTTTCTCACCATTTTAATAATATTTGAACGCCTGGCATGCTTTTATATTTGTCTTCTAGCAGTACTGTGCTAGAAGGGGAATGTAATGGTGGTGTCTTACTGATTGCAGCAGAGATGCAAGTTGGGGGTTTCCTCTACCCAGAGCTGGAGCTCAGGGCTCTCACCGTCCCGTTGCACCCTCCTGGATCAGTGCTGGCAGGAGGACAAGTGGCAGCATCCTGGCGGCACAGCAGCCCCAAGGCTTGTACCGCTGTGCTAATACTCTGCTGCTGGGTTGCTAGCATATAGAGCAGTGGTATCAGGAATATACTTAAGATGGATGCTGTACTGAAGAAAATACAATGGCCAATGAGTTTTCACCTCACACTAGGTGCTTAAAACGATATGCCATTACCGTAGCAGCTGGGCACTCTGTGGGAAGATCATTCACATCTTATTCATATACAGGCTATCACAAAAGATTACCTGTATTATTGTGTGTCCTTAAGCAACAGGAAAGCAGTGGATTTGTATTTCGGGCAGTCCCAAATGCCGTTGTTATTGTCCACGCCGTTGTTGTCTACCTTAACCTGAACTTTGAAAGCTCACTGCATATCAGATGATAGTTTCAGAGCAAGCCCGTGTTCTTAATGAGTAAATGAAGTTACTGTTACTTTAGTTTGTTCTAAGTGTTGAACCCAGCATGGGATCTAACCTGGAATAGTCATCTTGAGAATATTGCGGTGGAAAGTAGAGCGTAGGATTTAACATTGGAAATTAGAAGTTGATCCTACTTCTTATACAAAATTGAGATTGACAAAATTGAGGTTTATCTACATAAACCTTTAAACAAAGATGTGGCTCTGAATCAAAATTAGGGAACTGGAGAAATGAAGTTGAGGATTTTGTTCTCTTAAAGGAAACTTGCCCAGCAAGACTGTCAGCAGAAAGGGCTGCCACAGCGGAGAGCTAAGCACAGACATTAATGGAGTCAGTTCTTTTTCTGGAGGTCAATTTTGAATAAGTCAGCATTGTTTAAAAATGGCAATTATTGATTAATTAAATTTAAACTTGGAGCTTAGCCCTCTTAGTTTTTGAAGAGTCTGTACACCAAATTGGTATGAATGACCAACTGAAAGAAAAAAAAATAAATCATTATTTAATTAACTGCTGTTCAAATTGGATCTAATAGCAGTAATGGTTTTGGAGGTCTGTTCGCCACAAGTACAAATAAAGAGGGCTTTTACAAGTCTCTCTCTGCACTCAAATTGCATAAAGCAGCCTATGCTGTGTCTGACTGTATAGAATAATATGTCCACCTCCAAAATGCGGTCCTCAAAAGACAGAGTAAGACAGTTTGAAAGTAGCTCATGGGCCCAAAAGTCGAACAGCAAAATGCACAAAGCTGAATTACACGTCTATACGAGCAATTTCCAGACTTATATGAATGTAGCTGAAAGTTAACTGAACAGGGCTTAAGTCTGAAAGAGAAACACTCAGCACATAAACCCAGGAGTATCCAGGTACCTGAATTGGAGATACTGCTCCAGCTGTACACCTGATTCACATCGGCTCACTTTGTGCCAGGGCTAAGGTGGGAGCAGGCAGGATCGGGCCCTTTGCATATGAGGGGGAACCAGCTGGAAAGGGGAAAAGGGGCGACGTTCAAGGCCACGTGGTACCATACGTGGGGGGCTGAGGGAGGGCAAAATAAGAAATAAAGGGGCACCGTGTTGGCATGAAGTGATACGCTGTCACGGGCAGCTCCCAAGCTGATCCCACACTTAAAAATAGATTGACATTTATCCAGGAGGCGAGTTTGTTATTCTGTTACTACAGCATTTTCTATTATGTTTGATAAGGGAAAGAAGATTGGATCTTGGTCAGAAATATAAAAATTCGCCTCCTAGCAGGGGATAATAGCAGGAGAACAGGGACAGACGACAACTGCAGATTTAAAAGAGTTCAGTGAAGTCCCTGGCAAGGGAGACACGTTCGGTGCCGGACACAGATGATGTCCCACCCACACGGCCAGGCCACCCCTGTGGCACCCAGGCTGGGGAAGACATCCCACAGGCAGCGACCCCAGGCTCTGCCCTGCTCCTCTCCCCTCCGTAACTGTCCCTCTTGGGTCACCCTGGGCAATTCTCGCTGAAAGGCGACTTACTTGATGTCACACAGAAAGTCATTAGAGCAAGACAGACAGGGCCAATGCGCCAGTAAGACCCTGATCTCGTGCAAGTATTGGGGTGGAATTAGGATTAGGGCTGTAGCGCGCGGTGCGCAGGGCACAGGAGGTGTTAGCTGTCGGGGGCGGGTATGTGTGTGCATACACACGTATGTGTATGTATGTGCAACATATGCCTAGACAGACATGAAGAATGTATGTACTGTCTGGCTTTTGCAATTGCGCATGAGGTAGTGCAAAAAACCTTAACTTTTCACAAAAAAAAAAAATCCCAAACTCTTTTGTTTCACTGTATAACTGTTGATCTAAAATAGGAGTTCTTGTTTTCTAATTCACAAAGCTTAAAAGATCGCTCATTTTATATTAAAATGATAGCCTTTGCAAGAGACCTTCAATCTAATTAAAGCCAGGAGATTAGCATCCCTTAGAATATTTGCAAAGCCTGCAATGCGAAGTTAATGAAATGTGTACACTTTTATAAAGCTTTAATTTTTAATGAAATAATTCAAGACCCGGACCTTGCTCCTCTGCCTCACCCGCTTTGTCCAAAACAGGGGCTGTTGACAAACAACGCAAAGTTCTGGGGTGAAGAAAACGGAGGAAAAGACAATCAAAAGGCTCCTTTGTAAGTACGACAAGCCGGCCTTATCTCTTCTATTCAGCCTGAGAATTTAAGTATCCTGATTAATAATAATGAACAAGAATATAATTTTCGAGTGGCAGTCATTTCTTAAGGTTATGGATATGTGTGTACATATGTAACATAACATTTTTGTGTATAATATAATATAAATAATTATATACTATGTTTATATATATAAGTGTATATATATGTACGTACGAAATAATATACAGAATTACATATAAACCCACAGTGAATGCTAAGGGACCTGAAATAAAGCAAATAAGGCAAAAGAGAGGCCAGTGTTGCACGGGAATGTCTCATATTTGGAGCAACGGGCTGAGCTCGGGGGTGAGGGAGGGGACCAGCCAGGGCTGTAGCGGTGTAGTTCAGGGGGATGACCAAAGGAAATCCTAAGCAATTCCAACCACCTTTTAAGCTCCTCTAATGACGGCCCCGCGCAGCTGTGATCACTTGAGAAGGAAGACAAGAGGAAAGAAGCAGACGGGCAGAGAGAAGCGAGCCCCGTTCTGAGACAGGCCGACTCTCCCCGGTACGGTGGGGCGGTGCGTCCCCGAGGGGGCCACGCACATCCTTTCCTGGGCTGCTTTAGAAACAGCTACACCGTTAGAGCTATTTACTGTACACACTGCTTTTGCCCTTCCCATCACTGCCTCTGAATTTTGCCACTGGAAAAAGCTGGCTGTTGCACTCAAAATAGGGATTTTTTCATAACGCCCCAGTCCTACTTTACATTATGCTTACTGGATCCTTCTGAAGCCTAAATGTTAGAATATCCTAATCTTGCTCTACGTTTTAAAGCTGAAAGATAAACCTGTTGTTTAATGAAATCCACAACACTACAGGAATAGTAACCATTGTGTTTCTTCATTTCAAAGAACGGCTGAAATCTAACATCTGGTGTAACTGTACAAACCTGACCTTAGGTCACAGTAAGTATTGTATTGTTGATGATGGATACGCTTTTTTCATTACAATGCTGTCTCCGTTCTTTCAGCATCCATGCTGTGAATCCCCAGTTCTAGCCAGGACTATTGATAAATACTGATTTTAAAAATACAATTCCTTTTTTTTACATTTTTAAGCATGTATTGTAAGATGGGTTTTTTTAAATGGTTCTTCCTGTTTGTTGTCAACAATATGCTATTATATGAGCAAACTCTTCTGCATGACAGCTTTAACACACAATGATCAAGGATTATGTGTCTGAAGATGTAGCTATGATCCTAAAAGAACAGTGTCACAAAAAGGTGATGCTCTCCTTCTAACGCCTTCCCCTGTACTTTGGGGAAGCATCTTTAGACACTCATTTTCTTAAAGCCCTTGTAGGACTAGGGCTTAAGGTTTAAATTCTGAAGCAGATGTGGACACCTGTGAACGTGTCTTTGCCCATTGTTCTTTCAAGATTTGAGCCCCAGTGCGAGAAATGAGGCCCTGCACTGTCCTGCATGATTGATGTCTATTATTTCCAAGGCCTGGGGTAATACAGACTGCATGGGCGACTGTGAAGCAGCTCACAGAACCATAACAGGGGCTCCCAACAAGCCCAGTAATGTACCAGTCAAGAAGTTAAGATATTGCCCTAGTAGCTGGAGGTTCTGGTCAAATCTTGACTACAAAAAAGCCAACAGAAGCTCCGCCACTGAACTGGGAGAGAGAGGGCAGATTTTAATGATGATTTCTATTTGCTCGCTTTGCTGAGCACATCTATCCTCAGAACCTTTCTCCCCATTTCTTTGCTCCAAGACCTTAACAAGACTCTTAGCACCATAGCTTTAATTTTTTCCCCCTAAAGCTATGAAAACTTAAATTTATTTCCCATTCCTTTGGGCGCCATGAGCCCAGGCTCATTCAGACTCAACCCTTTGGGACAGAGATGCGGACTGGGATTGCTGGACAAACCAACAGCATAGGGGAAATGTTTTCTTTCCTCATCCATACGCAAGGTTGTAATGCACATACTGCGTTCTCCCTAGGTGCTAATATTGCCTCATGATGTTACTGCATCATGAAGCGGAGGTAAAACAGAATATCCTTGGCTCACCCCGCTGCCTATGGAGACGCGCAGAATGAAGTTTTGACTTCTTCGAGTCCCTGCACTTTCGCCAACCCAGCCCTAACCAGCATGGAAAATGTCTGAAGGCATGGCATTTACACAATTTACACAATTACATTTAAGAAACATCTATTCATTTCAGTTCTGCCAAAGCTAAATACGTTTATAGATCTGTTCGTAATTATTTTTCGAGTAGAATTCTGTTTGTTTGACAATATCTGAAAAATGAAATACCTGGGGCAACATGGCTGAGTGCAGCGTTGGAAACGTGGGGAAATACTTGCTGTAGTTGTGAGGGGTTTATTTAATACCTCTTAACGCAGAGTTAACTCATTCAGTGAGGACAGCTCATCTGATGGGCTGATAGCACTGCCCTTGTCACAGCATATGAGCTGCCCGCCCTGTCCTCGCCGTACAGGGCTGAGCAGAGCAGTAACTTTAGGCTTTTCTCTGCCCGTTCAGGTTGCCAAAACACATACTGGCACACGCACAACCCCCTTGGAGGTACTCCTCCACAACAGTCTTCTTCCTTACTCCAGATGTTCACACCTTGCAGTTAAGCAGCATTTTTTCATCCAGTGACCTCAAACTACTTTGCAAACATTTAATTAAACCTTTCTGCCTCCATGTGCAATAGGTACTGGTCCCTTTGACCAGATAAGCAAAGAAAGGCATAAGGAAGCACCAGCAATCTACAACCTAATCTCTTTTAAAGGGTTTTCAAATAGGCAGTTGAAGCAGAGGCATCCAAAGTCTGCATTGCGAGGGCAGGCACGGCTTGGCCGGGAGCACAGCGGTCCACAGCACCTTCTTCCGCAGCCACCAGCAGAGGCCGACAGGCAAACCCTGGGCACAGCCGCGCTGGTGGAGCCCGCGGCATCCCGGGATGGCAGGGGGCTGGCGCCGGGTTTCTGTGCCGTAAGGATGCAGAAGGCTCCGGACGCGCCGAGCTGTGAACTGAAGCTCATGGGCAGGACAGTTAACAAACCCCCGGTATTCTTCCCACCCATTCTGCACTTTCCATGACCTCTCCCTTTCATCGGTAAAAGTAAATTGAATTCAGCACCTTTAAAGACCCTGTCTGGATCCATAACATTCATAACCATGCAGTAACCATGAATGAAAAGCTAAGCAAGAGTATGGTTTGTATCCAAGGGCTCTTTTGCTTTTTATATGTTTACATATACCAGCCAATGGTCAGCAAATAAGCGCCACAGCTTGTAATGAAATGTTCGAACCATCTGTTTTAATCTGCGATTTAATTTCGCTGTAAAATATTAAAGTTGTTCCGATGGTTGAGTTGGTACGGCTGCTTTATATGAAAAGGATTGAGTATCCCAGAGCAATTATACTGCACCAAGCACATGCTATGGGTATTATATCCTGTATTGTTATTTTGTTCCATTAAAAACATTTAAAAGCCTTCTAAATACAGCATGACAGAGTTTTAGGTCTCTCTTTTTTGTTAGAAACAGGTAGCAGATGCTGAGGACAAACATTAAGGATCTTTCTGAAAACAGCATGAATTTTTCAAAGCGCTAAAAATAAATAAAGTTTAAAAAAGCTACCGCGCAACCAAGCGAAGAGGGGCTGAGGAAGAGGAGAAGGTTTGGATGTCACACAGAGGAAAGTGCCCCAAGCTGATGGTCAGCACGTGGCAGTGCCTGTGTGACAGCATCTGTTTATTCCCCAGCGACGTATTGGCGTTTGCAGCATCAGGAGGCAGCTGGCAGCACAGTGCCCACGCTGCCTTTCCTGCCACGCTGTGGTTTATCAGGGCGATGGAGAGGTACTTTGCCCTAGTGCCATCTCCTGCAACGTATTTCATGAAAAAAAAAATATCATTCCTTACATTAGTAAAATAGTAAAGTAAACCTAAGCTGTGTGAAGTTATTTTACATCACTTCTGACATTGACTTTTTGTCTTCACCAGCAGCTGCGTTATGGCACAGGATTAAAATATCTACTCTTGTTTATGGCAGTGCTAAATTTAGGTGGCTGATCCTGCCTTTCTGTACTTCACCGTCACATCCACACTCGATCTCTTCAGGCTTCTAAAGAGATGATGGCTGAGAAAAGAAGAACCCCCCCTCACAAACGACAATTATTTCAAATTATTGTGTTTCAAATAAAGGTCTTCAAGGCCAGGTTGGATGGGGCTTTGAGCAACCTGGTCTAGTGGGAGGTGTCCCTGCCCAGGGCAGGGGGGGGTGGAACTAGGTGGTCTTTAAGGTCCCTTCCAACCCAAACCATTCTATGGTTTTATGATTCTATGAAATTATTTCCACTTTTTTTTTGGCAAGTGGGCAGTGTCCGTGCAGTGTGCTGCTGGGTCACGATCTTTCTTATTTTCATATGGCCTGAGCACTTATGTCCATGTTTGCTTTGCAATACCCTCATGCCCTGAGATATTTTTCCCTTTAACGAAGCAATTCCTGAACTTACTCCTTTTTCTAGGTACACCAGCAGAGCAGGCCTGCTGGTTGGCTGGAAAGGATGGCCAGCAGTTGCTCTTCCAGCAGGTAGAAGTTATTCCCTTGCCCCAAATTTCACATGTGACCTCAAACAAATCCCATCACTCTCAGTGAGCAGCATGCCATGCCATGGTCCCACTCTGCTTCGCTCCTGGGCTGTTCATCTGCTCCTGTGATGGCTGGGATGGATATGAGGCTATAACGAGGATCTCGTACCTTTGGCAAACCCAAAATACAGAGCCTTTCTCTGCATGCTGTGACTCACATGTCTGTTAGGGATCTGGCGAGAGGGACACATGCGTGTTCCCCCCAGCAGAAACTCCCCACCTCGGAGGAAGGAAGCGTTGCAGCCCCGTGAACCCGGTGCTTTAGCTAATCTAAAGCCCTGTAGGGAGTCAGGGCTAATTAACTCAGCGCTGTGGCATCCTGACATAACTATATGGCTTCTGGGACCCAAGCTAGTATTTCTACCCAGCAGTCTGATGCACTACATGATATATCTGCTTGGCCAACACTTGCCTATGGGTCCCCGGCCCAAGACAGGGAGAGGCAGGGATTGGGCACACCAACTGCCCCCCACCCTGGACTCCCCAGCAGTCGTTTTCCATCGTACCCGTGGCCGTGTGTCGCTCAGTGTTATTTGGAGGAGTACGTGCTACTTGCAATGCATTTTTCCTGAACATAAGCTGGAAATCACTGATTTTACCTTACACAGCTAGTATAAAAGCACTAATGTCCTAATGAAGAGTCTCACTTAGCTAAATGCTTCATACAGCTGAGTAAAACAAAGAATTTTACTAGAGCTTAACCCAGTCGTTAATAAGCTTTTTAACCCTGACCTTTCAAATCAATGATCTACCACTGGTTTTACCTTTCAAGAAGGAATTCCATTTTCAAGTGATAAAACATATTTTGCACTCCTTACAATCTAATGATTATTCTCAGCGTTACTGGATATATGAGGCCATCAAACCATTAGAAGGTATAAAATGTATTAATGTACAGCATTCACGGCTACATTTGCTTTAGAGTCAATAAAAGGGAAACAATTTATAAAGGGCATTTATGCTCATTACAGAATATCGATAGATTGTTTCTCCCATCGTTTCTGAAGTATGAAGGACTCCCTTTCGTGATGGATAGGGGAGGATTTGCATAAGCTCTTTGCTTATGCTGTGACTTCTCCAGCACAGAGCTGTGTGCAGGGATTTGTGGCCAGGCTTTGGGCTGGGATGCATGCGGGGTGGGACTGTGGTGGTACCCACAAATTCTTCCTTCCCAGGGGACCGAGCATCTCAATCCGGGAGTTATTCACAGCTCTACAGACAGCTATGGTGCTTCCAGCGCCAGACATGAATTATCACAAGGCTGTGGGCGAATCGGACAGAGGTTGGAAAAGAAGATGGGAATTTATTTGTGAGGAAGGTCAGGGCTGGAGTACA
The DNA here is from genome assembly GCF_000708025.1 of Charadrius vociferus. Lineage (NCBI taxonomy): Eukaryota > Metazoa > Chordata > Aves > Charadriiformes > Charadriidae > Charadrius > Charadrius vociferus. The sequence goes on along the minus strand of NW_009648041.1, from coordinate 1,721,562 downwards.
CAAATGATGGCAGAGCTTTGCAGAGTACCTTCCCAAGCAGCAGAAGGACGAGAGAGGCGGCTTGACACGTACAGGGGGAAAAACTGGAAAGGAATGATGTGTGGGGTAGAAGAGGATACAGGAGCACCAGCACTATAGCTAGAGGCAGAAGTTTCATAGTTTGTCCTAGTGAATAACTCAATTAACTGCAGAAATAAAATCTATGAAGAGACGAGTGATTAAGGCACTGGCCTGAGTCTCAGCAGACATGGATTCGGTTCCTGGCTGTTTTCAGCTTTCTGTCTGACTTTTGGCAAGCCTCTGCGCCTTGGTTTCCCATCTGTTAAAGAGGAATAATAATATTTCCTTTCTCTCCTGCCTATTCCAGCAGTAAGCTCTTCTGGGCAGGCACCGTCTCTCTCACAGTGTGTGTACAGGACTTTGCTCGCTGTGGTTTTGATTCCTGCACTAAAGAAGGACTTAGAGGGGATGGCAGCGCCATGCCATAGAAACCTACTTATTTACAATTTCTGATGACCAGGGGGCTAAAAGGTATGCTACAACTTGTTAAACAGATTTCCTAATATCAGTTCTTCAAGGACAAAAGAAAAAAAATCAGTAAATTAGAGAAGGAAAGTGATTCAGGTCTCGGTTAAGATTCATAAGAGTCTGAACTTATCTTCCAAAGTAGAAATATCACAGTTTGAGGGAACAGAGAAAACATTAACCACAGCACAAAAGCAGAGAGTTGGCTTTCTCCGTTTCTGATCTTGCTCCTCTACACATCTGGCTTCTCTGTATGGACTGACCTTTTCAACATTTCCCACTGACAAGCCATCTTCTGGGTGCGCATGGTGGTTTCCCCTGCACGCACATGCTCATGCCCATCTGGTAGGGTGAAATTGTGCAGTCGCACACACACCCCCCGCAAGCAGGACTAGGTAATACCAGTTGCAGAGCACTGGTTTAAGAGGACAACCAGCAAATACATAAAATTAAATCTCAGCTGCAGGGACTTTTTGGTAATAAGCAGTCCCAATTAGAAATGCAAATGTCACTGAAAGGGAGCATGTCTGTTGACAGTAGACTTTGAGGAAAGCTTTGGTTTTCGTGCTAGTAAATTAATCTTTAATTATGAGCACGCCTCAGTTCTGAAAGAAGCGCCCTGCACACACTGAACTGACAGCATGCGAAAGTTCCAGGCTGTTGCTTTCCTCTGTCAAACGAAACATCTCACCCCCGAAAAGCAGAGGAGAGCCTTGCTGGCTGCTGGCGCATTTAGTGATCTAGCTCAGGTCCAGTTGGGGCTGGCCAGTGTCATTGGCTCTCCAGATGGCAAGAAGTCATCAACCCGTTAAAAATGCTGGATTAAAACAGCATGATTCCTATGCTTTGATAAATATAAATAAAAATCTAGATGAAGATTATCAAGATTTGGGTTTTCCAGACAAAAAAAAAAAACTCCAAAACCCCAACAATGCTTGCTCCTGCAGTCCTTTCCTTCCCCCGCTCCAGCTCCTGCCCTCCACGTGGAGCAGACCTCGTCAGCAGAGAGAGGACCACAAGATGCTACAGCAACCCCTTCTTCAGCCAGCGATGAGTTTCTCCAACACCTCCACTCCCGTGCTGGCTGGATTATTAAAATAACATTTCCACTTCCAAGTACGTAAATAAATCTCATTGGCAAGTTTGTCTTGTGACAGCCAACATCTCGTCTCCCTGAGAACTGGCCTGGTGTCCGGCAAAGCTGAAAACCCAGCACTTTAAAACCTGAGTGCAAGAGCCAAGAGATACACCAGATCCATCTTCTGAGGTAGCAGACACAATGAAGTAAGCAAATACGTTCCAGAAAACCTATTATTAAAGTTACAAAAATAGTTTAATTTCTTAAAGTTTGAAGTTAGGAAATCTTGCTGATGTTTTTCCAGCAAGTTTTTGCTTTTTTAGCCTAGAGCTAAAGAGCTTTGCCCCAAAAGCTTCATTGCCCTAAAGAGGCCGTGCTGCACACCCACCTCAAAAGGCCCCGAACACCTGGTTTCAGGCACAACAGGAAGATCAGAACATACTTTATCATAAATATGCATATGTGACACAAGAGCCTGCCGCCTTCCTGGAGAGATGCCATAATTGACGGAACAAAGTACAACAAAACTTCACATCACTGGTGGATCAGAACAACAGAGGTAACCGAAAGGCTAGAAAATTACAGGTTTACTGACATTTTGCTCAACCTTACCCATTCTTTATAGAAAAGAGATAATAACTATCTATAGGAGAGCTGTCTTAAGGCTCCATTCATTCCCTTACGCTAGCCCAGCTGAGAGGTGGTATAATATAATGCACACTGGCATCTGGCATGTCATTTAATTACACCTTCAGCTTGCTGGGAAAATGTTTGAAGTGTCAAGGTAAGCAAACTATAAAAATATATTTCCCCTGCTACAGGGAGGCTCCTGCAATGGCAAGCCGAGGAGACGGGGCTTGCTCCAGCCATTACTCTGGGTCTGTGCGAGGAAGGTGATGCAGAGGAGTCTAATTCATGAACAATTATCGCCCTTTGATAAGACACCATCTGCTCCCGGCAGCCTGGCTCCAATTCCCCAACAGGCACTTGGGAATTCTTCCCCAAATAAACCATTGGTGTAACAGGAAAACAGTACCATCGGCTCCAGTGAAGTTGGGCCTTTTCGCCTCAGCACTGAATATGCCCCGTTCCTTTAACAAAGAAGAATAAAAATGTCAAGGGCAGTAAAATGCCGGTCACCACCACCAAAAGAGCCAGGGAGGGCTTGTTCTAGCTCATCAACCAGCTCTGTGCTCTGTACGGCGAGAGGCTGTTAGACATCGCCTATGATAAGGATGAAGGTAGACCAATATATCTGTACCAGTGGATGCTTTCTAACCAGTGGTGACTTTCACCCTGAGCTGAGTGGAGCAGCTTTTTTAAAAAGCACAAGCTGATGAGCAAAGCAAACAGTCAGGTGCTGTATGTCCATCGCAAAGCCCAGTGATACCCTCCATTAGCCAAAGAGGGGCCCACACACCCACAAGCTAGCCAGCACTTGAGGACTTCCAGGTTCTCGTCCCGTCTGTGTTCCTCCTGGGCTATGTTTGTAAGAGAAAAAAATACAAATCTGTAATTTCAGAGCTGGCTATGCAGAGGCACTTGCCCTATCCCGCGGTGCTGGGGGTACCTCGCTGTGTTTGGCTCTGCAAGCATTGCTCCCGCAGCGAGCGGCGGGGACAGCCAGCACCCTTCAGCTCCACTCCTCTCCACGGCGGCTTTTGACTCACCACGTGTTTAAAAAGCTCGGTTCTCATTTTCACTGCTGTGGAATAAAATTGGCCTCTCCATCAACGCTCCTTCTGGGCCTTGATGCTGTACGCAGGAGGGACAGGAGCGCACGGCGGGGCAGGGGGATGTCTCAGCATCGCACCCCAGTTCACCCCACACAGGAGTAAAGCTGCAGATAACCTCACCACTTGCTAAACCACAGATGACCCCTGAGCCTTTGACCCTGGAAGGCAGCGACACAAAGCGGAGTGCGTTAGGGCTGGCCTTGTTACAAGTAATTGAACTGAAAGAAATAAATCACATAATTTTTCTCTTTGTGCAGGGGGTGGGGGGAGAGGAAGGAGGGGAGGAAAGGAGAAGAAAGTTCAACGCAGATATTAGTCACCTTGTTTTGTTCTTACTAATGGAAATTTCTCAGAAACCAAAATAAAGGGTGTGGTATAATAACCTGAAGAGAATAAAATTAGCTAGAACCCACATCCTAACTTTTAAACCCAGTGCATGAATGCAGGTGTCTGCAGCTGAGCACGGTATTTTTGTTTCAGCTCATCCGAGGTATGAGTCATTTCCATCAAAAGAGGAGGATGCCTTGATCTGTGTGCGAGCGAGGGCTGGAACAGCAGCTGCTGGAGCAAATACAAACATCCATGCCAAGGATTGTAGGGATGGAGTTTATCTAATGTGTAAACAGCCACCTGCTGCAAATGAAAAATTACACCCACAACCACCTGAATAAGATAAGCATACGACGGGGAAAACGAAGAGACAGATTTATTATTAATTTGTTGGAACTTTTGAACCAAACATCTCTTTTGCAACGGAACAGTAGGATGCACAAGGAAATAGCAGTCCTTGCCCCAGACCTGCTCGGCAGCATTTATTTTGCCTAAGTGATTTTCTTTTCTTTGCTAAGTCTGGTGGAGATGAAAACACCAACCTGAAGAAGATAATTAAAAGCTAAATGAAACCACATACAGCTGTGCTACTACATGGCTAATGAACATGCAAATATATACATATGACAAGGCCGTAATGCAGACTGGCTGCCTGGAGTGGTTCATGCAGATTTCCAAGAGCTGGAAAATGCTATTGATTACAACTGAGCTAAACTTCCTGACTCCAGACTTCAAAGATCAGCCCCAATATAACCATCGTGCAGCATATGGGAACGTGGCTGCAAGGAACTGGTGAATAATGGCTTGGGGACCTGACTGTTCACATGTATCTTGGGAGATGTCCTCTTGGCTGCTGAGTGCAGGCTCCTCAGCAGCCAGGCCCAGCGCCATATAATCCTCCTCAGCATCTTGGCATGCTCCATCTCGCTGTCAATTAAGGTTTTGCAGTTGTGAGGTTTAGCTGGGATATTTATTTTTTGCCTTCCCACTTCACTTGGCAAGATGCGGGTATGTGGAGGGGACATTTCTGGGAGGACCAGGGCTGTAGGTAACACGTATAAGGCAAAGCTCCTGGGACCCTACAAAAAGGACCCTCTGAGGGTCTGCTGACACATCAGCATGGAAGACGACCAAATCAGGTTTCCCTTATTAGTTAAAAAATACCCGTCTGAGAGTAACTGCCCAGTCCACCCAGAGATGTGATGAGTGGGTCAGGGCTCAGCCCTGCACAGAGCAGTCCTCCCGCAGAGGGGACCTGGTCCTCCCCCGCTGCCGCCCTGCGCCCCCTTCCCCGGCCGCGCCAGGATGGAGACATTACAGAAACAGAGCAAAGCTCATTCCTCCGCCCTCACGACCACAGAAAGGGCACACAGCCGCGGGGATTCTTCCAGGCCACGTTCAGGAGAAAAGCCTGGAGAGATGCAGCACAGCCTTAGAGCAGGGTGAAGATGGCTGAGCCACCGGGACAGCCCGGAGAGAGAGGGACACCCACGGAAACCAAATTTGTGCTGAACACAATGGTTAGTGCATAAAAATTAATCAAGTACTACAATGACTTGCTTTATTCATAATACTTAATGGTCATGTAATAGGAGTTTTTATTCAGCAGTTAAAGTTCATAAGTGCAGGTTTTACATGTAGAAAGGTATTATGCTGATAGTTTAATTACACACCTTTCTGCACACCAAAGGAAATGGGTTATGCGGGTTTTATAATTAAAGAAGGACTTCTGAGGGGAAATGAACTTTGCAGTTAGCAACATAATATTTGATTTTTATCAGATGTTTTTGTTTTGAATTTGCCGGCACTCCGTACCGTGGTAAACAGGTGAGAACGCTCCAAACTGCACGAGGCGTCAGGGGGAAGCTTTGAAAACGCAGCATAAAGTAGCAATATTTAAAAATGGCAAGGTGGAGCGCGAGGTATAAACATCGTGTGTTTGGAAGGCTCTCCGCATGCCTACAGAGGCGGCGAAGCCAAAAACCTGACGGGTGTCTGTGTGTGCACGTCCGCTGGTGGAATACATGGGTCTGCTCTAGATACTCAAGGCAAAGACGGGCAGGAGCCAGCGGCAGGTCCGGGCCAGCTCCTGCTGCCCTCTAATAACGATGGACATGGACATGGGGGTGTGGGGGAAGTCAGTAATTGCAGGGCTCCTCCTCCCTTTTCAGGTTTGAAGAGGCTCTGCTTAGCTTAGCATCACTTCATTTCTATATACATCTCAAAAAAAGTATAGGTGGGTGTATATATACACATACATTTACAAACTACTAGGAGAAATCCATTTTTCTAACACAGCAAATACACTGGCAATGTTTTCCTGAAGTTTAAAATATTTCAAACATCACTGAGTGCCGCTCCACTCATAATGTGCGAACTGACAGTCTCTTATCGTTCCCAACACAAATGAACATTAACAAGCGGATTGAACCAAGCGGATTGGGAAAAAAAAAAAAAAAAAAAAAAGGACTTTCCAAAAAACAATAAGCAATGAAGTATTTTGAGTACGCCCTTTCCTGTCTGGCAGGAATGGAGGGAGACTGCCCTGGATATTTGGATATTGTGCTTTGGTGGCGAAGGTGGAGCCCAGGTGGTGGCAGGCAGTGGTGGCCGTGACGGTGGTCCTTTTGCCGGCAGCTGCCTCCTCGGGCACCTCGGGCACTCCGCACCGACCAGCGACTTTTGAAATCTGGCATCTCGTACCCAAACACCACGGAAATGCTTCAAAATCCTTTTAATCGGAGCGGACACTCAACAATGACAAGAGGAACAGTTGCTCAAAGGGTGTATCCAAATACAAATGGACATTTTTTTTAATTTCATTGGCCAACGGCATAAATTAACGACAGCGAGAAAGAATGGTAACTGTTTTTCTCTTATTAAATCCATACACTTTAGTTCTACTCATCATCGTTAACATACTGTTAAAAGAGCTGTTACTGTATCTTTCAACCCTCATCCTGCAATCAAGCCCTCGCTGCACTGTGGTGGCTTTCAAACAGTCACTTGTTTAAAAATAGAATGTGGGATTTTTTTTTTATTTTTTTTTTTTAAAAATCCGACTGCCAACTGAATGCAAACAGGTAGAAATTAACATACACAATTGTCAAGTGTCAAATTCAGCTCCTCAGCCACCAAGATTTACACCGCCTGGTGAGCGGGCTCACAAAACTGAGGCTGCATTGCTCACGGGCAGAAGTTGTGCAAATAAAAATATGCACTTAATTTTATTTTTTTTTTTAAGTTACACTGTGCTTTCTGGGTGCGTACACACGGGTCACTCTTTGTAATCTGTGCGTTTATACCCAGATCCTGTAAACCCTGAGCTAACAGCTCAGCCTCCACGGGGCGAATTTGGGGTGGACGGCGTGGTTTCAAAGATGTTCAGCGCAACACCCGTTCCTGCCACTTGCCTGAGTTCTCCGCCCCTGCAAAAGAGGAGCCTGTTCCCATTTATTTTTTTTTTTTAAGGCTAACAAAGGTAATTATAACAGGATGAACAGATTTTTTGTTTCCCCCTACAAAGTACAACCGCCTCATATCAGAGAGAGTATTATACCAGAGCTATGACTAGATGAGCTTTTACTGTATATGGAAATGTATTGAAATGAACGTATAGCTCAGCCACACTCATCGACCATTGTATTGTTTTGTGGAAGCCACTTCTCCCGTGAAGGGCAACCACATGCGAAGGGAGAGAGTCCAAGTAAGTATTTGGTAAACATTTGAAAACGAGGGACAAATAGCGCTGTGCAATCGCACCGTCTCACTTCAAATACCCACTCGAAACAAAAAAAAAAATTACAATTCCTCCTCTAACAAGCCGAGCCTGGCTCCCTAAACCGGCAGGAATCGCAACGCTGGTAAACTTGCAGAAATATTTTTACAATTTTATTAGAGGTTTTAATTCAGTGCTTTATCTACCTCTGTTAGTCTGCAAAATAGCTTTAAATATTCAAGTGGTAATTAATGAATCTTTTATGTTGCAAATCAAACATTTTCATCTGTGCTGTGGTACAGTGGCAGCGAGAAGGAGGGGTTTAAAGTGTAATTGTTTCTACTGTTCCCCTCGCAGTGCTGAATGCCTTTTTACCCTTTATTATATCATTGGCTTTTGCTTCAGTTCATCAGCGCTTCCCCACATCTTATCGTTCGATATTTGCTGTCTATTTTTTTTCCTTTTTTTTTTTTTTTCAGTTCAAGATTTCTTACTGTGCCTTTGCCAGAGACATTCCTAAGGAGATGGAAACTCTCTGAATGTGGAATTTTCGCATGAGTGCAAAATAATAAAAAGCATGTGTGTATTAAAAAGGGATCAACTTAATGGGAAATGAGCATTGGGTTACATTAATATTCTATTACAGTAAAAATCATATTTAATAAATTTTCTCCAGATTTTTCAGAATCTTACTGTATTTTTCTAAGTCGTATGCCAATCCAAAGAAACAGTGTATATGATACATTTGATTTATGTTAAGTAAATAACCTGCACAGCCCATTTTTTGGTTTAAAAAAAAAATATTAAGTGTAGAAACACACACCAGACTGAAATGTGTGCTTAGTTTCCATCTGCTAGGTGAAATAGTGTTGGTCTTGTGCAGCAGAAAGCCTTTATAAACAGTATTCTATTTTATTGATGCTATATGTGGATTTTTATGTTATGTGGCAAGGGCAGGAGAATGAAAACATTGTAATTTATCCTAAACCGTAAAATTATACTAGTACTAAAGTAATTACTTCACATATTAAAATACAGTTTCCTTTACTTTCTTTTGTCATCACATAAAATGAGGCGTTGAGCGCTGCAGCGCAAAGGGGCCGGAGCTTTTCTTGCCTTCACAAAGGATTGACACATCCTTGATCGTACACTATATCACCCGACCCTTGTTGTTCTGCGACCCTAATTAATATTATACTCAGTGACATTTATGTATCAGAGCAATAAGCTAAACAGGAAACAATTTATGTCACCTAAAGCTTTTTAACAAATCGATGCAACTATTTGTAATTGCTTGTTTCACAAGATTAAAAGTACTCAGCCTTGATCTTCGCCCACAGTTTTGTGGCCAACATGACCTGTGCTTCCGTTGTAAAATAGGAGTGTTGGTGATCAGCACCTATTTCCATCAAGTAATCCATATTGCTAATATTTCTGGAATTTTAATGTAGTTACAATTTATAGCCGATCAAATGTGGTTACCTAAATTGCTGTTGCTAGTAGACAGTTTAACTGTCTTTATTAATTACAGTATAATTTAATGTTTGAGTACAGGCACTTGTGTTGGTCATTTTTACAGCCAAAGCAGTTATGTGCCTTATGACGAACCATTTTAGCATTTTCAATGGAAATTTGCTAATATGATGAGTGATAAAAATGTCAAACTCTGGTAAATAATGGTTATTGCTTTGGCTGGAATTAATCCTTGAAAGGACGGTTACCTTCAAATTAACATTATAACTTGAAGAAAAAAAAAAAATGTTTTTCAGGCTTCTGAGATGCATTAAAAATGGCCACTGAACTCCTCTAAATAAATACGTACAAAACCCCACAAAGGGGGGTTGATTTTTCTTTTCCTCCAGGTAGACAGAGAAATTGCCTGCGGAATGAAAGGGGAGGAGGGGCTATTTTTGGTTAACTACCCCAAGGTGATGGTATTTACCATTTCTAGCTCATGAGCTTTGAAGGTATCTAACAAAGCTAATAAAATGGGGCAAAAAAGGAGGACTTCGCTGCGCCTTAGCCCTGGGGGCCTGGGGCAAACCCGGGCACAGACAGCACGGAGGCTGCCAACACGTGTGCGGGCCGCGTCCCACCACGTTGGTCATCGCCGTTGGGGGAGATGGTGGTTTGTTGCCACCAACGCGGCGCTATGAGGATGAAGAGCGCTTCGACGTGGTGGAATTAGCCACTGCTGCAACAAAGATGAAAGATAGCCCTGATTAACACACCATTAAACGAACGTTTAACATCATCATTGAAGATGGAGCCTGATTAATAGGTCAAGAAGGGCTAATCACACTTTGTTGTGAGGAAGGGGGTGTGGGTGTGTGTGCCTGCGTGTGAGCGAGAAGCACCAAGAATTGCTAGTCCCTTAAATTAGTCCAATAATGTGAAATTTGTCATACTCTGTGATCACGGCCCAAGTTAAATGTCACCGTTCAGATCATCTGCGCAGAGCAGCTGGGTGTGCATGGAGCCCGTCAGCTGCCGTGTCCTCCTGGGCCTCCAGCTCCTGCGCCGGGACCCCCTTATCTTCTGCTGCTCATCCCTCCAGTACAGGAGAAACCCAGAAAAACTACGCACTGGCTCCCATTTCCTTTGGAAGCGATTCAGAGATGCATCGCCTCACCACTGACCATAAAAGTGCTTTTTAGCTGTGGTGGAAAGCGGCGTTTCTGACTGGAAAAGGTATTTCCCAGCCGGCTGTTGCTGGTGGCAGCACTGGGAGGCAGGAGGGCATTTTGCGATGTTCCACGGTAGGGCTGCCAGGGAGGAGAAATGGGGTCGTCAACACAATGATAAAAACTGTGGCGTTGGACGCCCAGCAAAGAGCCGAGGCCCTCACCCACTGGTAGGGCAGCACTAACTCCGCAGGAGGGGAAGGGCCTGATCCCGCTCCTCAGCTCGGTGCCAGTTCCTCAGCACAAGCTGCATTTGGCACCAATCCCAGCTGCTCTCCTTAAACCCGCAGAAAGCCCACAGATGACAAACAACGTGGTTGGGTCTCCCCCACCTCGCGTGTACAACAGGCAGGACAGCCAGCGCTGAGGTGTCCGGGAAGGTGGAATACCCGAGTCATCTGTGATGGCTTCAGAGCTCATGACCTGCCTGGGTCTCCTCCTGGTGACCTGTATGGGGACACACTGTCCTCACGCCGAGGAGCCGAGTGCCCATCTGGGATTCACTCGGGGATGTACTCCCCTACCTGGAGCCCACTCGCCCACCCACGTTTTGGAGACGCAGAGCGCTCCTGACCTGCCAAATTCCAGCTTAACACCCTCTGCCTGTGACTTCAGAAAATTTTAACCCCAAAAGTGGGGCCTCTCCAGTTTACTAAAACCTCACTGGTGATAAAAGCCCAATACATGACCAAACCCAAATTTTATTCTCTATATTTTGATTATTAAAATCTATCGGTCAATACCACTTTGAGACACATTATGAGTGTGCAAAGATCCCCCCCCCCCCCACAATATCTTTATCTGGTATAATTTTGTGATAGAATATTTTTATAAAATCATTTGTACTAATTTAAGCATTTATCATTATATGCAAAAAGATTTCTTGATGAGAATATTATAGACGGTGCATGTTTTTGACATTAGCATTTTATTTGGATGACTAATCTTGCAGATGTGAAATTTTAATGAATTATTCATGAAAAATCTCTCCTCTGAAATTTCAGTTTGCTGCTAATGCTAGTTATTAAACATTTTATTTTTCTTTATAAAACTTGATGAAGAAAATAAATGCATGCTTACTCGAAAGAAAAGAAGGTGGCTTTTTCCTTTAAAGTTTGTCTCGGGTGACAGCCTGACTTGGGACTTTGCTCCTCACGGTTTTGTGGACCACAGCCGTTGATCCCGCAAACCCCCTTGCGCATACGTACGATACGCGTCGAACCCTTCCCAGCGCAGCCGGCAGCGCAGCTCCCGTCAGGGCACTGCACTTGGAAGGATTTGCACGGTGAGGCCCCAAACCCCTTCTTCTATCCTTTGAAGCGGAGTCCAACGAGGAAGCAAATACCCTCAACTCCCCCTGACCCTAATGGTCAAACACCGATGGACTTTCTTGGAAAAGTGGGTGAATTCCTTCGAATGACAGCATCTTCCTCGCTTCCAGTGCTCAAGCAGCAAGTCCAGACCGGCCGTGAAACCGTCGCTAAAATATCTTGCGATTTGATGGAGTTGGGGGAGACCCAAGGAGAGCGATGAGGCTGTCCGTGAACGCGCTGGGACACGGGTGAGATGCAACCGTCTGCTGCGGGGATGAGCGCTGGGGCCTGGGGCCTCAGGGGATGCGACACGGGAGTCATCGGGGGCGCGGGGAAGCCGGGGGGGGAACAAAACAAAAACGTAGGACATGGCAACTTGCATTACCAGTGTGAACAACCAGCATTTTTATTGCATTTGAGAATGCTATAATGTCAGTAATTAGTACTGACTACACAACATTTTTTATTGTCTGTATCAACAGACATGGAATGATGGAATTACAGTTGATGTAAGGAATGAGTTTCTTTTATGCCTTATCAAAAAAAAAAAAAAAAAAATCTTGTTACTGGCAGCACATACACACGAAGCACCATGCTAACAGTCTGGACTGTACCATTTTCATCAAGGCTTATGGGTAGAAGATACTTTGTTACCTGTTCTGGGCCCATTAAAATGCAGTTGTTAACTGCAAATTCACCTCGCAAGACTGGAATGCTAAATGACTTCTGAAACATCGAAAAACTCACTCTGAGTTCATTAACTAAAGGTACCAAAGGATTTCAAAAAGAGTTTAAACACTTTTTTTTTTTTCCATGCTATAATGAACGTGAGATTATCGGTGATCTGAAAATTACAATAGTTCAAAATTATTTTAAAAAACTTTATATATATATATTTATGTATGTATATATATAAAAGAATCCAAAAAAAAAAAAAAGGAAGTATTTTTTTTTGTGGTCACTTATTCTACATAAGCCTTGATTTTTCATTTCACTTCTAGTTGAATGCGGAAACCTGACAGGTTTTACATTTACAAACTTTTTTTTTTTTTTGTGGACAAGGAAGGCTTTGACTCTCATTCCTGACAGCGATTTACCTGATACATGGTACTACTTTCATAATGTACGCTTTTCTTTGAGAAAAAAAACATGTAACAAATTGTCTTTACATCTTGGCACCTTGTAAAGTTTTTTTTTTTTTTTTATACAAAAGTTCAATAGTTTGACACTCCCCATTATTAATCACTACTTCACTGATAAACTTTGAAAGTGTGACCCTGGAATTCATCATGCAAAATATTTACTGCAGCAGGAGAAAAACATTTTTTTTTTTTTAAACGACTTTTTTTTTTTTTCCTTTCAAATATATGAACTTTGTTTAAGACAGCCAGAAAAGGCAGTGGTAAGATAACAGAAGGGGTGGGAAAGTATCAAAAAAACCAGCTTAAACACAAAAACTGTACAAAAATGCTTCGATCAATGATAACAGGAGAAAAAAAAAATCTGTCAACTATGTTACAATTTAAAAAGCTGAAAAAAAAAAGTCAGGGATTTTCTCCCACATGTCAGCAAATGTCATCCAATATTCTTAAAGCAAGGATAACTAAATAAAATACATGTGCAGCGTATTCTGCAATTCCATTACATACAGTAGTTTTTTTTTTTTCAAAGCTATTTTTTTAGTATAGTTAATATAAAGCAGTTGCACAAAAAGCAAAAGGTGTTTTGACAAACAGGTCTGCATTTATTCCTTTTGAGGAACAATATCTAAAAAAAGGACCTTTCCACCTTTTCCTCCCTCCCCGCCCTCCCCCCAAAAGACAAAGGCTCACACAGACACAGTGGGATATATATGTACAACATAATAAACCCCTCCCTAAAGAAGCAACTGTATATCCAAAGGGATACAGAATCAGAATTGTAAAAATCATAGTGAAGTTTGCTTGATGTAAAGCCTGAGATTTTCAGTTGGTTCTTCTGCAAGGCTGCGACACCTGCCAGATATGTTAAAATCTAATTTTTTATTTCTTTTTCTCTTTTTTTATTTTTTTTATTTTTGCTACAGTCTTTAGACTAAGCATGCAAGACATACAACTAAGTGCAACTGAGTGAAATGTATTTTTTATTTACTCATTCCCTAACAGTTTGGACTGAGGTATGCGTACTAACAGTTTCTCATGCTGTTATCTTTACTCATGTCTAGCTACACATGCTGAGAATGAACTAATCTACCAGATTTTTATCCCCTTCTGAATACCGAACTAACTAGCAAACCACTCAGTTTAGAAGCACAGGGCTCAATTCTCATGATGCCCATCTGGCTACCGCCGGCACGTCACGAAGCTGCCTGGATATAATTTAAACGAAAAAAAAAAAAAATGTTTCAAATGACCACAGACTGCCCTTTTTTTTCTTTTTTTTTTGTCTTTTGAAACAGAAAGCAGAGTTGCATTTTATAAAAGTAACTGCCAATAAAATTTCTTGTACCAAAGCTTATGAGTGGACAGGAGTGTTATTTCCTTATGAAAAATGCTGACCAAAAACTAAACAGAACTGAGCAAACGTGCCAAGATCAACCAAAATTAAAGCAGTCATCCTAGCACAGTCCCGAAACAGAAGTGGCACACAATCTGTAGAACCAAAGACCCAAAAAAATTTTTTTTTTTATCATTTAATTCTAGAAATACTATTATGTGGTCCAGTTAAATTGTGGGAGCTTTTCTGTTCTCTTCTGTATTTTATTAAACTGTCTCCTTTATCTCATACTCTAATTTTCCGTGAAATAACCGCGTCTTTGCTTTCTCCAGCTCCCTTCTCCCAGCTCCACCAGTAACACTGATTCCTAGTTCTAGCCTCAAAAGCTCTCCTCGATTCCTCTTTACAGGCTTTACATTTTGGTCACTGTAAAGAATTGCAAATAAAAAGTAACAACTTTGGTTCAGACATCTACTTGGCCTTCTAAATTTTCTAGAATAAAGGAGCAGTTTCCCTCTCAGGTTAGCAATAGCCCACATCTTGTCATTTCCCTCTAAATTCTTCAACCTCCTTTGATCAACAATAAGAGGATATTTGGCTTCATAAGATAAAGCATATAACAGAGAACATAATTTACCTTTGTGTAATATCTTTGGTAATTTTAGGAAAAAAAAAAAGGTACAAAGAAGAATATAAATTAAGCTCTGAAAGGCTTTTTGAAATAATAAAAAAAGCTACAGTCCTACATAAATAAATGAGTGACGGAAAAGTGGTTGCAGAATGAAAATGTCTAGGTGTTTGGTGACTGAGGTTTACTGACCTATCGCAACAAATTTTGTATGTCGTGTTTGCTTTGAAGAGCCTTGCCAGTTTTGCCTAACAAGCCCCGGCACGAATTCTCTCCTACGTCTCCTGTCTCCTACGGCGAGGTTTCCATACTGGCTGGTGTAATATTGCGTAACAATCTTAACTGCAGTACTGGATGTGCACAGCTGAAAATTAACACTTTAGCATTAGTGGGGCTCCGTCCTTATTAACTCCCGTAACAAGTTCAATCTGAAATCTAATTTGTATTCAAACAGATTAATGCCACCAAGCAATGCTGAACTGATGTTTAACCGCGAAACATCACCACATACAATAACAATTTAATGAAGTCATCTTTCCAACCACTATTTGCGAATGCAAATGTAAAAAGAAAAAAAAAAGGTAATAATAAATGTATAGGTGCCCATCTCGGTAATCTTCGATATTCCAGAAAGATTTGTTGACCCATTAGAACTCGTATTAAACAACCGAGAACTTGCCACTGTACTATTCATCCTCTTAATAAAAGTGAACTCTGTTGGTGCTGCATATGTTTCTTTGTGCTGTTCAATTTTGTGGCATTTGCTAATATTCACCGCTGCTGCCAAAAAAAAAAAAAAAAAAAAAAAAAAAGACCCAACCCCCCCCCCCCCAAAATAAAATTAAAAATACTGCTTTGTGGAATGAATCTGTGTTGCTTCCTACAGTGTTTCTACGTTCATCTGTCATTCATTCTCATTCTCGCAGTACTTCGTTCCTCTCTCTCCGCTGGACAACCCTTCCACATGTATAGTGCAGCATTTGGGACCTTTTCAAAAAACAACAACAGAAGAAAAAAAAAAAAAAGAGGAGACACCGAAATGGAATGTTTTCCATAGCTAAAGAAAACATGGTGGCATCTGAAGGAAACTGGAATGAATGACAGAAAAAACTACAAACAATTCAATGACATTCAGCTTCGTATAATAAAAACACCTATTAACATTCATCACAAAGTACAGAAAACGTCGAAGCCTCCGAGAGGCCCTGGGCCCAGATGAGGCCTGAGGTCAGAACTTAAAATGGTAGAGGAGAAGTGGGGCGGGGGAATAAAAGCAATACATTAAAAAGTTTGGGATAATTTTTTCTTTTAACCCCTCCCCCGATATACACGCTCACACGCACACACACATATCCACACACGTGCACACACAGGCCTTCCCCATCCCAAATGGAAGCAAAAAAAAAAAAAAAAAAAAAAAAAAAAAAAAAAAAAAAACCACCCAAAAAAAAAACCAAACAAAAAAAAATGGAGTAAAGGCAGTGATAATCAACATGCAGTACTGTGCAAATATGTTGTCCATTGGAATCCTTAAAATCTGGGCAAAGACTTGATCTGCAGTTCAGGTGTACATGCTCAGTTTGATGTCCTCAAGTGTCCAAAATTGGCAGGACCTGCAGTCCACAGCTGGCTGCTAAATGCAAGTGAATCAGTTTAGCAAATTTACAACACTGATGTTGACTGTAAGAGAGGAAAATCCCAAGTACCAAACAAGTCCATCCAATGCACAGAGTACAAATTCCTTTTTTCAACAAAAAGTAGAAAAATCAAAAATACTCCCAAATGGGATACTTGATGGCACTAAGAGTTAACATATTTCATAGTTGTCAAAGTGGACTGAGAATCCTCCAGACTGTACAATAATGGAGAGATTTCACAGCTAAGTTTGACGTGTTCTTCCAATCTTCATTCTCAGGATAACGATGTCAGACATACTCATTCTATGTCCTCATTTACAGGTTCATCTTCATAATCTCTGTCATGATCGAAATCTGGACTGTGGTTGGCTGTTGTCACTAAGGATAGCGGGCCTTCATTTTCGTCTGGATCTAACGGTTCTTCTTTGACATGCACGGGGTGCCTGGAGAAACGAAAACAGGGTCAAATCAGCAAGTTGCTCGTTCAAAAATGGGTTTTGCCAGCTCAGGTGGTCTGAGAAAAGCCAGGCGGTCTGGGCGTTCAGACCTGGTGTGCCAAGGCCTAGGAGCTCCAGGCCACCGAGGAGAAGACCCTCAACTATGGCAGCCACCGCAGCCAAGCGAAGGCTACGCCGGGCAGGCAGCGCTCAACTTCCCCGGGAAAACACTCTGGGAGGAGCACCTCGATAGGGTTTCCGTCTCGGGATCAAGAGAAAAAGCTCTCAGCTGACTTATTAAGTTGATTAATACAATCTTTGGATAAATAAGTGGAATAAGCATCCGAACGGCAAAGCAGCAGTTTGTCAGCCCGCCGAGCCGGCGGAGGCTGGGCTAATCATCGCTCGCTGTGTGTGCGGCGTCTCTCGTTAACATGCAGAACCTGTGAGACAACTCTCCAGAGGACGACCCCAAGTGAGGTTCTATCATTAATCAACTTCAAGCAAACACAGCAAAGAGACACCATGATACATGCTTTAAACTCCAAATTAATGCATATTTTTACAAACTGTCAATAAGGGAAGAAAAGCCCTGCCAGGAAACACAAACAGAGAGGAAAAGGCTCGCTCAACACAACAATATGATAAGAAAGCACAGTCCTAACGAGAATAATAACACTGTCAGCTGTAAACAAGGCAGAACATGATCCCCAGCTCATGGTGGGCACAAGGATGTACTAAAGAGATGAGATCTGCCAAATTTCTCATTACAGCATAGCACACGAATAACCCGCAGGGGAACGGGGCTTGGTCATTCAAAACGGGTATGATAACAATTGAAAAATGTTGTTCGTAAATCATATTTACAAGAAATCCTATACAAATACAAATTACCGTGGTTTTTTTTCCTGTTTTTTTTTTTTTTTGTTCGGCAGCTTTTGAAATGTAAAATAGCCATGTGAGTCAATAGTGTCTTGTTGGTGGGACTTTATAGGGAAGTAGGATTTTATTGACATTACCAAGTATTAATAATGCGACACAGCAACAGAGACCCTGTTTGCTTCCTAAATAATTGATGTTGTAGGCAATCCCTTAAAATAAAGTGTTAATGAGTTCAAGTCCCACTCTGTCTCTCATTGAGTTGATATCCACCTCCTAGAGTCTTGGTTTTTCTCCATGCGGACTAATTTAACCCTTTCATGTAGGCTACGTGAAAACACAACCCGAAGCGCAGACCTTCGTTTGTAAGAACTTTTTCTCTCCTTGCGCAGCTTTGCTTTAAAATGAATGATTTTAAAGAGCCGCATTTGATTTTACGTTTTGTGTGGATCGGAACGACGACGCTGTTTGTACTCCGTCGCACTGACACAGAGCACGAACAAACCACCGAATGGGGAAAACACACTCGGGATCCACGTAGAAGCCAAAGGTAACACTGCCTATTTCAAGTGACCCGCATGGACCAGTCGTACCCTTACGTAGTGTGCAGAGCTGTACCACACCCTATTTATTTATTTTGGCTTGAGTCTGGACCAGTTTAGGAAGCATCCAACTTGCTGACTATGGGCATTTCTAACGTGAGCTGTGAATGCCTCTCAACTCCCTGCATACATTAACTTCTGGAGTTGTTAAGTGCTAGATCAAGTATTAACTGCACCTTCCAACCCATCCAACAAAGGACCAGCGGGGAGAAGCGATGCTGTATCCACATACCTTTTCCCTTCAAATTCACTAACACGTGTCCTTATCAACACATCCCTGGGGGCAAAGAGGTTTCTCTGCATGTGACACAATTTTTGCAAAAATTACAAGGAGACAGACATGGCTCATACAATTTTGACCTAATTGTTGAAAAAAGGGGGGGTAAAAAAAAAAAAGACTGGGAGGAGACGATTCAAATATGAGAGGTTAAGAATTAGCATAAGCACATAACAAGTCTAGCGAGCGGATCGCCGTCTCAGAGGTGTGCATGTGCTAACCGTCCCGGCGGCTCGTGGCCGCGAACGTGCAACCATGCCGATCATTTGCAACCAGAAACACTTATATTATGAATAGGCTGTGGGGCCCCTCACTTGGGAGAAAATATGAAATGGAAAACAGAAGAATAAGGGGGAAAGAGCGGCTACACATAGAGAGCGATAAAGCGTGTGCTACTCGGCCTTTATGGCAGCGATGTTTTTTACTGCTGTTTTAATTTAAAAGTCTTCCTTTTTGGCTTTCTGGTTTTGATGCTGGTGCCGGGCTTATTTTCGCCTTTTTTAAGAAAAAGGCAATATTGTTTTTGGAAGCGCAGATGGGAAAGTTTGCGAGGGGAGAGGAGAAGGCGCGGGGTGTGCAGCAGAGGCGGCCCCGGCACGCGGACGGGAGTTTCTCCAGAGGCGGATCGGGGTCCACATCTCAGCGTCCCACCCCACCGCCTCGCGCTGGGCCAGAAGCGGACGGGCGCAGATCCGATGGGTACTCGCTGGACTCGCAACCACCCGCGACGCGGTGGAAACTCCTTCAACGGTTCCCTAACCTTTCCAAAGCAAACTCTGCCCCGCTTCTGGTTTTGTTACCAAAGCAGGTGAAACCAGGTTGTTTTCACCCAGTTCCTCTTTGAGGTTTGGTGTGGTTCCCAGAAGTCAAAAAGAACAAAACTTGAGGAGTGAAAGGCAAAGCAAGCACCAAGTTATGAAAAGGGCCGCTCGACCCCGAGCGAGACAAAGCCGGAGAGGGCCACAAAGCCACGGGGAGGCACGGCCACGCCAGCCTCCGCCGGCAGCTCACGTGTTGGACAAACATCAGACAGCGGGCTTGGCAAAAACTCCATCCCCCAAATTAGGAGGGTTATCTGGGTAATACAGCCCCCCCCGGGGAGAGAGCTGCATGGAAAACAAGAAAAAAAAATTAGAAAAAAAAATTCAACTCCTTGTGCACTCCATCGGTCGTAACCACAAAGTGGCGTGTGAGGAGGAAACCTTACTGAATCTGCGATTTTGCTCAAGCATTTCAGAGCAACTGAAATAAATAAGCTTAAATAAGCTCAAAGGCAAAGCTCTATTTACCACCTCACCAAAACCCCAAACTGGGGAAGCAAAACTTCCTTTAGAGACTAAAGAATGCACTCTCTAAATTACAGAAAAGGTAAAAGCTGGGCTAGGCAAAAAGAGAAAAAAAAAGGGGGGTGGGGGGGGAATAAAGGGTTTCCCATTTCTTTTTTGTAGTAGGAGAATTTCAGCCCATTCCTTTTAAGTAGATGCCGGAGACTCCAGAAGGGGTTAACAATAAATAACCTTGCTGAACACAGATTCCCCTTCTTTTCACATCTGAGTAATTCTTTTGTTTGTCCACTCTGGGAACAGAGGAGTTTTTAATAAAGCTGACTGTTGTTTAAAGCCACTGAGTTCTGGTGGTGCACACAGCATGGAGTAGTTTGCTTTGTGGCTACCTTTGGAGCATATCAGGATGAAAGTGTTATGTCCCCAAGCTGTAATTATGCGACTACTTTCTAGTGTTTCAAAAGGAGGGAGAGAGAAGGGAAGAAAAAAAAAAAAGCAAAAAAAAAGCTGTGGTTCAATGTGTCATAAAAAGGAAACGAATGAGCGGTAATAAGACTTCAGCTAAAGTGTTAGACTTCTTAGCTGTCATGTTAACAAGGTCCTTTAAACCCTACAATAAAGTTTAAAGCTTGATTTATTCGAATATACTGAAATTGTTTAAAAAATAATTTGCATTGTGACACGGAAATCTGTTCTGAGAAAAAAATTGAAAATGTCATCAACAAAGCGGGCTGATGGAAAATAAGAGGTTGCACAGCGTCTGGAAATTTGCCGTTGACTCAGGATTTTATTTAGTAAACAGGGTAAACCCCGCAACCTGTGAACTGCGTTCTGTCTGTAGATCCCTTCAAACTATTTAGAAATGCCTTTTTAATGGGGAAGCTCAGAGGCTGGTATTGGAACATCACCCGGCCACATTTTACTTAAGCAAAAAGAAATGTTCAGCGGAGAACACATATATTATCAATTCTGAGAAAATGAAAACACTCAGGAAACAATCATTTCCATATTACAACAGAAAATTGGATTTTCTGGTGAATAATGAAAATGAGGCATCCCTCCCCCCGTCCTCCTCTCTCTGCAGTATTTGTTCTGTGCCCCTCACCTTGGTATCAATGCGCTAAGAGATGATTATTAAGTGCAACAAAGGCCACGGCTATGCAGAGTTCTGCAAGATGTCCTACCCCGTTTCAACTCGGTTATTTCTCCCTCCTTGCCGTCTCTTCAAAGACAACGAAACCTTAGGTGAAATGAGAAGTCCATGAACTACGCTCGCCTTGAACTTGCAAAAAAATAATTACTGGGATTAACGCAACATCATAAACGTTCATCCCTGTCTGTTTGGCCGGGAGAAACCCTTGGGAGAAGTCTTGTTTCTGGAGAAAAGCCACGTCCCTCCACTCCTCCTTCACGCCGGCCCTGCGTGGTCACGGGCAGAGGATAACGAATTGTGACTAAAACTGCCTCAAGATGAATCCGTCTGCGAGAGACGGAAAGTGTGTCATGCAACGCTACTTTGGGAGAGATAATTAATACTGCACAAACAATCACTGGAAAAGCTAAACACATTATTTGAATGTTTTGAAGTAAATGGTAAAAGACAATGTTTAAATTAATTATTAATTAAAAATGAATGTTGCCATCTTTAAAGATTTTTTTTTTCAAAGCACTTTGTGCACTGATTTAAAATGCTGCAATATCAAAGTATCCAGAGCCTCAGATTCCTTCGTGCCCCCTCCCCTCTGACAACACATTATGCAGGTGGGAAACTTTTTTGCCATTAAATGCTAATTAGTTTCACAACTAATTACTACCGTGGTATTAGGTTAATGTTTTTCTACTTTCTGATTTAGACTTACTTCTATAAATCCCTTATTCAAATTACTTTGAAGTAAGAGACTACAAATTAGTTCTCTTTTTAATGCGTAATGTGAGCCGTGGCAAGTCAGCCCGTAATTTCACAGCCCGTTTTAAGGAAGAGGCAGAAGGAAAAGCAGCGCAGCTCCTGCGCACGGTCACTCCCACAGGTAACCAACCGCTCTGCAGAGTTTTCAGAGAACTGCAAGACTTATAAACCCCAGCCTCCTCGCCAGCTGCCAATTACCCGGTATGTAATTTCAGGGGAGGGGGAGGGGGGAGGAATTTATAGCTTTGCAAACTCACTCAGTCACCCCATAAATACCGAACACACCCATCGGGGCATCCCACCCTTCCTGCCTTACCCTTTCCTGCGCCAGCGCGCTGCCCCGGTGCCATTCACGTTGAGCAGGGACGGCGATCCCCCCGCTACTTCATGAGGTTATATATGCACTCATTATACTGCCGTCTGTTGCTATAATGCTCCTATTAATTTTCCTTTTGATATTTTAAGAGCAATCTATAAATCACACAAGACCTTCACGTGTGCCATCGTTAATGCTGAGCAAGACCGTTGTGTGTCGAGCGGACTTTTGCAAACCCACCAAACAAGCCCATTTCCCAGCTCTGCCCCACCGGCACGCTTGTCGCGTGGACCGAAGGGAAGAGAAATCAGATTTATTTTTTTTTTTCTCCAAGAAAGCAGTTACCTGTGAGGGTTTGAAGGGTTTGAAGAAGAACATTGCAAACAAGTTAACAATTTTATAGCTCTGTGTGCTCTGCGAACTGGATTGAGCTGATGGATTCTAGGTGGAAGTTGGTGAACGGCCCTTTTATGTTCTAATCAACCTAAGCGTGTCCCCAGATGGAGATGTGTACTCTTACTGCTCCATCCATGAACCTCAGGAACCAGCCACGAAGGCCTCCAGAGCCACACTTCAGCAGATGGTAGGACAACATCTAGAATCACACACGCGCCTCCGCCGTACTTACATTGCTTGCATAGGGGAACGTCCTGGACTACTGTCACTCCCGTTACTGTTCGTATGCTCCATTGCACCATTAAGCTCTTCCCTCATCGCGTTGGCTAAATTGCCCAGAGTGGGATTTCCCATGGAAGCAGTAGTGTATAGAGGTATACTGTTCTCAGCCATTGAAGCCTGCCAGGGACACAAACAAATAGATGAAGAGCCGTGACTAACATTTTTATACATTGCACAACACGCTCACTCATTCCGAAACGTTCTCCACATTTACCTTATTTGCAATTACCGTTTTTTTTAAATATTGTGCTTTCTGATAGGTATTACCCCGATTCCACCAAGGGAAATTTAACATCATTTACATCTGGGTTAAAGCATTCATAGCTGTATTGGCTTGTGAGAAGATGGAGCTTTCCATTCCCTATTTGGAATTATACCCCCTGGAAAAAATAAAACGTCTTGTTCCTATTTTCATTTTCCAAAATTATGTTTGGGGCTTTGGTTGTTTTTTTTTTTTTTGTGGTGTACATTTAGGTTTGGATTGCGTTTTTAATGAAACAGGGAAAAAAAATCAGGAAGTTGCTCAGCTGATAACCCTTTCCCAGCAGAGCAAACGGGCAGCAAGCAGGAGGGCAGCGTTACCCAGCTTGGTTTTTCTCGTGACACAAGTGTGAAGCCGCAGTTTGCACTAACCGGATGAGTCTGAGTTGCACTGATCCACCCGAGAGCTGAACCAGTTCGTGTGAAATTTTTTAAGCCTCAGCAACTCAGCTCTTACCTCTTAGCTATTACAGACCTGACCACTTTATTTCGATTTTTCCTCGTTCTGAAGAAATACCATGCAGAGGCACACTGGAGTTAACTTTCTAAATGGAAATCTTTGTAGGAAGAGAATGAACTGTTAAATATTTTCCTTCTGATTCCCACCGTTCTGCCTGCTAGTATTTACTGTGTGTCAGCATTAGCTCATGTTGACGGCACAGTCCTGTGCCCGGCGCGGTGGTGGTGGGAGCGCGGGAGCCCGCAGCCCCGGAGGAGCCCAACGTTTGGGCAGGGATGGGATGCACGGCTTTTCCGAGGCCGTATCGCCCAAGGACTCTTGAAGGACGTTTAACCATTTCACCCATCCCAGCCGGATCCGGCTGACATCACCCGCAGCTCTCGGAGCGGTGTCACCGCCGGAGAGCCCCCAGACGTTGGCTCGGCAGTGCTCAACCTGCGCCGGGGGGAGGTCAGCCGGCTGCGGCGACGGAGCCAAAAAACCCAACAAGACTCCAGGTTTGCGCGACGCAAACCCTGCCCGTGGGAGGGGAATCCATGCAAATGTCCTCCCCACCGCACGCTCCCGCCTGCTCCTCATTCGTGGGACAAAACTCCTCGCTTGTTGCCATCCCAGCCGAGTCGGCAGAGATTTTTCCAAGCGAGTGGAGTCAGAGCCCGGGTGAGGGGAGCCGGGATGGGAAGGGGGGGCACGGCCAGCCCTGACTGCGGCATCTTCAGGAGCACGGCCCCTTTTATTCTTCCTTACGTTGACCTCTCCATGTGCAGCCCTATGTGTCACACGTGATTACAAAAGCTATTCTAACGGGGAGGATTATTTTTATCTTCTCGATTCAACAACCGGCAAACTCATTGTGATTAGGGGACGCAAAGAATGGTTCACATTTCCTGCACTTGGGCAAAATAATGACTCAAGTTCTTCACCCATAGTGATAACTTGTAATTGCAGTAAAGCGATTTACTGGGGGGGAGGTGGGACACGAGGAGTATCTGCTATAAAGATAATAATAGGAAAGGGGGGTGTTTTGGGAGCCCTTGGCAACCCGCTGGGAAAAGAGAGCACTGGTGGGAGCTGGAGTCCCCGTACCTTCCACACACAGAGCGTGGAGAGAGCCGCTTCTTCTCCCTGGCCACGAGGGAAAAAAGACGGAGGAGACGTCAGAGGGGTCGAGGT
The DNA here is from genome assembly GCF_000708025.1 of Charadrius vociferus. Taxonomy (NCBI): domain Eukaryota; kingdom Metazoa; phylum Chordata; class Aves; order Charadriiformes; family Charadriidae; genus Charadrius; species Charadrius vociferus. The sequence continues at coordinate 1,697,166 of NW_009648041.1, read as the reverse complement.
GAAGGAGAGGGGCGGCTCTGCCACCCCACAGGAGAAGAAAAAACCATCCTGCCAGCCCGGCGGCACACAGCACAGCGTGCCGTCCCCCGGAGAGGCGGCCGCTGCGCTCACAGGGATGCGCAAAGAGCTGGTCTTTGCCAAGGGAATGCTGCTCGTTAATTATTAATTAGACCCAACGTAGGAACTAGCAGGCAAAGCGGCCTTGCGTCCTAGGAGGAAGGTTGTTGCCCAAGCGAGGTCCAAACTGCCCACGCAGCATTGGCTTCGCTCAAACCCCTGTAGAGGTCCCGCTGGGATTCTGCCTCCAACATCCAACGGGGAGAGAGGAGCGAGGAACCTGCCGGTGTATTTTTAACCTAAACGAGGACCTGTCTCAGGGCAACGAATATTGTTCACCCCCGTTTATTAGAGGGGCCACAGCAGTAGCAAATCTGGCCCAGGCTCTGCTCTCCGTCAGCTCAGTTCACACGATGCTACGGGGCATGGGGAGGAGGGGGGCACAAGGACATCCCACTTCCAGGAAAAGTGGGAAATGGAAACAGTTTGGAGGTTATCACAAAAGACAAGAATGGATGGAGATGACGACAACGACACGTGTTTCAGAAATAAAACACGAACAGTTCCGTATGATAAGCATATTAATTGAAATTAGTCACATAGTTAACAATGTGAAGAAACGCAGGATCGTTTCACTTTTGCCTTTCAGCCTCATGAATGTAAAATGTGCTTGTAATCTTAATACTATTCAAGAGACAAAGCAGTCTTTAAAAATCACACTTCACAAGACTCAAGGGAAAATAAGTTACTAATGAATGGTATTTACAGTTGCTTCATTTAAACATGCTTTCATTTGATTTTCAGAAGTTACTGCATAAACTCAAATAATTAGAAGAAATGCAGAACATCGCTTTTCCCCTAATAATCTGTTTCTTGGTTCTGAAAAGAGAAGCCTGCTAAACCTTCTACAAAAAGCGGTTGCCCAAGCAAATACCCATGGCCATCGGTGAACTTCTCGACACGCGGCTCTCAACAAACGAGCGGGGTGCAGCCATAAATTCACACTGTATGGGAGAGGCTTGAACCCCCCCCCCAAGCACACGAACCCCCCTGCAACTTCAGGGCACGGGAACGCGTTCCTATCTTTGGTTCGTACAGCAAATATCGACTTTACCTGGGGTTTTGGAGATAGACTCAGGAATTTGTAAGACAGGGGGAAAAGAAATGCCAACCTGGTAACGCAGCACATGAGAAAGGGCCGGAGACGCGCACACTTTTAGGCTGCAAGTTACTAATTGTGCACTGACACTTTGTGTATTTCTACATCGTGAAAACCCAGAATTTTTTGTCTTACAATTACAGTACAGCTTAAACCAATAAAAACTATCTTTTTTTTTTAATAGGAATTGCGACGTTTATTTTTTTACCAACAATAGGAAGATATGCAAAAATAACCCTTAAAAGAAAAGGGGGAAAAATGATCTGCTTTCTCTTTAAACCCATGAACAATAGAAGGTCACGTGCCGCAGTATCCTATCATTCAGCACATTAATAGCTGTGCTAGAGTAATTACACTTGTGGTATTTTTGCCTCAAGTGAAATTCTGAAATAAGAGGATGGAAATTATGATACTGCTGATAAATATTAATAAGTGAACTTTTAATTTTTTTGCCACAATATTCAAAATGCTAAGCATCTAGCTAATGCTGAAGCAGCCTGATATGTGTTTGCCTCCAGGGACTATGATGCTTTATGCACTTAAGAAAAAAGTTTAACGGAATTAAAATTTAATATCTAATTAGAGCAAGGCTAATATATTTTGAAATGAGTGGGGAAGACACACGCCTCTGTTGCATATTTGCTACAGTCATTAATCTTACCTGTAAAGCAGCATTGAGAGGTGTGCAGTAGGTGTGGCTGGTCTGTATGTTTTTAATAAGAGAAGGGTTACTGCATAAGAAAAACATAAAAAGGAGAGTTAAATGCAACCAAGTTCTGTGCGAGCGTTTCAAGCATGTAATGCTTCCTCCCACACCAGAAAACTAGAGCTGAGAATGTTGTTCCACACAAGTTCTCTTTCGTTACACTTTTGGGTTTTTTTATTTTATTTTATTTTTAATTTAAAGAATATATCTGAGTTTTAGGCAACGGTTATCATATTTGCCTTTACTAAATAAGGAACATCATTATCTCTCGATGTTACCTCGCCATGTGTTCTACTACCCTGCGTTAGTAGCGCATCTTGGCATCTCTGCTCATTTTAGCTGTGTTCAGGAGAAATTCTCCAATATTCGTCGTGTCTGGGAGCCAGTTACCATGTAAAGGTCCATCGTGAGGAGGCTATGATCAAAAGCATCACGGGACATTTTAAATACTACTCCATGCAAATTATTCTCAGAGTCACTGGCAGCGGAGTCCCTCGCAATAAAGTAGGGGACCGCGATGAGAGAGGGTTTGAACCGCGTTATTTCTTGCCAGGCGAACGGCGAGTGGTCCCGGTGAGGGACCGCCACCGCCACCACCCCCACCAGTCTGGGGCAGGTACTGCTGCACCGCAGCGGAGCGGTATGGACCGTGCAAAACAACACGCTGCCCTGAAGGCCATTTTAATAAAAAAAATATTCTGGCGTGCTATTTTGGACTCTTACTTTAGTGATCTTAAGTTTACATAAGGGCCCAGATTTGAGGAAAATCAATGCCAAGCATATCCGCTCTCTCTTTAGTGGGCATCTAAATATCACTGGTTCCTCCACAGGGGGAAAAAAAAAGCTAAAAAAAATAATCAAATACAAACTAGATAAACAGTGCCAATGCAAAAAAATCTCCAAAAAGTTTTATCATTCGCTGGGCATTATTTATTTTTTGAGTTTTGTTTTGTTTTTGTTTTTTTTTTTAACGTGGAAATAGATCACGGTGAGAAGAGTCTTAACTAAGCCCCTCCCACTGGGACCAGCAAGGATCAGTTGTCCTGGAGAGATGGCCTTCGAGTAAAGGTCAGAGAAAATTGCATTGGGAACCCCCGGAATATTTGTGCGTGGTTGTTGTCGACCCAGGACGGCCTGTTCATTACAACCCTTCCAGCTGGTCTCACTGCACTTCCAAACTTTTCAAAGTTAACTCAGAGTTTCTGTCTTATAGGCACCTTTCTCCCTCTCTCTGATTAAGACTTGCAAAACAAGGCATACGACTGAAAGCAAAGGAAAATATCAGAATTAAAACTTATCTGAAGCCTTTCCTGGCATATATCTGTCTTCCTGACAAGTCTACAGCAGCATATCTGCACTAGCGCGGATAATTACTTTAGTCTACATCGCACTATAAACAAATGCTATAACAAACATGTCAAAGTAGAGTTATTACTACAGGCACTTGGATTATCAGAGTAGGACACACAAAATACACATAACAACCAAAAATTTAGTTTCTTTAGCAGCAAAGGTGATGTCACTATTTTGTGAAATGCAAGTCTACATGAGATGGGTAAATCATGCAAAGCAAAGCAACAGCAGAAAAAAAAAATTAAAGCAAGTAAAAGCTCTTACTGTGCAACAAGCTCGCCAAAGTTTTCATCAGGGCAGTATTTTCGAGGACGGCCTCGTTGAATATGACGGCCACGTTTAAACTCTTCATCATCAACAGTCCAAAAGGACCCAAACTCATCCTCTACTCTGATAAAGCACTTATGCAGTGAGAGGTTGGTGCGAATGGCACCCTGGGACAAGAGCAGCAGCAAAGGAGATGAAGTGGAAACAAAGGGACACGGGATCGGGGACAGAACAGACATCAAATACAGGGAAAAGGAAAAAGAAAATAAAATGCAATAAGCATAAGCAAATGGTTTGTGAGGGTTAATATGCATTGCCACCTAAAAGCTACTAGCATGTGATGCAACAAACACCAAGCAAGCAGGGTCAGGGTACTGGTGGGCATACAAACAGTAGTGATGAGATGTTTGTCTTGGTTTCCCTTAACTGAAACAATGCGAAACCACCTGTGGTTGGTCTAACACCAGCTAGCAGCCAAAAGCCTCTACGTTAAACTGTAAGCATGATCCAAGCTAGGCTAAGAAGTTCAAACATGGTGGACATACCCACTGATCTTTTGTGGCCTTCGTTTTTGGAACTCTTGTTCATCCACTGTCCATACTGCCCCTTTAACGTTTTCTACTCGCACAAAACACTTGTGAAGACTAAGATTATGACGCACTGCATTCTGCAGCAAGTATAAAAGAGAAAACACTCAAAAACTTTCTATGAGAAAATGCTCATCATTGTCCAAGAACAGCAGCACAGTCAGCTTGACAGTCCTCATTTTGCAATGTTAAGCCCCTTCCCCTCCCCACACCCGCTTGCGTTCCCCGGCTCTTTACATCTTATTTTTGCAAAGACAAAATAAATATCAAAGCTTAAACCCAAGATTAGCAATTCAAGTTATTCTTATCAATTACCCCCAGTGTGAATGAGAACAGCCATCGTTTTCAGCATGCACGTTGTATAATACGGCACATTTCATACAGAACACAAGAGGAACATCGCTTCAACATTTACAAAACAAATATATACGCCCTGCAAAGAGAAACTTCTCCTCTCCTGGAAAAGAAAGCGGTTAGAAAGAACAGAAAGGATTCCGTCTAAGTACAGACGGCTCGATTTAGCAGAGCGGCACTGGAGCTGGTGCTGCTGCGGTTTCCCACAGCTGGGCTAATGCGAATCAGGTGCCGAACCTCCATCCACACCCACGGCACGGACCGGGGGCTCAGGGGGCTCAGCAGCACCCCACCGGCCGGCACGGCACCGACTCCTGCCTCCGCGGCTTGCTCTTATATGGAAGTTGGCTCCTATTTCTGGCAGACTACTGTACTGACTGATCTGAGCCTCTGCCAAGTAAAAACATGAGGAGGGCTCTCCGAAACAAAGTGATAATATCCCCACAGCTCATCACCCAGAGGGACCAGCGCTCGTGGCATCCGATGCTCAGATGTCCTCTCCGCAGCTCGGCGCCAGGGAAGGATGAGCCCGGCCAACCCCTCCGAGGCGCTCGGACCGTTGCTGAAGCCGGACATAACGAGCCACCTCGCTTCGTCACGGCAAGCTGGTGGCTTTTCCGTCCCTGCGCCCTCTGAAACGGTGCCGAGAGGCTTGTTATTCCTCAGAGGGAGTGCCGTGCTCCTTCCCCGTTTTAGGGGTTTTCTGAGCGAATACCCTACTACAAAGCCACTCGAATTTGTACATGGAGCTTGTCCCCAGCGCTGCTGAAAGGGGTTCGGTAAACAGGGAAAACAGAAGAAGCCATTTGCTGAAAATATGCAGGCGAACAAACTCCATCCATCATCACTGGCACCATTGATTTAGTCAATCTGGTTGACTCGTTAGCAGGCACAATGCCAGCCAAACACATGGCCTGGGTCTAGGCAACCAGGACACTACAATTCTTTTTCCTTCCATCGTCATTGTCGTCGTCTTTTTTTCTTTTTTTTTTTTTTTTAATGAACATCGGGTCGGGATGGTGAAAAGGAGCTCTAATCATGAATGTCTAAATCACTGCGCAAACAAAGGGTACGCACAGCGCATTTGTCATGTAAATTAAGAGGCAGTGGTGTGTGTGTGTGTGTGCCTGGGAGGGGAAAGCTAAGAAGAGTCTTTTGCTACTTTTCCATTTCCCTGTGACGCTGGCACGGTCCCCGCGCTCCCGTCCCTGGAACAGGGGTAGAGTCGGGGCTCAAACCTCAAACCACCTTTGCTCAGCAGATGCTTTGAGCGCAAACACGTCTCCTCTGGCTGTAGGTGCCGTATCTCGGCGCTTCGGCTTTTCCACACATTCATGTGCTTGCGAACCGGTGGAAAAATAAACCTTGGATACGCTTTTCCTCGCAGCAAGGGAGAAATCGAGCAGAAAGTCAAGCTGTCCATCAGGGCTGCTTCTTTCTGCCCTTACTTTCTTCTGTTCTTATTTTTTTTAATTATTTTTTGTTGTTGTTGTTGTTTCCTCCCACCTCTCCCAGATTTCACTACTGTCAAAAAACTTTTGGCAAAATCCCCGATTTTGAGGTAGAGGAAAAACATGCGAACGCCCCACACCTTACGGGCTAAAATCAGCCAGCTCAGCAAGCGCTGGTGGGTGCCGCGCTCCTGCAACCCGACCCAGGGCTGCCGGCCCACATCTGGGTAACTCAGGCAGTTTCCTGTGAAAATGGGAACACTGTCAAGTCTGGAGCAAAATGTAAGAATAATAACACTATTTCCCCCAGCGAAAGCCGATCTTGTAGTTCATACGGCAGTTGATCAAACGGGCACAGCGAAGTTCGGGAAGTGAGTCCTCGGATTTTGTAAACAGTCTCTAAATACAGGGTTGAGCAGAAATATTTGTGTTCTTCTTTAAATAAATTTAATGCCGGAGAAATACCTTACAGTCTGTTCTTGCTGTCTTGAAGTCAACGTGCAACTGATGGTTAAGGCCGCTGGATCGGGCTCTCGCTGAATACGTTGAGACAGACAAGTTGCCTATTTGCGAGATGTCCACGAAGCGTTTCCCTCGCTTTCTATTTTCCACATGATCACTTATTTAAGGAATTCACGGCAGGACAAAAAAAAAAATTGTTTTGCTTCCCCTGCCTCTGGATACTTGCTATCTAACAGTTTTATTTGAACAATACCCCAACGTTTCGGAGCCACACCTGCAGCCCGTGCCTCATGGCTGCGACTCAGTGCCAGCAAATTACTCCAAAAAATAAAAGCAAACAGACATTGCCTCTGACCTGTCAGAACCAGTTCACAGTGCTCCCCCAGCAATCAGCTTAACAGAAAAATTAGGAGCTATTATTGTAAGATTATATATTTACCTTGTTAAAAATATTTGTATGCAAGCCACTTTTGCAGAAAAATTACCCTGAACATGCCTGAATGTAGTAAATGAAAGGGTTTGTTATTTTAATAACTGCTCAGGCTCTGCTGTACTGCATTTTGGAAAAGAGGTTCATTTTTTAAAGGTCTTTATTCCCGCACTCTTCTCTGTTTCTGAAAGAGGGCTCAGGGAAGCTTGCCCACACCAAAACCTGACCCTAAACTTGGGGAACAGTGACCCAAACGCCCCCTAGGCATTAGCTGAAGGTGAGAGCAAATCAGCACGTATATATTCAAATTATCCTGATTCTGCAATTAGCCCCTTGTGCTCGTTCTGCGCCCCGTGGGCTTCCCGTCATGCCAATCCAGAGCTGCATTTTCATCCCCGCCGTTCCTGAAGGCTGGCATAAATCTGAGCAGTCTTCAGCACGAAAACCCGCATTACTTCAAGCAGTTGCCAATTTTGCTGGCGCTGGTGGGACCTGGGGTGAAGCTTCTCTTCCCGGGTAGGTGAAGCAGGACCCGGGCACCTGCACAAGGTCAAGGGGTCCAGGAGGGGTCTTCCAAATGGCACCTGCCTCCCCGGGATGCATCTTGCCCTTCTGCAGCTCAGCCTCTCTCCTCCTCTTCTGCAGAAGCAGACTGGAAGCGCACGTGGCTTCTGGGACTGGATTTTACGTGATGCACAAAGCTAATTCCTAAAACTCGCCTCGCAGGAGACACGGCCAGGGCTGCCGGCTGCCTCCTTCCACTCCCTCCTCCACTTCCCTTCCCTTTGCTGCTGGAATTAAATAGGATTTTTACTTCAGCACCCACACCTGCAGCTGCTGAAAAGTCCCACTGGAACCACTCCAGCAGCAAAAGACAGGCAGGTCTAAAAGGATCTTAAATCAGGGAAAGTTAATTTCCTTTCTGGATAGTAAGGAAGCTGCGAAGTGAAACGCTGCTCATGTTTTCCAACTGCAGTGAAGAATCAAAGCAGCGATCACAGAGACTTTTCCTGAACCTAAGAGCTTCTAGACCAAGGTTGAAAATGTACGAAATTGTGCTGGGACCTCAATTAAAAGCAAAACATGCTACTAAAACCCACACTAACTTCCAAGACCATTTTTAGCTCCATCCTCTGAAGGAATTAATCAGTCTGGGACAGGAAAAACAGAAAGAGCGGATGAAACAGCTTGTATGGGACACATTCACCTGACCTGGTCATGTGGAGTTGTTTGAGAGCAACAGAGTTGTTGAGATTAAGAGAGGCTCAAAGTACCGGGGGTGCAATTTTCACAGTGATACAAGATCCTGTGATTAGATTCATTCATTTGTAGTTGCACTAGCTTCAGAAGCCAGTGTGGCTGTTATAATGCTGTATATAAGGGAAGGAGTGGCCCCTCAAAATAGAAAATAAAATTAACTCCCCAGACCTCTTATCTAACAGTATCTGAGATGGTTATGGTAGGAAATTAAAGCGCCAAATATGAAGTTAAACACATTTCTTATTGTGAGGCTTGCTTCTTGCCTATTATGTTGAATAAGCCTCTGCTGTGTAATTAAATAAAAAAAAAAGAGGAAGTTTATAACGGATCTGTGTATGTAGTTAAGAGTCAATTGATTGAGCGAAGAAATCCACTGATCTATAGATCTCAGGAAAAAAAGTGGCTGTTGTGATTACAGTCTACATAACTGAAAAGACAAACAGTGTATCTTCTACTGACACAATAACTTTACCTCTTTTTTTTTTTTTTCCTAATACGTTCCAGCTGAAGGGCTTGAGTTTCACTGCTAGCAGCAACCACACAGAGGAACTCGTGGCATAATCACAGAACATAAAAGCCAATAATGGGGATTCAATTAGTGGTTTTCAAAGGCAGAAGAATTTTTCTGCCAAATATCAAATTGTTCCTGCAGATAAGGCACCCAGTGTGTGTCACAACTGCCGATCTAAATTTTCATGTCCACATGTCGTTACAATTTGTTATGTCATCAGCAATGCCTATTCTGTACATGTCAGATATCAAAGGCACGAGGCGCGGGCGGGCTGAGGCTTACCTTCCACGTCGCCGCGTTGCGTCTGAAGTAAGCAAACATTCGCGTGAACCAGTTGTAGATTTCATTTAGTGTTAGCTGTTTTTCTGGAGATTCGAGGATGGCCTTGTGAAGCAAAGCGATTGCAAGGTGAGTTGCGAACGCACCCGTACAGAATACACTCACGGTTTTATTTTACCAAATACAAAAAGGAAAGAAAGGAAGGAAGAAAGAAAGAAGGAAAGAAAGAAGAGATTTGGAGCAAAAAATCCAAAGGAGGGTTTTCACAATATGAACTAAGATTAATGGCTGTATTTAACAGTTCAATGGCAAAATTCAAAATGGAATTATCTAATTGTTTTGAGTTTTTATTTCTGTTTCCTTACAGAAATATTAATTTATTAGTCATTCATAAAGCAGAATCAAAGAGAAATGCAAAACATTTCACTAGCTGATTAAAGCTCAGTAATTATTTAGAGCTCAGATTAATTCTAGGGATCAGAGATTACTGTAGCTTGTGATAATTGACTTGCCATCTTTAAACAGGCTCATTTTCACTGTTGTGTGAAATGAATTTCCTAATAATCACATCGTATTGTAATACTTAATCAAAAGCAATTATGTTATATATTGCAGTTCTAAAAACCCTTATAGTAAAGGTTTGAGCATTTGAGCACGCTTACATACCAAAGGTTTGAAAATCTATTTAATCCAGAGTGTGCACATATAGGGAGATATCTTTTTTTATTTTTTTCCTAATCCAAATGCGTGTGTTTGGCTCAGCTTACCTGTCTAATTAAAGATGCGTACGTGAATGGTGGTCTAACTTCTGCGTTCTTATAAAATTCTTGGTTCTGGGCAATATCTGCTAAATAAGAGCAGTTGTTCTGTTATCATCACAGCCGCCAGGCTGCGAGCGCCAGCAAGCCGCCCCGACCGAAGGGGCTGCGCCACCGGAACCCCTTTACCTGAAGAAATGGGGACGTTGTATTTATCCGAGTACCGCCTCCGGATGGGTCCCACGTTGTGCATGCTCGTGGTAGTGATGACCGACGGTCCCTGCGTGACGGGAGTGATGGGCGCAGTCGGGGTGGTGGGAGTATGAGGTAAGCTCTGCGGAGACGCCTCGGATGCGGTCTTGGAAAGCGTGACGCTCGATACCAGATTCAGCTGCGGAGGGAAGGATGAGGATTTCGTTACAAACGGCATTTCTGGCTCATTAACAGCTGCAGAGAAAATTCTCGATAACGGGGTCTTCCTCAGTTCGAAGCAGGCAACAGCCTGAGCGCTCGCTTCGGCACAAAGTGCTCTTGTAACATCTCCGTTAGGAGCCAGTAAAGGGGAATAAATATATACGTTTCCGAACAGGTTTTAAAAAAAAGAATAACGTACGTAGCCTGCTGCCAGAACTACAATCGTGGATTTTTATCTAAATCTTAAAACGAGATCTCACACAGTACATAATCATTTTAATATTTTATTTTAGTTCCATTGTTTCACAATCTAACCCCCGCACGTCTCTTATTTCCATGCTATCATTATGCACGGCTTCTAATCAATCTTCTTGGATATTTCATTGAAGGCATCAGGCTTAAAATAAAAGGCAAGACTTTCCTAGGGACGTACTAGGGAGAAATGCAATCTCTCTCTTCAGCATTTGGGTCCTGTCCCCCCCCACCCCCCTCCGTTCATCCATTTTAAAAGCAAAGCCCAGAGTAGGTTAACACTGGAATAATTTAATTAATCACACTGCATGAAATACTGCAAGCATTCAGCCCAGCAGAAGTGGCACCACTCTTACTTCTTTTTTTTCCCCTTTCCTCCTAGGAGGGAAGGCAGCAGCGTTACCTGCACGAAGCCCGGTCCCGCACAAATGGCAGCTCGCCAGAGCCGCCTCTAAACCACAACTGCCTCTGGGACTGCGGATCAAACCCAGCCCCAACTCAAGTGTTTTCGATACACAACCCTATTTATATAACCAGCATCCACATTCCTCCCCGACCCTTTCTTTTTTGCCCTACGACGCCCTTTGAAAGACGATGCTCCCGTCTCAATAGGTCACTCTGAAGTATTTTAAACAAACAATCCGATCTCTTAACTACAACATCAGAAAAGACGACCGAGAAAAGGGCTCTTTGACTACTTCCACATTTCCTTCCCTTAGGCGGTTTTGCCAATAATATTGGTGAAATCCTGACCCCATTGAAGTCGGTAGCAAAATTCCTACTGAATTTAACAGGGCCAGAATTTTACAACTTTCGTTCGCGATTAAAATTCCTTTTTGCTGGACATTAAACCTTTTCAGATGAAGGCAAGGCACACTACTCGGCTATGCCCCCAAACAGCTCATGTTTATCCATAAGGCGCTGTATTAATTTTCCTCCTATGAAAGTAACTAGATAAGAAAACTCCCATTAGCATCACTCGTATGAGTTAATAGCCACAAATAACATTTCTTTATAAAAATAAAAGGATTTATCCAAAACAAAGGTAGTGGAAAAGAAAGGGCTCTAATATTACACAAAGGATGCCAACACAAAAAAGCCCATCGCCCACAGAAAGGGCTCAGCTGAGCGACAGATAAACCGTGATTGCTTTTCCCTCCCGACGGCAGAGGCAGCGAGCCGAGGGAAGCCCCACCACGAACGCCCGGTTCCACCGGCTCCAAGGCAAGGAGGTGGCGAGCAAACACCCATCCTTCTGCCCAGGTGCTCACAAACCACGCTTCGCCTTCCAGCGGGAAATATTTAACGCTTTGCGGCGAGGCCGGAGAGCGCGGACCCAGCGAGGGATGGCGAAAGGCGGTGAAATACGGGTATTGATCTCCCGGAGGCTCCTCCCGCACCCGCGGGAACCGCTAAATGCAGCCCGGAGGTCGGGAAGCGCCGCGGCGCCGGGCACCGCCGCCACGTGCCGCCACCCAGAGCCCGGTCCGTTTGTTGACTGGCGTGATTTAAAGACGCTGATTAGGGACACGTATATAGTAATGTCTCCCTGTTATCCATCTATCCATCTATTACATATGATAAAAGGACCAGTGACGATAATAACAGTACAACTGACAGGTCTCACCATGAAATTAAATCTACTGTATTTTATCTCAGTTTCTAAATGGACATTTTAACAGTCCAATAACCGCGAGCAAATCTGCATCAATTTTAAGTGCCGGTCTCCAGCGCCGGCTCGGCAGCCGGGCCCTCCTGTTGGAAAGATCACTGCTCGCGCTTCATCATTACGGCTCCAACTACTCCATTTCAAAAGAGCCCCCTTCCTTTTTCAGCGTGTAAAAACTTAACATTTAATCTGTTTCTACTAGGGAAGCGCGAGAAAGGATCCGCAAAGGTCAGCGTTCTCTGGTTAAAGAATTTGAATCGAGTTAAATTTCTTTAGGCTTTTCAGCGTAGGTAGCAACTAGGAATAAACACAGAAGAGGACGAGCAAAGGGGGGGGGGGCCTTTAACAGGCTTGACAAATGACACTGTGATTCACACCCACTGCTGGGCTGCCACTAATAAGCTACAGAGGAAGCAGCCAATCTCAGCTAATTACCAGATAAAATTGTATTGTAAGGACTCTAATTAGGAGATGCTTATGGAGGTGATCTAATGATTAAACGCTGCATCCGAGTGACCCCACCATCAATGTGCAGCGGTGCAAGATGTCACCGGAATATTTTGTAGAAACAGTAATTTTATTTCAAGGAGGGGAGGCAGTAATATTTGTAATAATGGCTATGAGGTAAACTAATTAAAAGACAGTTCCTAAAGGAAGACTGTGGCTTTGAGCAGCTGTGGCCGTTCCAAAACAAAGTGCCAAATCTCAACAGAGGAGCTGCAGTCAAGTGGAAAATTTCTGCCTGACCTCTGCTCTCGCTATTAATTTGCAGGAAAACTAATGACACATATACATATTCCCACAAAATTGTTCTAATTGCTAATTTGCCAAAGGAGCCCAGTTTCCAAATTAAACATGACTGCAGTCTGTGAGGAAAGAGAGAACAAAAAGCTGGAACGCAGCGAGTGTGCTGCGTTTCACCTCCGACGACCGTTTGCGAGCCTGAACCAACAAGTTAATGAAACACGACCTTGTCGATCGCGAGCGAAGTTTTTCCTTTTTCCGCGTTTTATGTGATGACACTCTCCTCTTCCAGCCGGGGTCTGATCCCTGCCGGTGCCGATACCGAAACCCAAGCTCGAGTAAGGGAGGAGAGGGCTGCGCTCCCTCCCTGGACCCTCGCTGCTGCTTTCTTTGTTGCCTCTATAGCACGAAGGCTGAAAAATCGGTTGTGAATTAGAGCAGAATAACAAATTATGAATGGTGTTGGTTTTGTTGCCATCTTGAATTATTAACCTGAATGGTAAACTATTAAATCTTAATATTGGCATCAATTAGAAACGTGAAAGCGGCGGTGGGTGATTGTGCAGGGCAAAGATCAGGGAGGGACCAGGCTGGGAGGGTTTCTTTTCCTGATGGAAACTCGACACGGTTCCTCCCTGTTTGCATTTTCTATTTAAAAACAAGTTACTATGATTAGAAAAGTTGTTCGCGTTGGTATTTTGCAGACAGCCTGTTTCCCACATACTGTAATTTTTGGATGAGGTATGATTGCTGTCGGAGGGGAGGGAGCCTAACTCCCGGAGTCAGCACTTCAACGAGCAACAACTCTTGCACCGCAACAAGGCACAACGTGGGGCACTCCCCAGGTACAGAGAGTACAGGAGAGCACAGCCCCTGCACCAAAGAGTTAAACGCTCCTGTAATGTTTGTACTGGGGATGGGGGCAGGGAGGACTTCCTCCAGCCTTAAAAACAAAACAAAACAAACCCACCCCAAAACCCAAAAACAAGAAGGGGGAAAAAAAAAACACAACAGAAAAACCACCGAACTCCACAAGTTTTAGGTCCTAAAACTATGCAAATTCAATCACTGAACCTTGTTGGGTGCTTTGCTCAGTTTTGGTTTTTGAGAACATTTCCTTGTACTATTTTAACTTAATCATAAATGCCAGAATTGTTTCAGCGTTCAATATCCTGCTTAGGATTTTATCAACCTTCCCTTTCAAGAAATAGTCATGTCTTCCCATGAAAGGTGAAGACTGAGTCATTTTCTTTTTTTTTTTCCTTTAGATATAAACAAGGCAGAGAGGTAACCCTCTCCTTCACCCCGTAAAACAGATTTCCAGTAAGTGGCTCTCCATTAGGGCTCAGCCCGATTTCTTTTTGTGTAAACATTTTACATGACAATAGCGGCTGCACATAAAAAAGACTCCAAAACTCTTTTAAAAAAGAAACAACGAAAAAAATTATCTAGATATTTCTAAGCATCACGGTGGGGCCATACCCACTGCTGCAGGGCAGCGACTCCTGCGCGATGGATGCTGCCGCTCCGGCCCCAGCTGGGGCTGAGGGTTTCTCTGCACCGAGTTCCTGGGACTGAAACACTCCGGAGAAGAGATTCCTTTTCTTGACGCCGAGGGTGGGAGAGAAAGCTGACGCTGGGCCTAAAACTTCGTTAAATGCTGTGTCTTCCTCTCCCGTCTCAGCCTGGACACATTAGTGTATTAGATGCAGAGCCTGGCAGGCAGCAATCACTTAGCAGGTGTTGTTATTGGCAGGAACACTAAGGAAACCGAAGCTGAGGAGTGAGACTTAATGAAAACCAGTATATAAAAACAGCTTTTGTTGTGCTTGAGAATCTCTCTTTATTGCTGCGTTTCGTTATTTTCTCAAACTATAAAGTACGGCTACAGCAGCTAAAATGCTCAGTCATTACCTCAACAGTTAAAAGACTATTTTTTTTTTAATGCTTTGTTATTACAGTTGCTAAAAACAGTATTTCAAAACAATCGTAACTGCTATGGTTAGGGTAAAAAAAATACATTAAAGAAGGGATATCTAACAGTGCATTTTATTTAAAATGCCAAAAGTTTCTTAAAAAGTTTTCTGTCTATTTTTAAAAGACAGTTATAGCGCCTAGTATGCAGAATTACTTGTTGGTTGATGCTTTTTCCTTTTCCTTCCCTTCCTATGAGCTTCGACGTAAGTTAATCCCCCAAAAGAAAGCACAATTTCCATTTCAACCTATTATGCTGATCACTAACACCAATGAAAACAGCATGTAGGGGAAGGTATCTTAATAGCAAATCCAGAAAGAAAATTCTTCAAAAATTGTTGTTCTGGCTTTTGTGTCGTGTTTTTTGGTTTTGGGCGGGTTTTTTTTAACTTTGAAAAAAGTTCGCCTTAGAAAAATGTATCACAGCATATTCTTTCACATACAGCTCTGTTCTCACTTTATTCAGGTCCTTCAGTCTCACCAAAACAACACACCCAAGCGGCAACAGGAACACCTTTTCCTGCTCCGAGCGTTAAGTTGCGAGATATGTCCATTTTCTTTTAAACTGCTGCACTGCTGGGAATTTTAAGTATGAAACTGGATGTTTATTAAAGGTGGCCCTGAGCAGTGCCCCGGCTCCTGATGTGCTCTCCCTCCCCAGCCCGCTCCTGTCCGCCCAGCAGCTCCCCAGCAGCAGGGGAAGAGCTGCCCCTGGAGAACCCCAAGCATCAACAGCGACCTCCCCGCGGCCGTACCTACCTGCCAAAGATTTAGGCCACTACACTACGTAAGAATGTGCTTTGATCTCATCGGCTTTAATAGGACTAAAGAGCTTTACCGAACAGATGTCTCGGTGGACCGGTGTGGTGACATGCACGGGCCACCCCACCACCCTTGCCAAGGTCAGAATTACTGCACGGAGCTAAAGGCACCCCAAGGTGGGGATGTGATGGATGGACATGGCTAGACGGGACGAGCAACCCTTCCCTGAAGCTGGGCGAGTCTGGAATCGACACACAACCACTGAGAACCTGGCTGTGGTCCAACTGGTCCAAAACCACCCGCTCAGCTACTGCCAGAAGCCCAAAAGGCAAAGAAGGTACCAATGGTCAGTCTGGATTACAAATGGCACGTGGTTAACACAGACGCTCAGTCACCAATTTTACCTGCCAGCACGAAAACAGTTTAAAAACAAGCACTAAGATCCTTTAAGCAGAATAAAAACATTTCCTCAGTCATGAAAAGGCTGTAATTTTAAATCCCAATTCACTGCTATGTTTGGATTCGCAGCCGCTCTTTCCTTTAAAATCACCGATGTACGGTAATATATTAATTCTAACATACACCTTGCATTAGTTATGTTGGCAAAAAAAAAAAATTAATTACTGGATGTAAAGAATACTTTGCACTGCAATAACGGTCATCAGATCTTTTTACCAAAGTCCTATCCCACTGAGTTAAAAGGACCGGGGTCTAGCACAGTCTATGCAATGCCTGTGTATTTTTTTCACTAGGAAAGCACAATTTATGCAAAACACTATACTTCTACATTTTATAATTAATTTTCAAATGCTTCACCTATACATATTTTAATAATTTCTGATTTATCAGATGGTATCTATAATAAATTTTTCTATATTTCAATAAATGAAAAGAAGGCAGTTTCAATCCAACAACAGAGTGCCACACAATATAGGCCTGTCAGGCACCAATTTTTACTTCTAACATGTAAGTTAAAGGATAAGGAATTTATAATGCTGCCTGTGAACGAAACCACTTTTCATACACAAATGTGATCTTTTTTTTTCTAAAGGGTAATACAACAGTACATTTACATAAACTAATCCAAACAATCTATGTATTTGACAATGGCAAACCTCACACAGACTGCCTATTGTTGGTTTACATCTTGGAGTTCTTTATGTTGGCTTGTAACACTGCTCTAGCTGTCAAAGGTTTGACTTGGACTCTAAATAAATGGTTATAGAAGTGCTGTGCAGCGATATTGGACTTCTTTGCAAAAGAAAACCTGCTGTGTATGAATTCAAAAGCTATTAATTTTTCAGTCAAAAATATTCATGCCTATTTCTTTTAATAAAGAAACACTGTGCTGAGCAACTGAGAGATAATGTTGACTAGTGGTACAGAATTTTCAATAGAGCAGTTAAAAATAAATTTAGTAGGAGGTCCCCAACAAAGCTATAATTTTCCAGAATGTAAAACATTTTTAATACTAATCAAGACAGCCCTTCTCCCCCTGCGTTCTTTTTTTTTTTTAAAAAAAAAGATATTTTTTTTTTTCCCCACTGCTTTTCCCTGTTTATTAGCTGTTAACACTAATCTTCATGGCGACACCGCCTGGTATCTCCTTAGCCTACAACACCCGCGAAAGCTTCCTGCCCTCCGCGGCTGAGCATCGATCACGAGCTGCCTTGCCAAACACCGCTCGCCTTCTCATGATTTCCTCCCTTTAGTTTTTAATCCTTCCTCCTGAGGGGCACCGCTGTTATGAAAGGCCTCAAGGCAGAGTGCTTTGAGACTCCCAGATTATTCCGCTGTTTTAATTTTTAATCCAGTAAGAGCTATAGAAACCAAACCTCCTCCCCATTCTGTTGGGTCTACGTACTTTGCCAACAATGCGCTGAAGCATTTGCATTCAGGCTGAGATGGAGGCGAGGAACCAGAAGAATGCTATTTTTATAGACACTGTAAGTAGTTTCTACTCTAGAGGGCTGGTATCCACCGGATCAAGCAATTTTCGGCATCTCAACAGCTTAAACGGAAGGGTTTATACCTACCACTCAACTCTCTCCAAGAAGGCACCGAAATTTCCCGTTGACTTTGACATCTGCTCCAGTGTTGCTGAAAAGCCTGCAATTTTCTGTCTAGTAGCCTCCCTATGCACTTCTGCAGCCATTTATTTCCAACTACATGGAAACTGAGAAATCCTTTTCTAGTAAAAATGGGTGCGCGAAGTGTTTAATGATTTTATGTTCTCTGTCTCTGTAATGTGTTCTGTTTCAGACATTAATTTTGTCTACCAACTGCATCTTGGCAGGCTACCATATTTGCTGGGTTAATAGTCTGACTCCTTTTTATTTCTATCACCATAAATCACACATATATGGGCGTGTGTTTGCTTTATTTATAGAAAAAAAATCAGTCAAAACAGATAAACCAATACTTTGTCATTATGCTGCATCATTGCATATTGATTAAAATTGCTAGTACTAACTATAGATTGTCAACGCTCAATTAATTTTCACACAATGACTCAAAGCAAAATCAAATAAAGCCAGTGTACCTTTAAATCTTACAAATCTTAAAATCAAGAAGCAAAGCACTCTCTCCATTTTGAATAATCATTGGAAGCTCCGAGGAACATTTTCAGCATTAAGAGGTTGGGAGAAAACAACAGCTGAAGAAGAGTCATTTTGGTCAGGGGACGAGAGGGTGGATTTGCCCGGGTTTGGGGGTACCCAGGAGCTGCCTTGGGCTACAAAGCCACTTGCTTCCCCCGCACCCCCTTTTTTAAAGGGCAATCTGGGCCTGAGAAGGTTTCCCTTCTCAGTTTCAACAGTGTAAAACATGATACTGGGTAACCGTGATTATCATCAAAACGTGCAGCTAGAGTCTCTTCTACTGTAAATGTCTGTCACACGGGGAGAAAGAAAAATAAATACACTAAATATAATTGAATTACATCTCCTTCCTAACACTTCCTAAGATTTCATGCAAGTTGGACTGATGCAAAGCAAGTTACAGGCCAGTATGCGAGGGGAGGAAAAGGCCCAGTGCATCAGCTTTAGAGCAAAACTTCTTTCAAACTCCCTGAAAAGAGGGGAACGACGATACCCGGGTCCCCGTGGCGGTGCCTCCTGCAAAGCGGCGCTTTGCATCTCCTCACCCCGACCAGCCCCGAAGCGGGCCACGCTTCGCATCACAGGCTCCGGTGGGGAACAGGAAAGAGAGGTTTGTTGTGAGGTTTTGTTTGCTTTCGGCACAGTTCGGTACTTACGGGCTGAGGGGTGGCTTTTGGTTCAGTTGACTTCACATGCAGGTGTGTCATCATGGCTTGCAGGCGCTCTTTATCTTTTGCAAGCTGAAAGGGAGGGGGAAAAAAAAAAAATCCTCTGTTACTCCTACGAATAAAAGCCAACCTCTGCTTATTCCTAATCAAACAGCTGGCACCGAGGCAGGAGACAGAAGAGTTTTATTGCTGAGTAGTTTGGAAATTGTATATGGTCTGTTCGTGAGGTAAAGCTAACGCGTGGTGCTGGGTGTCACTGTTTCCCAAAGCAAAATGCATTAGCCCTCGAGTGAGAAGAGCTAGACCTGCCGGCACCAAGAGCTTCACTCTAGCCCTGACAGCTAAAAGACAACAGTGAATCATGTTTATTAACCAGCCCCACTCCAGCTCCGGAGGCGCAGCAGAAAGCAAGCGAGGCAGCGGCTCCGAGCGGGGTTTGCCTCCTTCCAGACCAGACAACGAGCAGCACAGATGGACCGCGGCTTTTACGTCACGTACAGGCTCTGTGGCATGTGCAGCAAGCGCGGAGACAGCGGTGGTTAAACCACACGAGGCACCTCCACGGGGCACGGCGGGCGGCCCCGGCTCTAGAAAACGCCTTGCTTTTACTTGAGGAGGTGGCACAGCCCCTCGGCCGGCCACCGTGGGCTGCCAGGCTGGCAGCATCCGCAGGGGCACCCCTGCGTGGGGCAGGAGCCGCAGCACCCCTTCGGGGTATGGCCGAGGGCAG